>NC_137033.1:409936-472436 GCF_032717465.1 Coenobita brevimanus | reverse complement strand
ATTTGTTAGTATATTAGTAGGCAGCAATAAAGCATTAACCCTGTTCAAACTTGCATCGATTAAGCCATCCACCATATTGGCTGCATGCTTCTCCAAAGCAGTGGTTGACTTGTCGAGAGCATGTAAGTACTCAGCGAATAACACCAAGTTAGCTAGGGTTGGTAGGTTAATTTGGATGTTGTTCACAAGCTCTACTAGATGGTTGGTAGTCCTAATTATCTCGTTAGCTTTGTTGGTGAACTCATCTAGCTGTTTATACACATGCATGATTAATCTATTATTGGCTTTAGCGGCCAGTGTCAAGTCATGCATCTGTCTACCCAATTGCACTACATCCTTATCTAATGCCGTACCAAAGAGTTGTTGAGACAGGATTCCTAGAAAATCCACAAGTCTTCTCTTAGTACGTGCATAGACATGCTTGGAAAGATCAGAGTGTACGGTAGGTAAAGCAACATGCAAGTTAGTGAGCCTGTCGGTGAGCCTGTCTATATGCCTAGTCTGAAGCTCAACAATTCCATGCAAGGTTCGTTTCAAAGCTTCAGTGTCAGAGTTCGTCAATCGTGGGTTTCGATTAAACATCTTTCCCACTTCCAATAGATGCTGTCTGAGATTCGACAAGCCCTTGGAGACCTCCTTGACAATATCTGGCATTTGGAGATAGCCTTCCATTGGACAGTAGACACATACTGCATCTTCCACTACTACGACTTCTCCAAGTGGGCTCTTCAGTGCTCCTGGCATTAACGCAGTCGTGTCCATGTCCGACGTCTTTCCATAGGTCCACCCCAAGCAACGCACGAGGAGTATGAGCCACAGCCACATTTTTTTCTGCAAGAGAAGATACTCCCTTAATCACTCTTGTTGTGGGATCATAGCTTGCTGCGATACTCTTGGTTAGGGACAGGTACGGATGACGACATAGACTGCGACGAAGACAGAGGGCACAACACATCAGATGATAGGCCTAGCTCTTGACTTACTAGTTTGATCCTATCAGCATGTACTGCCTCCTGAGTTCCATTAGCTTTATCCTTTATTCTATAAGTATTTCCACGTACTCGTTCCACAACGGTATATGGTCCGCGGAACTTAGGTCTGAGCTTGGAAATTCTCTCAGGGTTGTGGATCATGACCTTCTGGCCTGCCTGTAACGTCTTTTCTCGACTACCTTTGTGTTGTTTCGCCATCATCTCCGCTCTTGAGGCTTTTAATCTTTTCCGTACTTCACTGTGTATACGTTGGAATTTCGACAACTGTACCTTTGCGTAGTCTTCTTCATTGTATACTGGAGTAGGAGGTCCAGCAAACAAATCGTAGGGTAACACTTTCTCTTCTCCATAAAGGATATAATGAGAAGACTTCCCAGTTGACGAATTTTCTGAGGAGTTGATGGTCGCCGCTACATGTGGTAACCAGTCTTCCCAGTTATCCTCCTGATTTGAGGTTATTACTGGTCTCAAGACTTCCAGTATCTTCCTGTTTCCACTGAAATCACAAAAGCGTGAGCCACCTCCTCTGAAGTTTTCGTCTGTAAAGGTGCTAAAACAGTGAATCGTGAGAAATGGTCCATTGCCACCAGTACATAACTTGAACCTTGACGACTTCTCGGCAACGCTAAGAGATCAATGGAGACTGTATCCCAGGGTTTTTCCGGTAGAGGATACTCTAAGATGGGAGTCGGAAGTCCCGTCGTTCCTCGTATTTCCGCGCATTTGACACACTGACTGACGTGGGCTTCTATGTCCTTCCTCATGGTCGGCCAATAGTATTTCTTTCTCGCCTCACGTATGCATCTATTGCGACCGGGATGACCCGCTTGAGGTACATCATGAACTAACTGTAGCACGGCTTGCTGTAAGGTAGCAGGAACAACCAACTGATATGCAGTGTCCTTCCCTGGGGGTTGCTTATACAAAAGACCCTGTTGAAGATGGAAGTGAGTCATTGGTACTGGGAGTTCAGGTAGACAAGTCTCGACGCCAGACTCCAAGGCATAGATGACTTGAGACCACATCGCATCATTACGTTGTTCCGCTTTTACCGTGTCTGAGGAATACTCAGCAAGAGCAACATCCTCGGCTATGGTAGCAGCAATGTTTCTACTCAACGCGTCGGCTACAACATTTTGACGGCCTGGTAAATATCTGACCTCTGGATCAAACTCCATTACCTTGCCAAACCAACGCGCAACCTTACCGTGCAAGTTTTTTCCTTTAAACAAGTCGTGTATGGGTGCATGGTCAGTTAAAACAATTATCCGGTAGCCAAAGATAATATCCCGGGAATGTCCTAACGCCCACACGACTGCTAATGTCTCCAAATGTGTCGTCAAATAGTTCTTCTCTGGGGGTCTTAATGCCCTACTAGCATACACTATGGTATGTGTCTTTCCTTGCTCATCCTTCTGCTGTAACACCGCTCCCAGACCCAGACCTGAGGCGTCTGTGCACAGTTAGAAAGGTTGAGTATAATCAGGAAATGCTAATACGGGTGTTTCTGACATGGCTTGTTTGAGCTCGTTGAAGCTTTTCTCTTCCGAGGGTCCCCATTTCCATGCAGCGTCCTTCTTAAGTAGCGTCGTTAAAGGTGATGCTATGATGGCATACCTGTGGACAAAACTCCTATAAAAGCCAGTGAGGCCTAGGAACGATCTTATCTGATCCTTGTTCTGTGGTGTAGGAAAATTTAACATTGGCCTTACCTTGTCCGGCACAGTCTTGATGCCATTACCATCAACTAGGTGTCCTAAAAATCTAATACTGGATTTCAGAAATTCACACTTAGATAGCTTAATTTTCAGACCTGCGGATCTCAAGGTTTCCATCACTCGTTTTAACTTGTTAAAATGACTGTTAACATTGTTACTCACGATGATTAGGTCATCTAGATACGCTAAGACGTCTTGCCCTAACATCTCACCAAACAATTGGTTTATCATCCGCTGAAATGTTAAAGGAGCATTACTCAGTCCAAAAGGCATCCGGAGAAATTCAAAGTGCCCACGGTGAGTGCTAAAAGCAGTAATGGGATGCGACTCTTTGGTCAGCTCCACCTGCCAATACCCTGACGCTAGATCCAGACAAGTAAACACAGTATTTCCCTTACCTAATGATTGAAGTAAGTCTCGCAGATGCGGAATCGGGTAACGATCCGGTACTGTTACCTTGTTCACTTGCCGAAAATCCACAACAGGTCTCACACCACCGTCCTTCTTAGGCACTAGAAAGAGTGGTGCATTCCAAGGCGAGGAGGAAGGCTGGATAACGTCATCACGAAGCATCCTTTCAACTTCCTCATCCACTGCTTCCCTTTGGCTGTGCGATAGACGGTATGGGGCACATAAACTGGATTTGTACCAGGGCACAAACCAATATGATGCTTCACCCTATCCGTCCTACCCAGCGCTTCTCCTGGAAGTGCTGCTACGTCGGAAAATTCTCTAAGGAGGGCTAGGAGTCGTGTTTTATGGTCTACATTATCCGTGACCTTCACATATTGCTCCAGCTGTTTTTCCTTAGCCAGACGTACGGGTTCCGACTGAGTCGTTGCTTGAGATGTAACTACAGGAGAGATCACCGGCACGTCGTCGACTTCCTTTATGGGGGCACCATAGCACATCAAGTCGCCTATATAACAACCATCTCTGAGCTTAACTGCGCCACCACTCATATTTGCGATGAAGAGGGGCGTCTTCTGGTCTTGGCCAACGCTAGTCAGAGTCGATTCCAGCGACAATGCCTTATGTTTTACAGTCTCAGTTAAGCATGCTACATCAGTTCCCACCGACACGTCAGGTACTCAGACAGGAATTTTACAGACAGTTCGACGGGGTAAGTGGTGATTACCACTCACTATAGCCCTGACTTTCTTCCAGTCCATACCCTCCGCTTCGTGTGCATCCGGGGACTCCCTTGACGCTTCACTTGTCGGGGTCACAACTGGTTGGATGGCTCCTGATTGGATGCCAGTTCCAGTTCGTGTCGCTGAGGGATTAAGGCCTACAAACTCTTTCCCATTAAAGGAAATGGAATGTCTTTGAGGGTGTATTACTATATCATACTCCTCCATGGTCTCAAAGCCTAACAGCCCATCAGCTGGCAGAGGAAAATCCTCAACCACATAAAACGTAGCACGTAACACAGGAGATCGTTCTGCCCTCAATGTCAACGGCACCTGGCTTACAATCTTCTACTCCCTGTCACACCTGTCAACATTACATCAGGTGGTGATAATGTCCAGTTTGTTAGAGGCATTTCACTTTTAAGTCTTTCCAACGCTTTACTAGAAATAATGTTTGTACATGATCCTGTATATACGATCAGGGACAGTTGGCCTTTCCCTATGATACAAGGAATAAATAATAAGTCCACCTTAGTAATAGCTGCCACACACGCATCGGTGGATTGTACTATTTTAATTACTTTTGCGCGCGGCCCTGAGCTTCCCCCGAACTAGCTGGGTTCCCTAGTTTCTTCCTCTTTTCAATGACAAAGGGGCAACAGTCTGTTTCATGAGGACAATGCCCATGTATGACACACCATCTTTTCACCTTTGGCTTAACAGCCTTGGTCCTTTGCTGTGGAGAACTAGTAGCTGTGTCTCTCCAGCCCGAAGTTTGCAAGGCTTTGCTAGCTTCTGCATAGCATATGCCTGCCTTCCCCAAAGCCTGACTTTCAGTACAGTTAGGATGCTGCTGTACTATATCAGTAGCCAGATTAGGTACAGGTATCTGCCACAAAGGAGGAGGGTTAGTCTGACCTTGCACGCCCATATTGTTAGTCATGCCCCAGGTATTTGGATAAGGGCCCTGGGTTTGCATGCCAATATTAGTATTCATGCCCCATTGATTAGGATTCTGGGTTTGCATGTCAATATTAGTATTCATGCCCCATTGATTAGGATTCTGGGTTTGCATGTCAATATTAGTATTCATGCCCCATGCATTTGAATAAGGAACAGAAAATAAATTCTGTCCAGAACCTTGTGGTGTACTGAAAACATCTGAAGTATACACAGGTATGTGAGTGGTTGTAGTACTATCACTAATGACTGGATTTTACATATCCTGAGTGACCAAAGGTTCTGTTGTTGTCTCAACTTCCACAGTCTCCTCTCTAGGATTACCCTCATTAGCAAGACTAGTGGCCATTTTGGATCTAACTGATTGCTCTGGGACTGTTGAATAAGTATGACAGAACGCAAATGCAAAACGTTCAAATCCTCATCCTGTCCTTCAGAAATATCCTCATCACCTTGATCCTCAATATGTCCTTCACTCATTTAATATGTCTGAGCACTTTTAATTGATGTATCAACCCACTCATAAAATTCTGAGTCTAGTGGGATTGGCTATCTCTATTTCCCTTAATTCTACGTCCCCACTTCACTGTATCCATCTAACCTTGTCAGTAATATTCCCCTCCCAGTTACAGGAAGATAAACTGACATAAAAAGGATAGTTACGGTAAGTGACAGAGAACGGGACACATATAAAATACACAGAAAGTATATTTATTTCAAGGGAATTCTGAGAAACCTTTATTTCCACACATTAACTAACTAACGTGTGTTGATTCAAGTGTGTGTGTGTGTGTGTGTGTGTGTTAATGCATGGACACTACCTAGATATGAAAGTCCAGGATGATGTTCCACATTCCACGTTCCACACTCCACCAGACTCCTCCAACCATACACAGCAGCCCGCTCGCTGTGGGAGTTAGCAAGCGAGTGGTTCGCCCTGCATCACGCCAGGCCCTCCGCTTTCGGTCTCCCTCGGCTCGCCTCTGCCGTCCGCGCCTCTGGAGTTGCTAGAAGTCGCTAGTTGACCCACTCCTCACCGCACTGGCTTGAACTCCCCTTATCTCGCCTCTCGCACACGAGAGCAAAATTCTTGCCAGTTTGCATTTGAAGATGGAGATATCTCGCACACCACAGGGCGAGATAACTGCCAGTTTGTGCTTAAGATAGGAATCTCGCACTGGCAGAATAATGGGAGGAATTAATATGCACCACTCCAGTTTATCTGCTCCACTTAACTCACTGGT
This sequence comes from Coenobita brevimanus, assembly GCF_032717465.1. Classification (NCBI taxonomy): domain Eukaryota; kingdom Metazoa; phylum Arthropoda; class Malacostraca; order Decapoda; family Coenobitidae; genus Coenobita; species Coenobita brevimanus. Next base: position 466,389 of record NC_137033.1, on the reverse strand, counting down.
AATTAGTCCCCTTACAACAGTAGAGTAAGATTTTCTGTTTCACCTTCAGGAACGAGCGATTGCAAGGGTTACTGGTTCACACCATAGATCCCTTTAGCACGTATCGTATCCCAGCACTGAACACCAATTTAATGTATCAGTACACGGCTAGCACTAAATATCGTGCCACCGCTAGCACCAATAAATATTATGTATCGTCGCACTGCTGGCCACCAATTTAATGTAGCCGTTATGGAGTAGCAGTTGACTACATATTAAGTGTTCTGCTGTTTTAGTATAACTAGACCACCGTGTTGGAGATCGACGACACTGTCTGTAGTACACGTCAGCTACTCGCCGCCACTGCCCGACACTTCCCACCAAAGGTCCTCTGCCACGAGAAGGTGGAAGCTGGTCTGTTATTAAGTGGTAGCGTAAGGTGACAGAAATGAGCAGATTAAATCTCTCTTTATTGGGTACAGAATAATACAACTGCGACCCGAGAGATATGCAAGAGCGACACCACCTCCCTTTAAAACTGTAAAACGGCTTCTGACGCTATACACTCACCGAGCCGACTAGGGCGCGGTGCTGAGGTCAGCTAAAAGTGAGGTGCCGAGCATTACATATACTCTGGGCTTATGCAAAAAGTAGAGATAAATGACAACTCTACTAGCACATTATACACCTCTATAAAATGGTATTAAGTACATTCACATATACCAACATAATAAATGGTTCCCCAGGACTTTACACTTACGCACTATTCAGGTATCTTTTCACTTCTCCTAACCTTCATTTTATAATTGAAACAGGGTGGCACTTGTGGTCTGCCATCCACCTTCTTCCTATACCACAGCTAACAGCGAAATGATATTTGGTTGTTCATCATTCACACTTCATTACACACTGTTAATTATGACTAAACAGCTTTAAAAATTATTATGTAAAATGTGTGATACTACAACTTCATATGGAAAAAGATGTTGACACCAGAACACACACACACACACACACACACACACACACACACACACACACACACACACACACACACACACACACACACACACACACACACACACATACACACGCACACACACACACACACAGACACACAGACACACACACACACACACACACACACTAGTGCAGAGACAGACAGACATACAGACAAATAGACACAAACAGAAAGGGACAGATAAAATCACCTTACAACACACCTAACATTCAACACACACACACACACACACACACACACACACACACACACACACACACACACTCAGTGCCCTAAATTTATTGAGGGTGAACACGGATATAGAAAAGAAAATAAGTAATATTGGGAATGCACACACACACACACACACACACACACACACACACACACACACACACACACACACACATACACTTATTCACTATGCCACAAAAGACGCGACAAGTACTTATGCAAAACAACAACAACAATATATGACATATCGGGAAGCACAAAAATACATACATTCATACACACATTTCACAAATGGAACTGCCACACACACATATACACACACACCTACACACAAAGATACACACAGCCACACACATTCATAACGCGAGTGAGTCAAAATGTACACTTGACCACATATTTTCGAAATGCACAAGACATTCTTTATAAATACAATAATTTCAAACTGGTGCTAAGTATAAGACACACACACACACACACACACACACACACACACACACACACACACACACACACACACACACACACACACACACACACACACAGAATACTATGTCAGTAATAGTAACACACACACACACACACACACACACACACATAAACTCAGAGAGTAGGCCAGCATGCTCTCCAATACAAGTTCCTCTATCTGTCAACACCAAACTACATTCACCTCCCCCCAAATAAAAACGGTGTCTCATAACCAAGCATCGAAGTTCCCAAGGAGGGGGGGGGGGCATCAAAACCCCTGCCATCCACCCTTCTCCCGGTGACGGCCAAGCGAGATGCCTGGAAACACTGTCTGACTCACTTCCTCTTCATTTCTGAATCATTCCGTGACTTTCTTCTAACTTTTTCCCTGTTGAACACCACCTCTCCTCCTTTAAACCTCATCTTCTCTTGCTAATTGAAACTGGACTGTCTGAGACAACTGCACACAAGCACTTCTCTGAATCCTCCTACGTTCTCTATACTCATTACAAAGCCAAGGGTGGCTGTTGTGTATATGTACCCATCAACACATCTTGCTTCCGTGTTCCTGGAAATGATTCTTCTGGATTCTCTTCTCTCTGGCTTCAGCTTTCCCCTCATTCTCTGACTAATAATTATCTGTGCTGTTTACTTATCCCCTTATTACACTGACAATGTAAATTTCTTCAGCTATCTTACTTCTAAGATGATACATGCTATCTATTTCTCCTTTCTTAGAAATCTCCATTCTAGGATATTTTAATGTTGACCACCACCTTCGGGTGTCCTTTCCATTCGCTGATGCATCTGGTGAGCAAGCCTACATCATTTGTATCCTTAATGACCTAGAGTAGATTATACAGCACCCTACCCATATCCCTGACCACCTTGGAGAGAGTTCCAACATTCTTAACCCCTTCCTTACAACTAATCATTCTGCTGATGCTGTTAATCTTTCCTCTCCGTTGGGCTCCTGCAGTCACAACCTTATCGTTTTAACCTATCACTCCAGAACAGCGAAAAGGACATTCCCTAGAAGCGTCAGTTATGACACTTCTGAGCTGCAGATCGTTAGGCCTTCAGACCATACTTCTTTGATTTTCCCGGAAATGATTATTGCTTTCATGGCACACAGCTATCTGAGTGTGCCTTGCACATTACTGAGGGTATTCTCTCGGGCATGAAAGTATACAATCTTTTCTCGTATCCTATGACTAATGCCAAAAAACATTGGTTTAATCACGCTTGTTCTAATACTGTCCACAAAAAGGAGAAGGCCTACAAAAGGTACTAAAGCCAACCCACCCCTGAAGCTGATCTCCTTTATGTTTCTGTCAGGAATCGGGCTAAGTTTCTTCTTCTCACTGCTAAATATAATTTGATTTGTATTAAATGCTCTCAACTCTCCAAATCGAATTCTTCCCGCTCCTTCTGGCATCTTGTCAAAATCTTTTCTATTAACTTTACCTCATCATCCTTCCCTCCTCTTTTCCACAACGATGGCTCTATGTCTATTTTTTCTAATGATCAAGTAGAATTCTTCGGTTAGACTATCTCCTCAAATTCGACCTTAGACGATTCCGGTACTGTTCCTCCATCACTTCCCCCTGCCCCTCTGACTTCCTCATGGCTGACACAAAAATTTCTTCCTTTGATGTATTTTCTGCCATCACTAACCTCAATACTAGCGAGGCATATGGACGTGATGGGGTCCCTCCTGTTGTCGTCAAGAGCTGTGCCTCTGTGGTTACAGCCTGAATATGCAAACTATTTCAAGTTTGTAAACTTGTATATTTCCTAATTGCTACAAGTTTGCTCTCATTCAGCCTATCCCAAAGAAGGGTGACCATTCCCGTCCCTGTAACTATCTCCCAATTGCTTTAGCATCCTTCTTTTAAAAAATTTTTGACACTTTTCTTAATAAAACAAAAATTAAATCATCTTACCACAACCTTCTTTTTGATCGTCAGTATGGGTTCCGCCAGGTATGCTTCACTGGCGATCTTCTCACTTACCTTTCAGACTCCTGGTCATCCTCCTTTCGGGTCTTTGGCAAAAGTTGTACCATTGCACTTCAAAGGCTTTCGATTGATTGTCGTATAAATATTTATTTTCCAGACTGCCCTTTTATGGTTTCTATCTTATCTGTGTCCTCACCTCTAGCTTCCTTTCTGGTCGGTTTATAACTGCTGTTGTAGACGGCCACCGTTCTTCAGGAGCTATTAATAGTGCTGTTCCTCAGGGCTCTGACCTATCACCTACTGTCTTCATTTTATTCATCACGGACCTTATAAGTTGCACGTCTAACCCATCCACTCATCCGCTGCTGACTCCACCTCCACCTTTCCATTTACTTCCCGCAGTGTCCATTTTAGCAGCCACTTCAACAAACAAGGGATCAGGCTAAGGCACACCTTATGTCTGACTTAGCTCATATCTCTGATTGGAGTATAAGTTATCTTGTCATTTTAATTGTACCAAAAACTCAGTTCTTACGTCTATCGACCAGAGAGTCTTCCACAGGAGTACTCTCTAATTCATAACAAGATCCAGCTCAATCCTGCATTACCTTTAAACATTATTGGGGTTTCATTAACTTGGGATTCATCTTGGAAAGAACATATTACCTGTCTTGTAAAATCTGCTTCCAGGAGATTAGGTGTGCTTAGCCTACCCTGTGCCTTCTTTATCCTTGCACAGTTGTTGATTTTATACACAGGTTATATTTGCCCTGTGTAGAACTCTCATGTATGACGAGGCTCCCCACATACAGCTCCTCTCAACGAGGTGGAGTCAAATACTTTCCGTCATTAATTCTCCTCCTCTTACTGGCTCCCTTCCACCTCTGTCTATCTGCCACACTGCTGCATCTTTAGCTCCTTTCTGTCATTACCTCTATGGTCACTGGTCCTCCAAACTGTCTGCTTGCATCCCTCCACAACTACGGCGGGGGTGAAGCACACGTCAACCAACAAACTCTCATCGCTTTTCTCTCCAACTCTCTAATGCAAGAGTTAATCGTTACTCCCAGTCCTTCCACTGCGCAGCATGCCAGCTATGGAATTGTCTCCCTCTGTCTGTATTTCTTACTGCCCATGATCTCCAGTCTTTCAAAAGCAGTGTGCTCAGGCATCTCGAAAATAACGGATTTTGAATTTATAGTAGCTCTCTGTTATCTTTTTTGTTTTTTTAATGAAAAATTTGAGGAATGCTGGCCTTTCGATCCTTCTTCCTTGCTTAAAAAAAAAAAAAAAAAAATCACCCGCTGATGCAGCCACCATCAACCGCGACAAATAAACACAAACACAGAGCCACTAAGCAACACACACACACACACACACACACACGGTAGCTACATACAAATTCATACTGTACATGCTGAGATAGCATACACTGCATGCAGCACAGGGTTACATAGTATAATGTTTATTAACACAACACACATACATACATGGCCTATTCACACTCACACAATCAATGAACACTAATATACCCCAACACTGTAACACACACCACCACCTGCTCCATCCATCCTCTAAAAACCGATTAGAAACATCTCACATATAAACACATATACTGTATTACGCTATATCAGAGCCCACCACCCCAAAGTGACACTAAAACACACACACACACACACACACACACACACACACACACACATACACAGGTGTAAATACACGTATGGAAACCACACACTTTGTTTTTAATACCAGCAGCTGTTTTTGTCCTGTATAATTGTCCTCTAGTATTATAATTTCTCACATGACATATTACTTGTCAAAACTTACATAGCATAATGACAATGGGAAGCATTCATCTTCTGGGTAGTGGTAAGAACGAGAGAGAGAGAGAGAGAGAGAGAGAGAGAGAGAGAGAGAGAGAGAGAGAGAGAGAGAGGTGAATAGAATAGGAACAGCGAGAGGAAATGGGACTGGGATAAATACAAGAGAAAGTGGGAAAGGGAGTGTGAGTTTCATTTAGAGCTAAATAGAATGGGAGTGTGTGTGGTACCAACATAATTAGTTGCAATGGGAGTATGAGCAGTTATGGTTGAAAGAGTGGGAATTACAATGTGAGTGGTAATGGTACTGGAGAGGGCATGGCAGTGTGAGTGGTAATTGTACTGGAGAGGGCATGGCAGTGTGAGTGGTAATGGCAGGGGAGAGGGCATGGCAGTGTGAGTGGTAATGGTAGGGGAGAGGGCATGGCAGTGTGAGTGGTAATGGTAGGGGAGAGGGCATGGCAGTGTGAGTGGTAATGGTAAGGTAGAGGGCATGGCAGTGTGAGTGGTAATGGTAAAGTCAAGGCATGATATGAGTGGTAATGGGAGAGTGTTTGGTAATGGTAGAACAAGTGAGAATGGGAGTGTGTATGTGTCACAGAGGTGATAATAAGAGGGAACGAGCAAAGGTGAACGAGAGAGGAGGACGTAATAGGAATGGGAAAGAGGGAGTAAGTGTAACTGTAAGTGGAGGAGCCGTTGAGTGCGAACATTGAGGCACGGAAGGAGAGGAAGAGGGAGAGAGTAAAAGCGACAGGGCGAGGTAGAGGAAGCAGAGGTTGGCGAGAAGAGAGAAGGTGAAAGAAAATAAATGACAGAGACAGTGACAGACAAAAGAAAGTCGACGAGAGAGAGAGAGAGAGAGAGAGAGACAGACAGACAGACAGACAGAGTTACAGGGAACTGAAAAGGAAGCAACGGAGGTAGCATAGAGGGATAAACGAAGAGGGAACAGGAGAGCAAGAGGGAAAGGGAGAAAGTGGAAAGATATACGAGTAAAGGGAGACTTTTGAGAGTGAGATAAAGGGGCAGAAAGAGACGGAGAAGGAGAAAATGTCAAATAAAATGGGAAAAAGAGGGAGAGGAGAAGAAGAGACAGAACGAGCTGGAAAAAGGCAAAGGTAGGAGGAGACAGATATATAGAGAGAGAATGAGAGGAACAGAAAAAGAGAGGAGGGGGAGAGGAAGCGCGAGAGAGCATAAAAGAGGTGTGGGAGAGTGAGGGGGAATATGAAAGGGAGTGTGAGTTTGAGAGGGCGTAGCAGAGAGGCGGATTGAGAGGAAACAGGAGCGGGAGAGGCGTAGTGAGAGGGAGAAGCAAAGGGAGAGACAGTGAGAAGGAGTAGCAGCAGGAGAGGCAGAATGAATGGGATTTCGAGAGGGAAAGGCACAACGAGATGGGATAGGAGAGGGAGAGGAAGAGTGACATGGAATAGGAGAGAGAAACAGAAGATGAGATGGACAAGAAGAGGGAGAGGCAGAGTGAGAGGGAGTAACAGAGGGAAGGGCACAATGAGATGTAACAACAGAGGGTGAGGCAGGGTGAAATGGAACAGGAGAGACAAAGGCAAAGAGAGATGGACTAGGAGAGGGAGAGGCAGAGTAAGAGGGAGTAGGTGGGGGAGAGGCAGTCTAAAATGGAATATGTAAGAGAGAGAGAGAGAGAGAGAGAGAGAGATTGTCCAGGAGCTTCAGGGTGCAAAAGTGGACATATGTGGATTGTCTGAGACCAAATGGTGAGGTGAGAGTGTCAGAGATTGTGAGAATTAGAGGGCAAAAGAGGACGTATGGTTTGCTGTGTGCAAGAGATGGAAGGAGCATATAGGAGAATATGGATCAGTTGGCTCAAGGACTGTATGGGTAAGATTGAAAGTGGAAATACCAGCATGGGCGATTATGTGTGTATATGCACCAACGGAAGACAGTGCATGCAGAGTGAAGGAAGAGTTCTTGGCAGAAGTGGATCCATGTATGAAAAAGTTTGAGAGGAGTGAGAGTGTTTCTGACTGGAGATATGAATGGAAAACTAGATAATGTGATGATGAATGGAGTAGTTGGTGAGTGGGGTGTGCCTGTAGAAGTGGATGTGAATGGTGGTGCTCTACGGAGATTTGTGCAGAGAGGGGTTGGTAATACCCAATACCTTCTCTAAGCACAAATGATCCACAGATATACGTGGCGAGTGATGAGAAGGGTCGGTGGTGAACTAAATGAACGGAAGGCGATGATATATGTGTGTGGATGAGAGAATGAGACGGTATGCACTGGGTGCATGAGTATACAGAGGTTCGGGGAGTGACCTTTCTGACCACTACTTGAATCCGGTGAAAATCAAGGTACAAATGTAATGTATAAATAGAAGGAGAGAAAGGCAGTAGGAAGTAGTCCGTTAAACAGGGTAGAAAGGTTGCAAGAGTGTGAACAAAAAGGGAGAGTAAAAGAACGGTTTGGTAAATATGTTTTTGAAGCAGGTGGGGGAGATGGATGAAGTGTGCAAGCGATTCACCGAAGAAATCTGTGCTGCATGTGAGGTGGTGTGTGGGGTAAGAGAAGGCGAAAGTGGATGCAAAGAATAGCATGGTGGAATGAAGAGGTGAGACAAGATGTGGTGCAAAAGAAGAAAGCATAATTATAGTAAGTTGATAGGAAGCAGAGGTGTGGAGTAAGTTGATAGACGTAGCAGAGAGTTACATGTGGAGAAGAAGACAGGTGTGAAAAAATTAGTAGGGGAGAGTAAGAAGAGACTGGATGAGGAATTTGGAAGAAACCAGAGTGTAAAATGGAGGATATTAAAGAAAATGTTCCTGAAGAAGGTACAGAGAGTTACAAGTAGAAGGTGATAGAAAAAGGTAGTAGGGAAAAGAAAGATAAAAGTGGTAGATTGCTAGTGGAGATGGAAGAAAAGGTGAGCAGCTGGAGGGAAAACTTTAAGGAATTGCTAAACATGAAGAATGAATGGCTTGTTAGTATAAGTGGCGGGGATATGGCTGGGAGAAAGAGGGAGATGAGAAGAGAGGAAGAGATCAGTAAGACGGAAGTAGTGGAAGCAATGAAGAAAGTCAAGAAGGGAAAGCCCCAGGAATTGAGGGAGTGTATTTACTGTAAATGTGGAAGTAGAGGAGGGATACTGGTAGAGTGGATATGAAAGATGTGCAGATTGGCCTAGGAGGAATGTAGAGTCCCGGAGGGTTGGGAGTCAGGTATAATTATTTCCCTTTATAAAGGAAAAGGAGAAAAAGAAGTATGTGATAATCATATGGGCATTTGTCTTCTTAGTGTAATAGGAACAGTATATGGTAGGACATTTTTGACAGAGGGAAATAACAAAGGAATTGGAGAGAAACAATAGCATTTTAGGAAGGGATGTGGTATTGTCTATCAGAAGTTAATGCTAAGGTCCTTAGTGGAAAAGTTTCTACAGAAGGGAAAGAAATTGTATGAGGCCTTCATGGATTTGAAGAATGAATATGACAGAACTGACAGACAGGGAATGGGGGAAATATTAAATATATATATGGAGTAAATGGGGAGCTGTTGAAAGTCGTGAAGAGTATACAGTACTGAATATGAGGCCGCTATGGTTGTAGTGCGTGTGGATGGTGAATTGAGAGAATTTTTCCATCTGTATGTTGGACTGAAACAAGGATGAGTCATGTCTCCACGTTTGTACAATCTGTACATGGATGGAGATATTAAGGAGATCCAAGGTGGGGCAGTGGATGTTGTTGCGGTCCTAATGAGAGAAAGCAGCGTGTGGAAACTTCCTGTTCTGTCGTTTGCAGATGATACTGTATTGTTATGTGAGAACAAAGCAGAACTGCAGGGATTAGTGAATGAGTTGGGGAGAGTGTGTAAGAAACGAAATCTAAAGTTGAATCTAGGGAGGAGTGAAACTGTGGTCTTCGAGAGATATGAAGTAACTGAATGTAAAGTGAGGTTGGATGGTGTTGACAAATAAAATGTGAGTGCATTTAAGTACTTGGGTTGTGTGATAAGTATGGATGAAATGCTTCGGTGGGTGCAACAGGGAAGAAAGGTTCTGGTTCTTTGAAAGCAGTGGTAAGGAATATGGAAATGGACATGGAAGTAAAGAAAACGCTGCATGGTAGTACTGTGATACCAACATTAACATACGTTAGCGAAGCTTGGACATTGTTAGGACACAAGTCAAGAGTGATAGCAGTGGAAAGCACTTATTTGAGAGAAGCATATGGAGTTACATGGAGAGACACACTGACAAATGTGGAAGTGAAGAAGCATTGTGGTTGGGATGTGAATATGATAGAAAGCGTTAGGAGAAATAGACTATGGTGGTTTGGCCATGTGGAGAGGATGGAGAACAAGAAACTAACGGAGACAGTGTTGTTGTTGTTGTTGTTGTTGTTATTCCCCTACGCAGTCTGGCCGAACAGCCCCGAGTCCCTTAGGAAGGCCATGGCCGAGACCGGGCTTTCCCACAGAGCTCTCAAAGAGTGTATATTGTGTTGTTGGCGTAGGTGATTGTGTGCAGTGCAGTCTTCCATAATGTGCTTAATAGTATGGGGTGCTGTGTTGCATCCTGGACAGGCATCAGCGACGAAGTCATCCAGCCTCTTCTGGTAGCTGAAGAGGGCTGGATGGTGCCCACATCTCAGTCTGGCCAGGTGGACCCTGTCCTCACTAGCGAGACAGGATTCAGAAGGGTAGATATCAGCAGGCCGTGCATGCAGCTGTGTTGTCTTTAAGTGACTGAATGGAGCGGCGAGTGATCTGAGTGTGGATATGCTTCTGGAAGCTGGTCCGAGGTGGGCGAGGGGGGAGAGATGACAGTATTTGTGTATGGTATTGTGTGCTGGGTGTTGATGGTCCTTGGTGTGGGTGGATGTGCTGCCATGTAATATAGTGGATGTTGGGGGTTTGTGGATGCTGCAGCAAGAAACTGGGTGCCTCTCAAATCTAGGTGATCCTTGACTTTGAGGACTTTGGTTTCTTGATGTAGGTGGTCTGTGGGTGTAGTAGCTGTGCAGCATGTGATTATTTTTAGGGCCTTGTTCTGTATGGTCTGTAGAGTGTTGTAGTGTGTTTTGGTGAGGTTAGAAGCCCAGGCAGGGCTTGCATAATTCATCACTGAACGTATGTATTGTTTGTATACTGTGGTGGTGGTTTCTTTGTTGTGTCAGAATGTTGTATGGGCGAGTGACCTCAAAGCACTGAGTCTTGGTGTTATTTTATTTTCAGTGTTTGTGATGTGTTGTTTAAATGACGTTGATGTATTGTGTGTTACACCAAGGATTTTGTGTGTGTGTGTGTGTGTGTGTGTGTGTGTGTGTGTGTGTGTGTGTGAGTGCGGTAGGGGAGTGTAGTTTATGGTGAGGTGTGGGATGTGACTGTTCTACTGTCCAGTTTGTGAGAAGGGTCACTGTAGATTTGGCTGGGGCTATTTTGAGTCTGTTTGTGGTGAACCATTCGTGTAGTGTGTTGAGGTAAGGTTGGATGATGTGTGCAGCCGTGTTTGCGTTTTGGTGCGTACATGTAAGTGTTATATCATCTGCATAGATAGCTATGTGTATCTGTGGTGTGTGGGGTGTGGGTATGTCGTGCATGTATAGGTTAAAGAGTGTAGGGGACAAAACAGATCCTTGGGGGACGCCGTTTGTGAAGTTTCTGATGTTAGAAGACTGACCAGCAAATGTTACGTGTGCACATCTGCCTGCTAAGTAGTTTGCCAGCCATCTTTTTGTGTTATTGTGCATGTTTGTGTTGAGTATTTTGTTTGTGAGGTTGTGGTGGGGCATGGCATCAAAAGCTTTTCTGATTTCTAGTGTGATTAGGAGTGTTCTGTGTGGTGGCCTAGCTGAATTCATGCCATCAAAAACTCTCTGTGTAAGGTCTGTAAGAAGGGTGTTTGTGGAGTGTAGTGGCCTAAAGCCATGTTGTGACTGGGCTAGGGGAATGTGAGGTGTGACTAGTTGTAGTACCAGTCGTTCAGTGACTTTAGAGGGGGTGCAGAGGATTGTGATGGGGCGGTGTGAGGAGGGTAACGTGGGGTTGTTGGGTTTAGGGATAGTGATGATAATGCCATGCTTCCAGATGTTGGGCATTATGTTGTGTGAGTAGCTGTAGTTTGATATGTTAGTGAGTGCCTGTATGCCTTGTGGTCCAAGGTGTTTAAGGTGAATGTTGCTTATGTTGTCTGGTCCACAGGCAGATGAGTCCTTAAGGTTGTTAATGATGTGCTCGTCTGGTTGTAAGTGAAAGGTGCGTAGTCTGGGTCTGTGGGGAACTGTCTCTTACGTTGGATGATACGTCGGTCGTCGCGATGGGGATTTACATGGGTGACCTGTGAAAAGTGATTGATGAGAGTGTTTGCTTGTTGTTTGTTTGAGGGTATGGTGTCTGTTGTTGTGATGGCAGCGTGTGATTGTGTGGTGTTGCTGTTGGAAAGTGTGATGTTGTTTAGTGTTTTGTAGAGTTTCCTGATGTTTGTTTTGTGGTCAAGTGTTTGGAGCTAATTTTTCCAGTTTAGTGTCTGATATTTTATTGTTTATTTGAGTGTTGAGTTCTTGTATTTGTTGTACGGTGTCTTGTGTATGGGGTGTTGGGGAGTGTCGCAGTGTGTCCAATTGTCTGATGCCTTGAGTTTCTGGTGTGAAGTTGGGGTTGTGTCTCTTTCTTTTGCCTCTTGGGATGTGTCTTTTGTCTGCGTTTTGTATAAATATATTGAAAGTGTGCACAGCAGTGTTGATGTTTGTGATGGGTGTACTGTTTAGTGTTTCGAAATGTTGTTCTGTTTCAGTTACAAAGGCCTCCCAGTTGGCTCTCTTATAATTAGTGTATGTGTGTTTGTGGCCAGCTGGGGTGATTCTGGTTTTGGTAGTGATGATGAAAGGGGGGTGTTCAGAACCTAGTGTTGTGACCACTCTTCAGGATGTAGTGGGGGCGAGGTTTGGGGAGCAGAAGGTGATGTCTGGGGATGATGGGAGGAAGAGGAACTCGCATCACCAGAGCTGTTTCCCTCCAAACTTCAACGGAGAGAGTGTATGTGAGTAAGGTTGAGAGGAGGACAGGGAGGGGGATACCGAGGATGAGATGGAGGGATGGGGTGGAGAGATATATCAGAAAAGAGTATTTCAGGTGGGGGGAGGGCAGCTAGACGGCATGGGACATGGTGATATGGAGGCGATTTGTTTATACTCACCTTTTACGGTATTAAGGCGTCTGGCTATAGATAGCTTGAGTTATATGAGAGGAGTTCATTGAGATAAATAAAGGATTGAGTGTTGTGAGATGAATGAGGAATCTCAGTGACGGCAGTGAGGCTGATGAGTAGGGTGAATGAGTCTATTAAGAGTTAAGTGATATCAGTGAGTGTAGTTGATGTATAGGGCCACCGACAGATGAAGCAGAACTCTTCGGTCAGACTTTCTCCTCCAATTCCAACTTAGGCGATTCCGGTGCCGTCCCTCCACCAATTCTTCCTTGTGACTTCCTCATGGCTGACATTATAATTTCTTCAGTTGACTCATTTTCTGCTATCACTGGCCTCAGTGCTAACAAGGCATATGGGCCTAATGAGGAACTCTCCTGTTGTCCTCAAGAACTGTGTTTCTGTGCCTTCACCCTGCCTAGGCAAACTCTTTCGCCTTTGTCTGTCAACTTGCACTTTTCCTTCTTCCTGGAAATTTGCTCTCATTCAGCCAGTCCCAAAGAAGGATGACCAGCCCCATCCTTCTAACTATCGCTTTTTTTTTTTTTTTTTTTTTTTTTTTTTTTCAATGCATGGAAGAAGGAATCAAAGGTGAGGAGCCCCCAAGAAAAACAAAAACAGGATAACAGAGAGCCAAATCCAAGATCCGTTCATCTTGAGATGCCTGGACACACTGCACTTGAAAGAATGGAGATCATAGGAAGTAGGAAATACAGACAGAGGGAGACAGTTCCAGAGTTGACCTGTTGCATAAAATTAATGAAGGACTAGGAGTAACGGTTAACTCTTACATTAGAGAGTCGGACAGAATAGGAATGAGAGTTTGTTCCTAGATGGGTGCTACGTGCATGTCATAGAAGTGGAAGGATGCAACCAGACAATTCAGAGCAACAGTGACCATTGAAGTAGCGACAGAAGAGAGATAAAGATGCAACATTGCAGCGAAAAGAAAGAGGTTGAAGAGAGCCAGTAAGAGGAGGAGTTAATGAGACGAAAAGCCTTTGACTCCACCTTGTTAAGAAGAGCTATATGTGGGGAGCCACCCCTCACAAGAGAGTTGTTTTCTACCCAGGGATTAATAAAACCCTTGTATAAAGTCAAGACTGTGCAGGTGTAAAGAAAGTATGGAGTAGGCTTAGCACACATAATCTCTTGGAAGCAGACTTTATAAGAGATGGAATACGATCTTTCCAAGATAAGTCTCGAGAGAATGAAACCCTAAGTATGTTAAGGATGATGCAGGATTGAGCTGAATATTAGTAAATATTAGTGAGTACTCCTGTGGACGATTTTGTCGGGTTGATAGGTGTAAGAACCGAGTTTTTTATGCATCAAAAACAAGATTACCATACTTTTACACCAATCAGATATACGAGCCAAGTCAGACATTAGGTCAACCCTTGACTGTTGAAGTAACTGCTGAGATAGATGTTGCAGGAAGTGAATCATCAGCGTATGAGTGGATAGGGTTAGATGTACAACTTAGAGGGTCATTGATGAAAAAAAGAGGAAGAGAATAGCTGACAGGAGAGAGCCCTGAAGAACACCACTGTTTATAGATTTAGGAAAAGAACTGTGGCCGTCTACAATAGCAGCTATAGAATGACCAGAAAGGAAGCTACAGATGAAGGCACAGATAGAAGGACAGAAACTGTAAGAGATCAGTTTGGAAATTAAAGATTTATGCCAGACTCGATCGAAAGCCTTTGAGATATCAAGTGCTATGGTAAAACTTTCACCAAAGTCCCGAAAGGAGGATGACCAGGAGTCTTAAAGGTAGGTGAGAAGATCGCCTGTGGAGCGTCCCTGACGGAACCCATATTGACGATCAGAAACAAGGTTGTGATAAGGAAGATGCTTTTAAAATTTTCTGTTAAGAATAGACTCGAAATCTTTTAAGACTATGTTAAAGCAATTGAGCGATAGTTAGAGGGTTGGGAATGGTCACTGTTCTTTGGGACAGGCTGAATGAGAGCAAACTTCCAGCAAGGAGGAAAGGTACAAGTTGACTGATAAAGGTGAAAGAGATTACCAAGGCAGGGTGTAAGCACAGAAGCACAGTTCTTGAGGACAAGAGAAGGAGCTCATCAGGCCCATATGGCTTGTTAGGTAATTGAGGCCATTGATGGCAGAAAGTACATCAGTTGAAGAAATTTTAATGTCAGCCATGAGGAAGTCAGAGGGGGGAAGTGATGGAGGAACAGCACCAGAAGAAGATATTTCCTTTATTAGAAGAAGAAAAAGCTATTGAGCCATCAGAGTAGAAACAAGGAGGGAAGGATGAGGTAAAGTTGTTAGGAACGTTTTGGTAATGTGCCAGAAGGAGTGGGAAGAATTCGAGTTGGAGAGTTGAGAGCACATAGTACGGATGAAATTATTTTAAGCAGAGCGAAGAACTGACTTTGCACGATTCCGGGCAAAAACATAAAAAAATTGTGATTCATGGGTGGGTTGGCTCCAGTACTTTTTATAGGCCCTTTCCTTGTTGTGGACTGGATTAGAACAAAATTATGTGATTAAACCACGTTTATTTTGCAGTAGTCAGTGGATATGCGAGAGAGAATAACCTTCGTAATGCGCAAGGGACACTCAGATGGCTCCTGGACATGGAAACAATAATCATGCCTGGGAAAATCAAAGAAGTACTGTCTAAAGGACTTCCAATCAGCAGCTTCAAAGTTCCACAACCAACGTTTCTTTGGAGAGTCTACAGGCCGTACTAGAGCAATAGGACAGCTTAAGGTAATAAGGCTGCGATTGGAGGAGCTCAACAGAGAGGAAAGATTAAAAGTGTAAGCAGAAGGATTAGTTGTGAGGAAGAGGTCAAGTATGTTGGAGCTCTCTCCAAGGCGGTCAGGGATACGGGTAGGGTGCTGTACAAGCTGCTCAAGGTCATTAAGGATAGAAAAGATGTAGGCTTGTTCACCGGTGGATCAGTGAAAGGAGAGGAGAGCCAAAGGTGGTGGTGAACATTGAAATCTCCTAGAATGGAGATTTCAGAGAAAGGAGAAATGGATAGAATGTGTTCCATCGTAGAAGTAAGAGGATCAAAGAATTATTCAAAGTCAGTTGAATTAGGGGATAAGTAAACAGCACAGGTATATTTAGACAGAGAACGACAGGAAAGACGAAGCCAGAGAGTAGAGAGTTTATAAGGATCAAGTTCAGGAACACGAGAGCAAGATAAGTCATTGTGTACATATGCACAACGTCCACCTTTGGCTTTGAATGAGTATAGAGAAAGTAGGAGGATACAGAAGAGTTTGCCATCAGTTGCCTCAGACAGCTGAACCTCAGTTAAGAAAAGTAGGTGAGGTTTGGAGGACAGGTGGTGCTCAACAGAGAGAAAATTAGAAGAAAGGCAGTAAATGTTGCAGAAATGAAGAATACAGTAAGTGAGGCAATGGTTCCAGGCAACTCGTTGAGTCGTCACTGTGAAAGAGGCGGATGGTGGGGGCATTTATGTCCCCCCCCCCTCGGGGACTCCGAGGCTTGGTCATATGACGCCATTTTTTTTTACTGGAATATAATGTGTAGTGTGTAATGTGCACGTAGTTTGTAGTTGACAGTTAGAGAAACTTGGAGAGGATGCAGGCTTGCTCTCTGTGTTAATGAAACACTGAAAAAGTACAGCAAAGGAGGATGGTCAGGAATTACTCGTTGGGGCTGATGAAACGGGAGCTCAAGCTCTCCCCGTCGGCTTTCCATCCAGCTTGGGAGTACTGCTATGGTCGATTGGAGCTACAGTCAACTGTGCTTTATCACTCTGTGTTTCAAAAGTTTTAGAGTCAATTCTTAACAAAAAATGTTAAAGCATGTTTCCTATCACAACCTTCTTTCTGATGGTATGTTTTCTTTCAGTGACGCTCCACTTGCGATCTTCTCTCCTACCTTTCAGACTCCTGATCATCCTTCTTTTGAGACTTTGACGAAAGCTTTGCCATGGCACTTGACATCTCTAAAGCTTTCGATCGAGTCTGGCATAAATCTTTAATTTTCAAACTGCCCTTATACAGTTTCTATCTCTCTGTCTGTGCCTTCATCTCTAGTTTCCTTTCTGGTCGTTCTATAGCTGCTGATGTAGACGGCCATCGTTCTTCTCCTAGAGGTATCAGTAATGGTGTTCCTTAGGGCTCTGTCCTAGCACCAAATGTTCTTATATTCATCAATGACCTAAGCTCTACCTCTAACCCTGTCCACTCATATGCTGACGACTCCACCCTTCACCTTTCCATTCGCTTCTCGCAGCGTCCATCTCAGTAGTTATTTCAGCAAAAAACGGATGAGGCTATGGCACACCTAATGCCTGACTTGGCTCATATCTCTGATTGGGGTAAGAGTAATCTTGTTCTTTTTAATGCATCAAATACTCAGTACTTACGTCTATCAACCAGACATAATCGTTTGCAGGAACACCCTCTAATTTTCAACAATATCCAGCTCAATCCTTCATCATCTTTAAACATACTTTGCGTTTCACTCTCGGGATGTATCCTGGAAAGATCATATTATATCTCTTGTAAAATTTGATTCCAAGAGATTAGGTGTGTTAAGCCGACCCCTTTCCTTCTTTACCCCTGCACAGTTTTTTACACTATCCATGGGTTTTATTCGCCTGCGTGTAGAGTACAACTCTTACGTATGGAGATGCTCCCCACATAGTGCTCTTCTCAATAGGGTTTAGTCAAAGTTTTTCGTCTCATTAACTCTCCTCCTCTTACTGGTTCCCATCAACCTCTGTCTCTTCGCCACACTATTGCATTTTTATCTCTTTTCCTTCACTGCCTCAATGGTCACTGTTCTTCTAAACTCTCCACTTGCATCTCTGCACCACTTCGGCTGGCACGAAGCACCCGTCTAGCAACAAATTCTCATCCCATTTCTGTCCAACTCTTTATTGCAAGAGTTAACCGTTACTCTCAGTCCTTCGTGTATGCAACAGGTCAACTCTTTAACTGTCTCCCTCTGTCTGTATTTCCTACTGTTTGTGATCTCCAGTCTTTCAAGGGCAGTGTGTCCGGCCATCTCAAAATGAATGGATCTTGAATTTGCCTCTCTATTGTCTTGTTTTTGTGTTTTTCCTGGAGGGAACAATTTGCGGGAGCCTGGCCTTTGATTCCTTCTTCCTTGCATGGAAAAAGGAGCGTAAGTATAGGAAAACAATATGAAAGAGAGAGAGAGAGAGAGAGAGAGAGAGAGAGAGAAGTGAATGAGTGTAAAGTAGGAGGGAAAGTAAGGGAGATGAATATGTGTGTGTGTGTGTGTGAGAGAGAGAGAGAGAGAGAGAGAGAGAGAGAGAGAGATGAGGATTCTTACCCAGTAACAATTTATGCTCCATGATCAGATTCTTTCAAATGAACGCTTTATACACTGATACACCTACTTGTTGATGTGACTTCCGGTGTTTTACTTACATAAAAGAAATACTCATAGTAATTAACATAAGCAGCTGCTGGTATGTAATCACAATAATTTCCTTCTATTGACGTACTAATATATAATTAACTATAAATAATGCTGCTGTGGACTTCACGACTACTTCTGGCGATGGTAATCCTGCCAAGGTAAGTACGACGACTGCCAGAAAGCTGTTGATACTGGTAAGTACATCAGTTATTTACCTGCAAGATTATATATATATATATATATATATATATATATATATATATATATATATATATATATATATATATATATATATTTATATATATCCTGAGTAATTGATTTATTGTTCTTTGAATCTATGGAGAACAGGAGTGTTATGAAAATACGTTTTTTGAGGACAAGACTTGATAATATGGTAGGTAATACAATGACAGCTGCCAGAAGCGTGATTTTATGTTGACACACAATATTTCAGGTGCCAAGATATCAGTCTAACTGGTTATCAGCAGGGCACTAATACCACAACCAATAGTGGTGCGTCACCACCTGTGATGTACACCACATGGTATGACCACCTCACTGTGTATGTGTGCCATCAGCAGGGCACTAATACCACAACCAATAGTGGTGCGTCACCACCTGTAATGTACACCACATGGTATGACCACCACACTGTGTATGTGTGCCATCAGCAGGGCACTAATACCACAACCAATAGTGGTGCGTCACCACCTGTAATGTACACCACATGGTATGACCACCACACTGTGTATGTGTGCCATCAGCAGGGCACTAATACCACAACCAATAGTGGTGCGTCACCACCTGTAATGTACACCACATGGTATGACCACCACACTGTGTATGTGTGCCATCAGCAGGGCACTAATACCACAACCAATAGTGGTGTACCACCACCAGTGACGTACACCACATGGTATGACCACCAGTTTGTGTCTGTGTGCCACCATTAGCTGCATCTGGGTGGTTGTGAGAGTATATAGAACAAAATACAAACCTATGCCATGAGTATTACATTCAATACACAAAGCGAGTTACTAGTGATCATACCATTATCATGCGTCATAGTGTACGTCTTTGGGATTATTGCTGCATCCATATAAGCCCTTCCTGTTCATTTTGGTTTATTTACTAACCTAGCATATTCAGTAGTTCTGATCTTTTTATTTTATAGAGTGTTGCTAGTAAAGTGGTATGAGGTGCTTCATGAGGGAAGGCTGTGTGAACGTGATCACAGGTGGGTAAGTGGCCAAGGGTCGCATGAGCAGGCATTTCACAGAAGAATGGGACAATGGCATCGATATATCAATTGTACTGCCATACACCAGGGACACTGTTGTACATCCATTGTGTTGTGTTACTTTTTCACTGAGCTACAAGAAAGTAATTGCAAAATGACGAAGATCGCCAAGTTAATGTGGATGAACAAAAGCTGACACAAGTGGTGTGGTCAATTGGTGCCTTTTTTGTATGGAAATATGACTTATTGTTTTTTTTTTTTTTACTAAATCACTTATTATTGGCTAAAGAAGTGAATTTCGACTGGTTTCAGGCAGCCATTGCACTGCATAATAAAGAGTCACCTTACAGTTTGGAGAAATGTGTTGGTGTTAGATACAGTTTGGAGAAATGTGTTGGTGTTAGGCACACTGGAAAACAGAATAGGGGTAGCAGTCTGTTGGCAGCTGTGATCAAGGGTTTTACTGAGACAGACCACAGAGAGGAAGAGTGACACTTCCTTGTAACTCGGAAGAAATGTCCGATGTAAGAGTTACAGGATGAACTGGGGGAATATTAAATAAGAGTTTGTGGTTCATTAGCAAGTGGCAATGTCAGATGCCCTGAATGATCAGTGGTTACTTTAGGCCACTGTAGATCCATTTAGGCACTTCACAGTCAGATAAATGCAGGTTCATTCAGGTTAGCTCAGGTCTATTAAGGATCCACTGTGTTAATTCAGATCACTTTAAATCCAATCTGAAGCAATCAGGTCAGTTCGAGTTACTTTTGGGCCGTGCAGAGCCAGTGACCTTCCAGGTCCATTCAGACCTTTCTTATCCACTCAGCCTCAGTATGATCAAATTAAGTCGGTTTCAGACAAGTCAGGTCTAGGTGTGTTTATTTAGCGGATTCAAATGCGCTCCAACCCATCTCGGGTCCTAAATGACTGTAAGCTAAGCTACAAGCACAATCATGCAACTTTATGTACACTCATACAAATAAAGTCTAGTCATATCCATTCAGGCTGACAAGAACTACAAGTTATGTATTATGGTCTTACCAATTCCTACTTAAACCAATAAAGACTCACTCATGCAAACATTTAATCCATTCAGGCAACGTCCAAGAAGGTCGGTGCCACAAAATGGGCTCAAACTGTGTAAAGAGTTTTTGAGTAATAACATACAAGGTCATTTGGTTTCCTTCAGTTCCATTACACATTATGAAATTCAAGGCAGATCTCTTCAGTTCCTGCCCATTAATTAGCAAGCAGGAAGTCAGCGTCACTGTTGCGATGGTTTTTGAGAAAGGTTGCTTATGGTCCTTCAGGTGTAGGTGGCGTTGGCAGGAAGGAGTGGGTGTGATAGGCAGGGATGGTAGTGGATGGCGGGGCATGATAGGTGATGTATACATTATGATGATGGGCCTTGTACTTTAGATCAGGTGGTGTGCAGAGTACTAATATTGTGTTAATATTTACTAGTCTCCTCAAGAAATGGACATACTGGGGTGAGTGATACTGATACTTTCAGGCTACAAAACAGAGGTTTCTCCTAGAACAAACATTCAACATTGATAATAATGCACCGGTCCCATATAATTGGTGGCCAATAATATTAATATTTACAGAAGACTGTGTAAAGATATGAAAAATTAATGTGCATTGCAAAAATTGCCGTCAATGCAGCTGTAAGTTAAAGAAAATAGTACTTAAATAATCATAATAAATATTATTTAATACAGTAACACTAAACCAAGTGTCTGGATGCAGCAATAATAAAAAGATGCATTAACATGATTATAACTTAAATGTAGAACACAGCACTGCCTTAAAATATCTCAGTTATTCTACCCATATACAACAATACTATAGCACACAAACTCTGAACACATGAAGAGCCTGAATCACAACAACAGCATCCATTTCCCCTCCACATCCACCCCAGCCCCATCCACACCTACACACCTGCTTCCCCTTTATCCCACTTCACTGCTTGATCTAGTGTTAGGGAGGCCGATCACGAGTCTCTAGATCTGAATTTCGTCTGTCAGTTTAAACTTGTCCTCAAAAAGTATTTTCATAAGTCTGTTCTGTGTGTATATATATATATATATATATATATATATATATATATATATATATATACCGGATATTTGTATAATGTGTGTGTGACATGTCAAATACTTGCCCTCTCTCCACTTTCTCTTTTTTCAGGTGTAATTTTAACATTGTGATATGTCGTGGTACTCTCTGAACTGCGTTTCATAGTATTTTCCTTTTTTTTTTTTCCCTTGACTGCAGAAAGTTGTTCCAGCTGTTTTTAATCTTATTGTTATGTACATACGGTATGATTTAATACGTTTTTTTGTAATACCACAACGAATAATTTGTCTTTCAGGATACAAATTATATATTATTTTCTTTTTTACTGATGTTCTTTATGCACATTAATGCCTTTAACCATAATGGGTCATGCATTTTTATTTCTTCCAGGACAGGTGAATTACGGCATGAAAACCTGCTGAATTACTGTTACTGAGTATTTTCTCGTGAGTTCCATGCATGAGCAGGAGACATTTAGTATACCTTTGATGGAGAGTAAATATTGCCTGAACAGTACGAAGCCACAGCAAGTAATTTTGTGGTAGAGAAATAACTCATATACGTGATCTGAATGAACTTTTAGTTGTTAAATGGCAAGAGAAAAAGCATTGTCATAAAATTCTTTGTGAGATCCATAGTAATAAAAAGTGTGGCATGGTAAATAAGAGCTGTGAGGTGAATTGTACGTTGAAGGTGACGACCAGACATATATAGATTAAAACACAGACCAAGCCAGATTAGCTTCATCCGTATGATAACACATTATATATAGCATTCCTGCTGCCTGCATATTATCTTACTCAGTGTACGAGAGGCTTTGTCCATAAGATTTTTAAATAATTATCAGTGACCCTTTGCTGCAAGACAATATAAATGTGAATAAAATGTTGTAGTGACAGCAAGGATAAATCAGTACAATACACCACCAGAGTCAAGGGGTAACGCATAGGCTACCTTAGTGGCTGGTTTAGTATTTAACATTCTCCCACAGTGATGGCTGGTGTTGGCAGAATGAGGCTGTGGTTGGTGTTGGTGCTGCTGATGTTAGCTGCTCACACCTCGGGTAAGTCTCTCATACACTTCAATATGTACACTTTTTCAGTGCTTGAGAGAACATGACGATCTAACCTGATGTGGTACTGTTAACCCATTGGCACCCAGTGTCCTCTATAAAGGACGGAACTGGGCATTTTCAAAATTTAATAAAGAAGGGAACACCCGGGTAGGGACCTACGAGCTTCGCGACTATGAGCCGATAGGCGGAGGGCGGTATGCTGAGTACCCTTCCAGCACACTCCCTCGCACAGGAACTATGAGCACTAATGGGTTAAATTTGACTTTGTTACACTATTTTAAACCCAATAACTGTGAAAATATTATGAACTGTTTTCAGTGTTATTGATTCCGTGCTTAAAGGAATCCCATAAAATATTTCGTTGTCAATATAATAACAATACACACAAAGCCAAACTTGTCACCAACACTTTTACCATCAGAGATGTATTTTACACCAAACCCTATTCACCCACATCCTTCTTTTATTGAATTACCTCTCAAAGGAATCAAAACAGTCAATATAATGATCAGGCAAAAAAGCTTTCATATTTTGTACTTCTGGTTTGGCTCTCATGATTCGGACAAAACAAATTATAGTTGTCAGTGTGTCAAAACATTTCCTCCATCCTTCAACACAATGGTCTTATTTGCTCCAGCGTGAAGTACACCTTCATGTGTGGGGAAGTCATTACAGGCACCACTTGTACACAGGTGCAGGCAAACCAACCAACTCCCCTCCACTCTCTCTCTCTCTCTGTCTCTCTCTCTCTCTCTCTCTCTCTCTCTCTCTCTCTCTCATCACCACTACTTCGATCACTGCTCTTCTGAACTCTGTGGTTGCATCGTCTCCCCATTACAGCAGGCCCACGCCACCACCTCTAGATACATATATTAGCCTCTTTGATGTCCAGCTGTCTGATGGAAAAATTAACTGGAACTCTTGGTGTGATATGCACACCTGGTCAAGTCTGTAAGTGTCTTTGCTACGACCTATGATCTTCAGTCTTTGATATACACACCTGGTCAAGTCTGTAAGTGTCTTTGCCACACCTAGAACCTTCAGTCTTTGAAGCACAATGTATCCAGGAACTTTGAAATGAACAGACCTTGATTCTGGCTTTCTTATATTCAGTCTCTTATGAAAAGGGAAAGGAATGCAGGCCGTCAGTCATTAGATCATTCCTTATTGAGTAATAAAATCAATTATACCCACTGGGCCATAGGTGCCACTGGCTACCCTGCTGTATTCCAGTCTGAAGTTATATTCCTTGTGTCTTATTGAGTAATAAAATCAATTATACCCACTGGGTCATAGGTGCCACTGGCTACCCTGCTGTATTCCAGTCTGAAGTTATATTCCTTGTGTCTTATTGAGTAATAAAATCAATTATACCCACTGGGTCATAGGTGCCACTGGTTACCCTGCTGTATTCCAGTCTAGTGATTTATTCCTTTTTCTTACTAAATCCAAACAAACATATTCAGTTTAGGGGAACTTGTCAAACTGGGGTGTTTCGATATAACCTTTGTTAACGTCTTCCCTAGACGTTTGTCTTAGCTCGGTTATTTGTAGAAAAGTCAGTATATTGGTAGCAGCATTTTACATGATAAACTAACCTGCAGTCACTGCTATAAGTTTGGAACCGTTGCTCATTATGCTGCCCTACTGTACCCTCCTCTTGTGATTCTTCCTCGTCTCCCTTTGCCTTTGTCTCGCCTGATTTCCTCACACTGTATGTGATCGCGCCTATACTTCCCATCATTCATTCTTTTCATTTTTTTTTTTATATCTCATAGGCACTCACAGACACAGGGAGAAAATTCCTAAATCCCTTCAAATCAATGACGAATGTTACATTTGATACAGACTTCAGCAGGTGATTTTATTCAGGTTTAGGATGGATAACTTAATAGCCAAATGATTAATGAAGCCATTATCTAACCTCTCCAGTTGGCAGAGTCTCTCCCAAACTGAGTACAACCATCTGGAGTGAGGAAGAGCAAAATAAAAACACGCCATCGCAATGAAGGGGTTAATAACAAGTTGGACATACCTCAGTACAAAGCATATTTTGTTGGATATTTTATTTTGTTTGGTTTATGTGATCATAGCCAGTCCCCCGTGAAGGAACACTTCCTGAAAGACGATGATGATGATGATGATGATTACGGCTTCTTAGACTCTCAGAGTATATGATTGTTCATCCTCCATTCCTACATAAGGAAATATTTCAAAATAATTTTCCTATTATACCAGTTCGCCTAAAATGTTAAGTTTAGAAGGTCCGTCTTGCCTTTACTGTACTCTTGCTTCTTCATCCACCCCATCATCAATTTCCCTTTCTTTCTCTTTCTTTTATCACTCTTTCCCTCTTCCTCCTTCAACCCATCACCCATTTGTACTGGTCTAGGAAATACAGTAATTTCATTATCACTTTAATATCGTAATGCTCGTTTTCATGTGGAGTGGAAAGATGTACAGCAAGGATAGTTGTACATTTGTGCATTATGTATCAGATGGGAATGGACGTCCCAACACAGCCTGCCTGAGTTTAAAGACTTTATAAAGTGACGTGTGTGACAAGTGGATTCGGAGAGCGGGGGGTGTAAGTGAAAATACAGAAGGTCTACGACTGACAGGTCCTGAGTTCAGTTTCTCAGCCAGCTACAAGACCTACAGAATTAGCGAGGTCTTCCATAGCTCAGCCTTTTCACACTTAGAATTGAAATAGGAACCTGGATTTTAAAGTGAGTGTTGCATGGTCTAGTATGGGTGAATGTTTCCCTCATTAGCCTTATGCACATACAAGTGTTTACAAAAGTGATTCCCTCATCAGCCCTATGCACATACAAGTGTTTACAAGTGTGATTCCCTTATCAGTCCCATGCACATACAAGTGTTTACAAGTGTGATTCCCTTATCAGTCCCACGCGCATACAAGTGTTTACAAGAGAGACCATCACACAATGATCAGCCCGGGCATCTACACATTTTAGATGTTCAATCAGTAATAGCAAAACAGCTGTAGGACGAATGTAAATTCACTGGAAAACTCAAGCGCTAGTCTTTAACATGTGAGTTTAGAGCCACTGATGAAGCAACGGTCTCATTATGCATTGTTTGCTTTTCAGGGACCCCCGAGATGGCTTGCCCACATACACAAGAATCACCTTCCATAATTCCTTCTTGTCCACTTTGATAAGGACATACAGATCCATATATGATAATTATTTTGCAGTTCATCTCACCTGCTTCGTCTGTTCGCCTTACTGCAGCTATTACATCCAAACAATCACTGTCTATCCTGGCATCCCCTCAGTCTAAAACATTATTCTCACGCTTGTCTTATCGTTTCCATCTCATTTCTTCTGCATACCATCCCACAGCCGGAAAGCCCATTTCTCGTCGTTTTGCTCTCAATTCGGCCACTGGTAGTATCACTCAAGGATACCATCCAAATCACCTTCTTGTTCACGGATTTATCTACACACACACACACACACACACACACACACACACACACACACACATACACACACACACACACACACACACACACACACACACACTGATATTTTGACATATTTCCCACAAATGGTTCATTGCACTTTCTCCATTGTCTTATCATTTCTGCATTTACCTCACTAGCATCAGTTACCGTTCCGTGTTTCTATCTTTTCTCTCGTTCATGCGTTCTGTGGTGCCAGATTCTCTCTTTAATCACCAGACAGATCACTTTACCTTAACATCGCTGTGTTCTTGTCATTCCCACTCACGGATCTTTATAGAGTTTGTCATTCCTGTTCATTATTTACTCAAGAGTATTCCCCTCAGTCCCTTTCTTCTCTTCAAATCGTTAGTTCATTTTCCTCCATAATATACACTCGCATTCATTCAGAAATGTAAACGCATCTTTCCAAAACATGTTCCTACTTTCAACTGGGTTTCTCTTCCTACTGTATTGTTCTCTAACCTTTTCTTTCTCCCTGTCACCACTTTCACCAAAATTACTTGCACCCGTGCCAGTCACCCTGTCCATTTCTCTTCTACTACACCTTTACTTCCACGCATAACTATACTTTGTATTTAATACTCTTACACTGCCACGGACACTCATTTCCGCCAATCGCAAGTATCTCCACATTGCATGTTGTCTGCAGATATTTCAAATCTGTTATATCCTAAACCGATTCTAATTCCAGTTTTATCAGTACCTGTAAGATATGTCGACAGGATATCCAGGCCTTTGCTGGTGTAAAGGCTGAAATAATTTCTTCTATATGCAGGATATTGCCGTAGTTAATTTTGTCCTCTAAAGTGGTCAGTTTTTGGTTCTTAACTGAGACACAACTTTATAACTGAACCCCCAAAGTTATAGGCGCTCACTTAATCAGTGTTCAGAACACAGCATTGTATTGGGAAAGGGTCATCACCCTCGACATTGGTAGTCCTTTATTTATTTATTTATTTATTTACTTTTGTGTTGGGGGGGGAGGGATGTGAGCTAATACAGGTGAATGCTCTGAGTGCCTACCTGGAAAATGACCGAAAAGTCTGAATAATAAGAGGCCATGTGCAGTGAACAGTAGATATCAAAACACATTCTAAGGTTCAGCGTGCAATATTCTCAATATCATTAACATTTTTAAATGCTTGATAGCAGTGTCTGTCACCTTCAGAATGCCCTATGCGTCAAAAGATTTGGGGAACCATGTTTGCAAAATTTTCTTTCAAATATCGTAAAAACAAACAAACAAGAAAGAGCACACAGAGGGTGCAACACCCATGAACATCACATGGTCTAAGGGCTGAATCTTTTAACTTGCCCTGTGACACTGACCTTCGACAGATTGCTCTCAAAATCGAATATTTCAGGCTTGGCTACTTCCTTACCCTCCCACAAAGGTATGGCTGAAATAAGGTCAGATTTGTTTGAGTCGACTTTAACCAGTGACTTTGACTTTTGTCATTCACGTGTGACCTTCACCTTTGCCTGATTCGCCACTAAGCCTTTTTTTTTTTTTTTTTTTTTTTTTTAAATCCAAGTTTTTGCCTGAACAATTTCACAATGTTTAGTGTAAATGACACAAAAAGTATTTTAGTTTGATGTCAATGTGACCTTGACCTTTAACCCGTTGTACTCCAAACCAGTAGGTCAGCCTGTTGGGTGATCCTTCACTCGTCCACCAAGTATGATCCAAATCAGATCAAATAGTTATTTTGTTCACACACACAGAGGCACAGGTCGAATTTTGACCTTGATTTGTGTCTTTGACCTCTGACTGATTGTTCTCAAAATATGATCCTTTACCTCTTGCCTTACCCTTAACACTTCCAGCCAGCTTGGTTCAAGTCACATCAAAACTGCCTGAGTTAACCTTACCCTGTAGCCTACGCCTTTGACCTTTCCCTGTGATCCTGACCTTTGACTCATTGGTCTCCAGTTCCAAAGCTTTTCTTCTTGGCGTAACCAACGTCCTTCTACAAACTTTGGATCAATAAAATAAAGTGTGATTAAGCTGATCTTGCTGTGCCACCTTGATCTTTGACCGACTTAAAAAAAAAAAAAGACAATTGATCTATTCCTTCTCTAACTCTCAACCCTTCCACCAAGTTTGGCTCAAATTGGATAAAAATAGTTTGAGGTATTTTATTAGCAATCCCACACACAGGGTCTTTCTTTAGCATTTCCCTGTGACTTCACCTTTGTCGAATTATTCTCAAAATTGAATTACAGCAGTCTTGTCTGACCCTCCACCTTACCTCCAAGATTGGTTGAACTTGGATGGAGACAGTTAATGTTGATATTAGGTCACTCTTATACCTGCCCCTGTGCCACTGACCTTTGACCTTTTGCTCTACATAAGAAATTGTTTCTATACGGGCTATCCCTCCTTCCATCCACCAAGTGTGGATGAAAGCGAATAAATATGTATTATGTAATTTTGTTCACACACACACACACACACACACACACACACACACACACACACACATGGAAAGAGAGAGAGAGAGAGAGAGAGAGAGCATGATTGTGTGTCAGTATGATTTTGAGAGTGTGTTTGTGTGTATGAGAGAGAGAGAGAGAGAGAGAGAGAGAGAGAGAGAGAGAGAGTGTGTGTATGTGTATGTGTGTGTGTGTGTGTGTGTGTGTGTGTGTGTGTGTGTGTGTGTGTGTGTGTGTGTGTGTGTGTGTGTGTGTGTGTGTGTGTGTGTGTGTGTGTGTGTGTGTGTAAGGTTAAACAAGCAAAGGAAAAACTGGTAGTGACCAAATTCGACACAGGCAGTGTAGTGTACATTCAGTGAAATATTGTGTAAGACATTTGCCCACTAATTTGGCCCTGTGAATGTTGGACAAGTGTTAGTGAAGCAGTAGCCACACACTGACCTATGTGCTACGATACCTGTGTGTGAGAGTGGTGTTGGACAAGTGTTAGTGAAGCAGTAGCCACACACTGACCTATGTGCTACGATACCTGTGTGTGAGAGTGGTGTTGGACAAGTGTTAGTGAAGCAGTAGCCACACACTGACCTATGTGCTACGATACCTGTGTGTGAGAGTGGTGTTGGACAAGTGTTAGTGAAGCAGTAGCCACACACTGACCTATATGCTACGATACCTGTGTGTGAGAGTGGTGTTGGACAAGTGTTAGTGAAGCAGTAGCCACACACTGACCTATGTGCTACGATACCTGTGTGTGAGAGTGGTGTTGGACAAGTGTTAGTGAAGCAGTAGCCACACACTGACCTATGTGCTACGATACCTGTGTGTGAGAGTGGTGTTGGACAAGTGTTAGTGAAGCAGTAGCCACACACTGACCTATGTGCTACGATACCTGTGTGTGAGAGTGGTGTTGGACAAGTGTTAGTGAAGCAGTAGCCACACACTGACCTATGTGCTACGATACCTGTGTGTGAGAGTGGTGTTGGACAAGTGTTAGTGAAGCAGTAGCCACACACTGACCTATGTCGTTTGTCTGTATATAAATCCATACATATAAATGCAATAAACACACAAAGTACTTGACTGCCAAACCAATATATATGTATGGTGTTTCACCTTCAAAAACATTTTACTCATGAAGATGTCTTAAATACACTAGTGCTTATTTGCCCTTAGCTCATTTTTTTTGTTAACAGCAAAATCATTTCTACATGACCATTAATACAAAATATATATCTTTATATTTACCATCATCATCATCATCATCCGGACCTCCTTTCCCATCCTAGGGTAGAGTGAGGAGTAGCAACGTCCAGACAGCCCAAGTCTGACCAATCCAATGGGCCACGTTTTCATGCATTCATCATTCAAGCCCCCGGAATCCTGGGTCTATCTGATACGCCAAACACTTTCCTTACATTTTATGTCTTCATATAAACGTGTCCGAGAGAGTAAATCTGAATACTGTCACGCTAAAAAGGGGTGCCAAATCTCTGTTCATGCGATCTTCTCACAAAATTCATCCATTTAGCTCGATCTCTTTTCAGTCCTCTAGTCTCACAGACTTCCATACCTCTCTTCCTCACACACTCATCCACCATATCCCTCCACCTACTCCTTGGCCTACCTCACCTCCCTCCTTCAAATTCGCTCAGATATACCTTTTTCACCACTGTATTGTTGTCCATTCTCTCCACATGACCATACCATCTCAGTACACTCTCTCCGATTCTGGTGTCCACAGACTTCCTCACTCCGTGTCTTTCATGAATCACGTTGTACCACATCCTATCCACTCTCTGTACTCCACATACATTCCTCAACAGACCAATCTCCACTGCCCTCTCTCTTGACTTTTCCTTTTCATGCCACATAATAGTCTCACATCCATATGTTAAAGTTGTCACTAACACTCCTTCATATAAGCCTCATGCAGCTGCATCACTCAAGCCTCTCTTTCTTATCAAGGCCTTAATTGCACCAGCTACTTTTCTTCCTCGTGTCACTCTACTTTTCACCTAGTTTGCACAGTTTCCTCTCTTTTCTATTACTTTACATAGGTATTTGAACTCTCCTACCAATTCCAGTCTCTCTCCATTCACTGTAACATCACACTGGGAGTCACCTTCTCCCTCGATATTCATCACTTTACTCTTTCCTACATTTACTCTCAAGGCACGACTTTCACAGACATCACCAAAACTTTACACAATTTTAACAAGTTCTTGTCCGGTATTTGCAAGTAGCTCTGCATCATCAGCATACAACAAGTTTGAGATATTCCATCCATCACCATTCATTACCAACGCCATTCCTCTGCCCATTACTCGTGTTTTTACTTCTCTTATCACCCCATCAATAATGTATATACTGGACAACCATGGGGACGTCACACAACCTTGTCGCACTCCCACATTGATCACATAGATGCCTATTTACTCGTACACATGCCTCACTACCATCATA
The DNA here is from genome assembly GCF_032717465.1 of Coenobita brevimanus. Taxonomy (NCBI): domain Eukaryota; kingdom Metazoa; phylum Arthropoda; class Malacostraca; order Decapoda; family Coenobitidae; genus Coenobita; species Coenobita brevimanus. The sequence goes on along the minus strand of NC_137033.1, from coordinate 435,543 downwards.
AAAACTCCTGACGGCACCTAGCAGCTCACAATCTACACCGTACATTCTTAAAACCTTCCACAATCCTTCTGTCTACTTTGTCGTATGCTTTTTCCAGATCCATAAATATCATATACACCTTATGGTCCTCCTCACAAGCCTTCTCCACTATCCGTCTCACTGCAAATAATTGATTTGCACATCCTCCGCCACGCCTGAAGCCACCCTGTTCATCACTCACTGGGACTTCTGATATCTCTCTTACTTTCTCTGTAATAATAATTCTTCCATATACCTTCCCTACCACACTCAATAAACTACCGGTATTCCATGATAATTTTTGCACTCATTTTGCTCACCTTTATTTTTGTACTAGGGTACAGTTACAGTCATTTTCCACTCTGGTGACACAGTTTCACCCATCCATGCCTTCTGACATCTCCAACAAGCACTTCATTTGGCTCTCTCCACAACACTTCATCATCTCTGCATACATCTTATCAACCCCAGCTGCTTTCCTATTTTTCAGCTGCTTAACAGCATTCTTCACCTGTGCGAGTGTCACATTTCGTGGCACTGCATTCCTTCCCTGCACACCCCCAAAATAATCATCTTTACAGCCGCTCTGCGCTCTCTATTCCCATTTATCGGGCTTTCAAAATATTCTTTCCATCTGGTCCTTACTTCATCCCCATGGGTTTATAATCTACCACTTACATCCTTCACACTTTCACATTTCTTTCCACCGTCACTTTTACATTTCCCCACCTCTTTCCAGAATAACTTCCTATTTTCAGAGTAATTTGCATTCAATTTTCTTCCTAGATCATCATTTAGTTCCTTCTTTTTCCTCTTCACTAGTCTTTTTACGTGCTGCTTGCTTTCAATATGTTCAGTTTTAATTTCATTTGTACCCCTATCCTGTATCCACTTTAGCCATTCCTTCCTCTTTTCCTCCACTGCTTTCTTAACCGCCTCATCCCACCATGCTGTACCTTTCTTCTTTGCTTATACTCTTGACATACCACACACCGCTTTAGCATTCCTGATTAAGCAATCCCTATATACATTCCGCAGGCTGTCCAGATCCATTTCATTCCAGTCCACTGATTTTAACTCCTCCCCTACTTTGGTCCTGTATTCATCTGCCATTTATTTGATCCTCAGCTTCTCAACTTTCAGTCTTTCTCCCTGACTGCTCCTCTCTCCTGGTCCAGCTCACATACAATGTGTGTGTGTGTGTGTGTGTGTGTGTGTGTGTGTGTAGGATAATTCCAAAGAGAGTTGCCACAATCCGTCTCCATGCTATCCTGTCCTTTGCCAGCCAGGTGTCCTTCTTCCAACTCACAATACCATAATTCAATTACCTCTCCACCCCGTCCCTCATCATCCTTGGTCTCCCTCGTGTCATCTTCCCCATATTTGCATGCATTCACCTTGTAAATCTTTCATTCCCCATTTTCTTCACATGTACAAACCATCTTATAGTACTCCTAAAACCTGCTAGCACATCCACATCAACACAATAATGCTGTATATTTTTTTAGTTTCTCCATATGTGGTCTACAAACCATTTTAAGGTACTACTAATGACTTTTTTACACATCCACATCAGCAATAAAATGTTGCATAACTTCCTCGTTCATCTGTTTCTTCATGCAGCTGTAACTGCTTCTCTCAAATCTCATTTTCATTTCTCTCACTCTTGATTTGTGTCTTTCCAACAAGTCCTAGTTTCAGTTCTGTGTCAGAGTACGGATTACTGTACCTTCGTAGTCAATGACTTCTTTTCTTTCTTGCTCACTTCCCTAGTCCTTACCACTGCTGTTAGTGTACCTGCAGCCTTCGTTCCCGTCTGTATCCTTACTTGCTGTCCATCCTCTATACTCCCGTCCTTACCAACGAAATTCTTAAATAAACTATTTTTTTTCCATTTCCTGATCATTCAACCTCACAGTGTGCTTCGTTTTTAAATGTGCCCTCAAAGGCTATAACTTAACATTTTTTCCACAGTCCCCATCTTGTTTCTGACACCCACTTCCCATCTCAGTCACCAAGTCCTGCAACTCCTGCACATCCCTGCTTTACAGAACAGTGTCATCAACAAACAATAATTCAATTTTCAGATCCAGCCCATGGTCACGACGGATACCACAACATTTCACACTCTTATCAAGTATTCGTTTTATAACACCATCCACGGAGACATGACTCATCCCGGTTTTAGTCCAGCATTCAAACAACAGCACTCACTTAGAATGTTTTTCACATGTAGTAGCGTTCATGCGCCCTCATATATACTCATAACCTCTTCAGTCCAATGACGTGTATCTGTTCCATGCATTACTTTTCAGGCTATAGGGGTTCGTAAATGCCTCCTTCACTGTAATTTCTTCAGTAAGAGAAGTTTTTCACGTCTTCAGTAGAGTCGACTGTAGCCAGCAAGAATATACTAAAATGTCATTGGGCTGAAAGGGTTAGCAACAACTTCCATCTCCTTCATTAATTATCGCCTGCTGCCTGTCTACTGTCATATACATCTGGCAGATTCGTGACCCCAGCATGTAACTCATTATTTTTTTTGTCTACTTTTTCTCCGACCAGTTTTTCGTTTGTCCTTCCCTCTATCGACCAGTCTCCTGCCATACAGCTGCTACACTGACAGGACAAATAGTCTGTAATTGACTCACACTTCTCTCCTTTTCTCTTGCACAAAAGAAATGCTATAATACCAGCATATGGTTTCTAGTCCTCTGGATGCTGCTTTCCTCATAGGGCAATCCACACATTATCCAGGTCAGTTCAGTTACTGTCCCCCACACTTCAGTATTTCGTCACCCACCCCATCAATTCCAGGCGCTTTCTGCATTTTGACTTTCATTAATGCCTAGCACTCTTCCATCCCACTAATCCTCTCCTCCCTTCTTGCCCATCTTTTCCCAGTCATTCCTCAACCACATATACTGCCGCTGCTTTACCTCTGTTCAACGGCTCTTTAGCATGTTCCCCTCATCTGATCATTTTCTCTCATCCTCTCCACCAGCACTCTGCCATTTTTATGATTCACCTCACTGCCACTTCCATTATCACCCTGTCTTACTTCCCTGAACTGTTTTCAAAACAGTTTCTTCCTCTCCCTCCATTGTACACTCAGATTATTTTCAGGCACTTCATCCATTTCTCATTCTTTTTAACTTTTCATAATTATCTTCTTGAAATAAGTTTGGCTTCATCCTCCACACATCTTTAGTCCCCATAAAGTTTCTTCATCTTTTCCACATTTCATAAATTTGATCACCTTATTCCAGCACGCATGTCCTTTCACGTCATTACCTCTTCTAACCCCACACACCATCTGACATGCGATACAAATTTGTGCTGTGAACACCTTACTCACACCTTCAAACTCCCTCATCTGGCCACAATTATATCCGCCCAGTACCTCTTCCACTTCTTTATTTCACTCACTCTTGTTTCCTCCTGCAACCTTTCTGTTCTCTTTGTCGCAACTGCTTCTGTCTGTCTTCCTCTGTCTCTTCTCTCCCCTTGCTTCTTCCCTGTTATTGTCGCCACCACTATACTGTATTTTCATCTCCCAAGCCATTCGCCAGTTCCCAATCCACTAGTATCAACCAGAGATCTTCCCATGAGTTCATTCACCCCCCCCCACACGTAATCAGTCACTGCTTTATGTTCAACTAACTATTCATCCATCCTTCTTATCCTTGTCCTTACGCAGTATACTTGTGAATTAGCTTGTGCCTGAAATAAGTAGTGGCTCTTTCCAAGCCCTTGCCAACACAAACATCCACCAGGGTAATACCATTCCCTTGCACTGCACACAATACATCCTACTTTATCATTCATTTGTCACATCACAACCACTCTCACCACCATCGAATTTTTCCAGTCATGTTTCTACAGTCTACCAGAACTACACTTTTACTCTAGCTGTTCGGTCCTCTTTTGAAGCGTACATGCATACCATCATCCAGTCATGTATTTCTATTTTCATTCTTCATTGCCCATGTGGAAAGGATGGAGAATGAAAGACTGACTACGAGAGTGTAAAGTACTGTGGTGTAGGGGAAAGGGATAGAGCGTGGATGAGGGATTGGGTGGAGAGGTATATGAGACATGGGTCTGGGCTGGAGGGCAGTCAGATGGCAAAGGACAGGGTGACATGGAGGAAATTCGTCTTAACCCACCCTTTACGGGATAAAGGCGTCTGACGATATATAGATAGATAGACTGATAGACAGATTCTTCCCAGTACAGTCACTGGTGCAACTGATTCCTATATCCTTTGTTACGGAACAGAGAAAACTGTCCCGCAAAGTTCCAGGTTCAAAACAAAGAGTTAGGTAAAATTACAAGTTAAAGTTTAATGCTCAAACTAACAACAAAACATTCAGGACTCATAAGGATAATGTAATGGCAAAAAACAGGTTAAATATATATGGTTAACTGCAATAGCCTCTATTAACACGAAATTAGCAAGTGTAAATTTATCTAAGTCAGCCCTGATAAAATGAAAATACACTGGGTAATGCTTAGTTAATGCAAGATAAATTATTACAGATACAAACTATTGTTAACAATTGGCTGACATAAAACACATGAATCACAAAAACCTTACTAGGTGTCACGGGGTTTTTATTATAACACGGTGTTTTTAAAATAAATATGGTTAAATGTTATTTAAATTGATATTAATATTCAATAATATTGAAGAGCAGAGACAATGATTGTCTTGCTACATCAAGCAACGATTACTTTACGCTGACTTGCTAAGATTCTCTAAGAACGAGAATTTATAAACTTTCTCAACAGTACACAGCAGAGACTAATTACTCACAATTGCTGAATTACTGTACTGTTAGCCTCTGGAGAAAGTTACTTCACCCCTGACAATAAATAACTAATACTAATAATCATAACATCAGGTTCTTGCTGATGCATTAACTCCTGGCACAACGGATTTTAAGTTAATACAACAAGACTGGTCTAAGTACCAGTTATGAATAGTCAAACGTTTATGCAAGCTAGGAGCTATATGGAAAATAAGCTTAATTATGGAGAAATGAAACAAGATTTTACTTTACATTAAGCTCAAGAAAAGAGAACTGTTAAATTTATTGATTACAAAAAAATAAATTTAACGTTACATTTCAAGTCAAATTAATGAGACGCACTCACTCACTCACGCAATAGCTAAATACTTACGCCTAGGAAAAAAAACACCTTAATTAAACTCTTATGACTAGGGAAATACAAGAAGGAAATACTATAGTCGATGAATGCTGCGTATCACCCAAGCTGAACTAGGATGGAAGTACTGAAGAACTGTGGAGTTTGGGTACTAGCTGACCTCACTGCTGGCACAGGACCTCTCTCCGTCGCAGCAACAACTGGACTGACCAAGTCGTGGGAAAGAAAAGCGAAGCACTCGGCCGCATTTTCTAACGGTCAGAGGCAAGCAGAGGCGAACAATAAAAAAACAATAGTATCGCTCAGTATAGCACTTAGTGACGTGCATTAAATCGGTCACTCCTGAAAACGGTGACGAATGTTTTGAAAAGTATACTCCGAAATGGAGAGAGAAACGGTTAACTGAGCGATACACAGTGAGTTTTCCACTAATAGTTCGTGGCTTCTCACAAAAGGGAAATGTCGCGAATTGATTCGTGACACTAGGCCTAAGAACCAACACCTTACGCTACACAGTACAAGAAAAAATGCAATAACAGTTATACTCAAATTACACAGCTGCTAGATGGTTGGAGACTTCCTGAGCACTCACAATAATAACAACTGTACAGGGGAGGACAGAGATGTGAACAAAATGAGGAGTAGATCTAAGTGGCAATAATGCAGAGACTGAGCTCATTATATAGGGGCCAGCAGAGCTTGATACAACTTGTAAGAAGGACGCACAAATGAAGCCATAGGGGACAAAGAGCTGACAATCCTGCTCTGAACAACAGAAAGGACGACTTACTCTACTATAACGGTAGAAGGGGGGGACTGAGGCAGAACACGCTCGTGATCAAACATGCAGCATACTGTGCGTTAAAATTACACAAAGGATGATGAAATCATAGGCTATGTAACACCTCCCCACAAAGAAAAAGAAATTTACAAAGGAAATTTCTTATTACTCTAAAACAATCTGTCTAAAGTCTAGATAAGCAATCTGCAATAATATTTTCTTTCCCCTTGACATGTTGTATGTCTAATGAATACTCCTGAAGAAGTAGACTCCATCTTGCCAATCTCTGATTTTTATCTTTAAACTTACTAAGGAATTTCAGTGGGTTATGATCGGTATAAATGACTATGGGGTCAAAACCAGAACACAAATAAAATGAAAAATGCTGTAAACCCAAAATCAAGGCCAAAAGCTCTTTCTCAATAGTTGAGTAGTTCTTTTGAGGTGGAGTGAACTTCTTACTGTAATAAGATACAGGGTGTTCAATACCCTGATCATCCTCTTGCAGCAAAACAGCCCCAGCTCCTGTATCACTTGCATCAACAGAGTGGTTCTTCCTGGAGTGGCACGGAACATTTGCGGGTACTCCTGCAGTAATGCCGAAAACTCCTGCCTTTCCTCGGGAGGTAGATGAGAAAGCTTAGTCTGGAGATCATTCATGATATCAGGATTCTTCCCCAAACTATCACTCAGGCTCATACTGCATGGGAGAGCTTCACTTGCAGACTCGGGTGGAACAGCTACAGTGCAGACTGGGTTATTTTCGTCCCGCCTGTGATATAACTTTAGCATGTTGATGTGACAAAGTTGCTTGTTCTTTCTACTATCTGGTGTGGCGATGACATAGTTGACATCACTGAGTTTCTTCTCCACGAAATAAGGGCCACTAAACTTGGCTTGAAGAGGTTGCCCATGAACTGGTAGCAGAATCAAAACCTGATCTCCTGGCTGAAAGTGGCGTAACCTGGACTTCTTATCATACCAAGTCTTCATCTTCTCCTGAGCAGCTCCTAAATTCTCTCTCGCCAGCTGTAAAGCAGTGGACAGCCGTTCTTTGAACTTCATCACATACTCCAGCAGGTTGACGTCATCTTCCTCCGACAGCCAGCATTCCTTGAGTAACTTAAGGGGTCCTCTTACTTCATGGCCAAACAGTAGTTCAAAAGGTGAGAAGCCCAGTGATTCATTTGGAGATTCTCTTGCAGCAAACACAACGAATGGAAGACCTTTATCCCAGTCTTTCTGATGTTCCAAACAGTATTTCTTGGGCATCGATTTGAGTGTTTGATGATATCTCTCCAACGCTCCTTGGGTCTGGGGATGGTAAGCTGAAGACGTAATCTGGGTGATGCCCAACTCTTTCAGAGACTGCTTGAAAACATTTGTCACGAAATTACTTCCCCGGTCTGACTGTACCTCCTTGGGCAGACCAAACTTTGTGAAGAACCCTAGCATTTCCTTAACCACGTTCTTTGCTGAGATATTTCTAAGTGGAATGGCTTCAGGATAATGAGTAGCCATATCAATCAGGGTCAACACATAAGAAAATCCTGAAGAAGTCTCAGGAAGAGGGCCCACAATATCCACCAACACACGGGTGAATGGCGCCTCAAAAGGAGGAATGGGAACTAGAGGTGCAACCTTTTCGGTCTGATTACACTTCCCCACAACTTGACAGGTGTGACAAGACTTACAATACCAGGAAACATCCCTGAAGATACCTGGCCAGTAGAAGTGTTTCAAAATGCGTGCCACAGTCTTCCTCACTCCCTCCAAGATGTCCTGCCAAACTGGAATCATGAGCCACTCTAATGATATCCTGCCTACAAACACGAGGGATGACAACTTGATGTACAACCTCCCATTCACAGTCGGCTGATGCTGTTGGGGGTCTCCACTTCCTCATAAGTACTCCTGATTTTATATAATAACAAGTAGAAGCACCAGCTGACTCTTCCTCACTGCAAGCAGAGTTAGCTAGACCTTTCAACTCAGGGTCAGCAACCTGCAACTCAACCAACTCTTGACGAGACAAATTATCAACACTACGGGGTACTGCCTCATCTGGTGAGTGGTCCAAATTAGCAAGAAAAGTGTCAGCTAGGATAACATCATCATCATCATTATCCTCTAAATCACCAGTAACTTTAGACTTAGCCCTAGTGACAGCACATGCAGGGAACACATCAGGGACATCACAATCCTGGGTCGCAGCCACTGGCTCACTAGACAACTGAGGAGCTGGACACACTTGACTTCCACCAATATCATTTCCAAGTAAGAAAGTTACACCTGACATTGGGAGTGTCTCAACCAACCCAACCATAACGGAACCATTAACAAAACCAGACTCTAAATTCACTCTGCACAGAGGGACAGAGAAGTAATTATTCCCTACACCTTGTAAGATTACAGTTTCATCAGAGGAATTAACATTAGAGCCTAGAACACTGGTCAGCATAAGGGATTGGCAAGCACCTGTATCACGATATATTTTAACTGATTTCCTGTCATTACTGTCCAGAGGACTGACAAAACCATCAGACAGGAAATTAGCACATGAACTCTTGAGAGTGTCACCCACGTTACTGCTCAAAAGAGGAGCTCCATCATGAGAATTTAAGTTACCCCTCAAAGCAGGTTCAGTTAACTCAGTTAAAGAATTCTGGGAACTCTCAAGGGTGGACACTAGACCAATTGACTGAATATTTAAAGACTCCTTTTTGTTCACATCACGCTGTCTCCTGAAACATTTCTCCGTAGTATGACCAAGCTTACTACAATAAGTACATTTACTTTTCTGAAATCTAGAGGTGAAGCTGGTATTTACTTCCTGAGAAACATCATCTTTATTCTCTTTCCTGTTACCTGTACTCTGAGTAGAGGCAACGTACTTACTCTCAGCTTTCCCTTTTTCTCTAGAATATCTCTTGTGAGTGAGAACATATTCATCAGCTAAAACTGCAGCATCAAACAAATTATCTATTCTTTTCTCATCAAGATATAGGCTTACATCTTTACTAATACATCTCTTGAAGTCCTCCAGCAAAATCATCTGCTTAAATTTACCAAAATCAGAATCCACATTCTTAGAATTTAACCACTGCTCTAACAGATTTTCTTTGATTTTTGCATACTCAACATGGGATTGCTTATCTTGCTTGTAAGTTGTCCTAAATTTTACTCTATAAGCTTCAGGAACAAGCTCATAGGCCTTAAGAATCAAGCTCTTAACTACATCATAATTATCAGACTGATCCTGAGGCAAAGATGCATAAGTTACTTGAGCTTTACCGGTGAGAACAGTTTGAAGGAGTACTGGCCAATACCGTTTGGGCCAATTAAAACCTGTAGCTACCCTCTCAAACAACTGAAAATACTTTGTTAAATCAGATTCATTAAAAGGAGGGACAAGTTTAACATTTTTAGCCACATCAAAATCATCAGAGCTAGATGATCCAGTTCCAACTTGTTTCATGCGATACTCATGGTCTGCCTGAATCCTAGCAATTTCAACTTGTGCCTCAGCCTCCTTAGCTTTTGCCTGAAATTCAGCCTCCTTAGCACGAGACTCCGCCTCCTTAGCCTGAGCCTCCTGCAGGGCTAGCTGTAACTTAGCTAATTCAATCTGCGTTTGCTCATTTGGAGGAGTTACATTAAACAAGCTTTCATTAATCATGTCAACAATTTGATCTTTAGAATGATGAGAGCAAACAGCAATTCCCAATTGTTGAGCAACAAGCTTAAGTTCATTCTTTGTTCTGTTTTCTACATCACACACTGTTTGCACATTTGACAAAAAATCTTTGGCTTCATCAAGTGTAGTAATAGTAGACATTATGAATAAGTAACAGTCACAAAATATCAAGCAATATCCTTATGATAATATCCTGAATATCCTGATAAGAGGTCGCCAAATTTATGTTACGGAACAGAGAAAACTGTCCCGCAAAGTTCCAGGTTCAAAACAAAGAGTTAGGTAAAATTACAAGTTAAAGTTTAATGCTCAAACTAACAAGAAAACATTCAGGACTCATAAGGATAATGTAATGGCAAAAAACAGGTTAAATATATATGGTTAACTGCAATAGCCTCTATTAACACGAAATTAGCAAGTGTAAATTTATCTAAGTCAGCCCTGATAAAATGAAAATACACTGGGTAATGCTCAGTTAATGCAAGATAAATTATTACAGATACAAACTATTATTAACAATTGGCTGACATAAAACACATGAATCACAAAAACCTCACTAGGCCTACGAATTAACACCTTATGCTACACAGTACAGGAAAAAATGCAATAACACTTATACTCAAATTACACAGCTGCTAGATGGTTGGAGACTTCCTGAGCACTCACAATAATAACAACTGTACAGGGGAGGACAGAGATGTGAACAAAATGAGGAGTAGATCTAAGTGGCAATGATGCAGAGACTGAGCTCATTATATAGGGGCCAGCAGAGCTTGATACAACTTGTAAGAAGGACGCGCAAATGAAGCCATGGGGACAAAGAGCTGACAATCCTGCTCTGAACAACAGAAAGGACGACTTACTCTACTATAACGGTAGAAGGGGGGGACTGAGGCAGAACACGCTCGTGATCAAACATGCAGCATACTGTGCGTTAAAATTACACAAAGGATGATGAAATTATAGGCTATGTAACACCTTATACTCTTCCTCCGTCATTTACACACAGTAGTGCATACACCCTTCTTTAAGGCTCTCCTTCACCTCCACTGCAGTATACATGGCCAATACGTACCCTTATTCTTTCACACACATACCTTTCCAGTGATCTCAGTCACCCTACATAATGTATATCCATTTTTACATACTCAGGAGCCTGTACAATCTTACTTTTGTAACTGATCTTCCGTCAAGTACAACGATGTATCATAAAGATTCCCTGCTAATACCATGAGACCTGACTACCTTCTGTCACTGCAGGCAGAAGCATCACCACTGAGGACACCACCACTGAGGACACCACCACTGAGGACAACACCACTGAGTACACCACCACTGAGGACACCATCACTGAGGACATCACCACTGAGGACACCACCACTGGCAATGATGACAACTACATCAGGACAAGAGGTTAGTTAACACCGTGACTCCCACGGCTTGTTTTAATTCTATTCAGGTTACCGTTAATGTATTTTATGCAGGTTAGGAGAGATGTGTAGTAGTGAAGGGGTTAATGACGGCCTTAGCTATCCCTTCCTGTTCCAAGAGTCTCTTCCATAATGCTGAAAATCCTTAAGGAATAACAGCAATAAATTAAATGACGGCCAGGGATGAAGTGACTACCCAAGGACGGGGAAAAATATATTATGACAAGAGGTTAGTTAAGCAACGATGAAGAGAGGGAATGTTGTTGGCATAATAAGGGAGAGAGAGAGAGAGAGAGAGAGTGTGTGTGTGTGTGTGTGTGTGTGTGTGTGTAAGCAGCAGGTAGGCTGAAGAAGTTAATCAGTGCCAATGTTGTTTTCCGACTTTTTCATCTCGTTTCCTCTGTGTTGTCACTACCAAGGAACAAACCTTTACCAGAGGTGTACATGTTATATTTACTTGACGAAAGCTGATACAGATCAGTGAGATTTTTGACAGTAAATTAATACAACAATAGGAGGTAGATACGGCAGTAGGCACTTAAGAAAAAAAAATCATGAAATATTGTGAGAAGGAAAGGGTGAGATGAAGGAAATATGGCAGCAACATCAGAAGAACAATCCCTCTCAGTTATATGGGTGGCAAAGGTATAACCAACTGACGCCTGGTGGTTTAGTGGGTTAAGGCGCTGCATCCGGGTACAGCACGTAAGGGTTTCCATCTGAGGGATGGTCAGGGTTTATTGCTGACAAGGTAACTCAGGGATAAGCAATGCCAGCCACCCTTGCCTTAAATGTCAGTAGTGAGTAGCCTAGCCCCGAGCACCTACGCTCCTGATGAGGTAAACAAGGCCCTGATGACAGATAGGTAGACGATAATGATAATGGAGTGAGGGGCATGAATTATAAAGGGGAGGGGGGGTGTGGAGGAGGTAGATGGTATGACGGGAAGGAAGAGGGATAGGCAGCCAAGCCAAGGCAAAGAGGATATGCTGAGCTAAAAAAGAGAGTTATGTATTAGTTGGCTTCTTTTCTTGCCTCCAGAGTGCCATTTCCTGGTGCCACACAAGAATTCTGCCAAAACATTGAAGCTAAAGAACAACAAGAACAAGACAGCCGTGGAGATTGAAGTGGATGTATATCCACCCATAGATAACACAAGCAGCAAGTGGACCATAAACCTGGAAATGAAGCAGGGAAATGAATCGATGGGAGTGATGAAGATCAAGCACCATCAGGGGAAAGATGTGTTCCAGTGTGGGTCAGGGCGCGAGATTACAAGCCCTTGGAAAACCCGAACAAGAGATCTGGTGACCCAACCCTTCACACATGTCGTTTTTGACCGCCCCGTTACTGGGCGACAAGTGATCACACCACTCACCATCGCCTTTGAGGTCAGTTGTGGGTTCCAGTTGTGTGATTATGACTGCGATGATATTGACAGATCATTACACTAACAAATATTTCTGTTGATGATCATATTACCAAATGTTGCAATCATCATAAGCAGCAGCTGCCTCCTACCACCATAATCATAATGAACAGCACCACCATGATCACTGTCACAATCATGACTGTATCACCAACATCCTTATCATTAATGATAACAATAATAATAATAATAATAAACTAGTGGTAGGTGGGGAGCTCACCATCCACTCACTCGATGTAGTGCTGCTTTGGGTGTCTGCCCGTTCCTCTCTTCCTTCTTTCCTCTTCATTCACTTTTCCTCCTCCTTCTGCCTATGGATGACTTTACACTGAGTGACAAGCCAAATGGTTTCCTGTACACCAGGAAACCATTTACCACGCTGGGTGGTAACCTTATAATCAAATTATTGCGCCTGGTGGTTTATTGGGTAATTAAAGCTCCGCAATCGGACTAAGCCGGTGAAGGTTTATATCCAAGGGCTGGTTGGGGTTTATTGCTCACATAATGCCACTCAGGGATGAGTGAGACTGGTCACTCTCATCTTAAATGTCAGGACCAACTTGCCTAGCCCCGGGTTCCTAGGCTCCTTATGTGGCCGTATAGGATTGGATGATGATGATGATGATGATGATGATCCATCCATCCATCACCCAATCCTATGTTGCCCCATAAGGAGCGTAGGAGCCCGGGGCTAGGCAAGTTGGTCCTGACATTTAAGATGAGACTGACCAGCCTCACTCATCCCTGAGTGGCATTATGTGAGCAATAAACCTCAACCATCCCTTGGATATAAACCTTCACCGGCTCAATCCGATTGGAGTGCCCAAATTACTCACTAAACCACCAGGCGCCATAATTTGGTTATATGGTTACCACCCAGCGTAGTAAATGGTTTCCTGGTCTACAGGAAACCATTTGGCTTGTCAGTGTAGACTCACCCACAGACAGAAGGAAGAGGGAAGAATGAAGGAAAGAATGACAGAAGAGGGAGCGTAGTCACCCGTAGGCAGAAGGAAGAGGAAAGAATGAAGGAAAGAATGACAGATGAGGATGGAAGGAAAGAAGGATGGAGGAGAGGAAAGAGCTGACACCCTAGAGCAGCACAACATCGAGTGAGTGGAAAATTAAAAATAAATTCTGGTAATAGTAGCAGAGGACATTGAACAGGGATGTGCATATAGAGTAATAATGGACATCTGCAGATCTTAGGGTTTGATAATGACCATTAACTATTGGTATTACATCAGAGATAATTAAATAAGAGTGAGTCAACAGGTGAATCCCAATGATATACAGAGGGATAACAGCCAGTCCCATATTACCACCATAGACGAATAGCTGCATGAGTCTGTGGTACTGTAGTCCAGTACATTTACGGGTAGATGACCTGTTTACTTCCCTTGATGGCATTACACTGAATGATGGCCATATCTTTTTGTTTAGTCTTGCCACCTGCACTACACAGTATTTCATTCATGTGAGGGGAGATCATTTTGGCCTGAAAGGGCCCAACAATCTCCATTTATCTTTTCCTCCCTCAAAATTATTTTATTGGTTCTTGATCCCTAACTATGGTTGTATTAAGCTTAGCAGAGACCAGCTCAAGTGATGAAGTGTGATTGTTAATATTTCAGGTGTTGGGGAAGAAGATACACGTGTTTGAAGTCGATGCCAAAGACAACAAGACGAAGGAGGTGGCCACATGCAGTGTTGATACAAGCAAAGAAGACAACATCACCCTTGAAGTGTGGTGTGGTGACGACGCTGAGTTCTGCGGCAGCCTGGCCTACAACTGCCAACCAGGTGAGTCAAGTAGTGCCCTGCCTGACTGACGCACTTGTTCTTTATAATATAGTGCCATTATCAGAGTCAGGTCACAGTTATAAAGGACTGGATAGAGTGCTACCTGCAGGCTGCTCTACCTCTACACTGATTAACAAACAACGTTGGGTGGCAACCACATAAACAATGGACGCCTGGTGGTCTCAGGGGTTAAGGCGCTCCAACATAATGTGCCAACAGAAGGTTTATATCCTAAGGATGGTTGGGGTTTATTAATGACATAACGCCACGTATGATTACACAACGATCAGCCTAGAGTGTCGGCACCAAGAAGCCTAGCCCCGGGCCCCTATGCTCCATGATGGGGCAATAAGCAAATGGGTGTTAGATATTTTAAACAATGATATCTTAGATGTAGCAAGCTATGGCTGGGTTAAATATAAGGTTTTCGTTAATTACACAATCAGGCAGCATAAAATAAAAACTCCTCAGTAAACTGAGTACAACAACACATCAGGAAATATTCAGTGTAAAAACGTTAGTGGCAAGCATAGCATACTGCCTGGCACGAGCATTACAGTACTTCACTACTGCCGGCCAGTCTGTGCCCACCAATGAGTGCACAACTGACCGCAAGTACTACTGCCACAATAACTGATTTTCTTTTATCATTCTAGACGGCTATTTTTCTTATACAGAATTTGATATCGTAAGGAATAACTGCAACGGCGATATTGAACTGGTGATGAATGGAGAGAGATGGATTATATTTTCTAACCTGAAGTATGCAGGTGAAGCTGTGTTGCCTGTCTGTACTGAATGTAGTATCTGTACACTGATTCAGAGTTTTGCTTGTGTATGTGTTGCTTGTCTGTACTGAATGTAGTATCTGTACACTGATTCAGAGTTTTGCTTGTGTTTGTGTTGTTTGTCTGTACAGAATGTAGTATCTGTACACTGATTCAGAGTTTTGCTTGTGTTTGTGTTGTTTGTCTGTACTGAATGTAGTATCTGTACACTGATTCAGAGTTTTGTTTATGTGTGTGAGCGACGAGATATAAAAGATAATGTAAGTAAAAGTAAAACACCAGATACTAAGTGAGAAGTGATCTAATTGTGCAACGTGATGGTGGTTGGGGAGAGACTGGACGTGGTGGAGTAGATCAATTCGTCAGATCGACCACATAGTTTCTACCTTTACTCCTGCTGCATCATCCACTCAGTGTAGTGCTAAGGTGAATCTACACTGAGTGGAAATATAACTGGTTCCTTGTAGATAAGGAAACCATTTACCAGGCTGGATGGTAGCCACACAGACAAAACGCTACTGGTAGTCAAGTGGGTCAAGGCACTTCAGTTACATGTGTCTCGTGAAGGTTTACGTGGGAGAGGTTGTTATTGCTCACTAACTCTGCTTTAGGGGTTAGCGATTGGTCGCTTGTGTGAACTAAGTAGCCTAGCCCTGGGCTCCTGTGTTCCTGATAAAGGATTGGATGTAGGGAAGACAGAGAGCTAGGGTGAGGTGGGGATAAATCGTACTAGGGGGTGATCCACTCACAGGATATTATTTCCTCCCTATCGGACCTAGCATAGTCACAGCTTAACATTAATAATGAAAAATGCAGCTGGGCAGGTTTTTGTTTATAGCGGGTGTCTAGTATATTTAGCATTGCTGATGAAGTATTTCTGGACTATAAATACTTGTAAATGCTAATGGTATGGCATTTATTAGTAAGTATAGGTGGTCTACTCTGATATCTGATGACATTGTTGATTAACCCAACCCGTGGCCTGTGTGATGAATCTATAAACATTATGGTGTGGGTAGGGCATGTATCGTACACGGCTGTATCCTACTGTATGCTCCACACACACACACACACACACACACACACACACACACACACACACACACACACACACACACACACACACACAAAATATGTAAAGGAAATTGGAAAAATTACCTCACATATATACACATCAGGGCACAGCCTCCCTCAACCCCTCTCTCTCTCTCTCTCTCTCTCTCTCTCTCTCTCTCTCTCTCTCTCTCTCTCTCTCTCTCTCTCTCTCTCTCTCTCTCTCTCAGTAATGAAGATGAAAAGACATCTTTAAAGGCAGGTTAAAGATTAGAAAGAAAGTGGAACTGTGTTTAGGTAACTATAAATGTAAATCGGTAGATGAATGTTTCAGTAACAAATTCTTACACTGTCACTTAATACATCAATTTATGTAATTTTCCTTGTACATACAAGTGATGCCAAAATGGTGCACGGTTCACCCTCAGTGTCTGTACAGATCACCCTTCATACGGGACTGATGCATAAAGACAGGTTCCGTTTTGGAAGAAAAAACACTATATAACCAACTTATCCTTCCACAAATAATAGGTAACATTCGTCAAAATGGCGCTGGTAGTGAGGTATCTCCTAATACTAATGGTTTACAGTAAAGGAAAATATTCTAAATTTTTAGGTAATATATTGGCAGAAATAGTAGGGTTTAGCGCAGCTCAGCCTACCACCAAAGCCTTTCAGGCACCTCAGGACACGCCACTGGTACCCCAGAGGTTAATGGAGCTTATATAGAACTCAGCCAGTTTGAAAACACTTTTCATTGCTGCATAAAACTGTCTGTTATACAACCAATATAATAAACAAGAGGTCAAAGGAGTGAGGTGCCTAGGTGCAGATTGACAAAAGAAAGGCAATGTGTAAAGGAAGTGGAGAGTGGAGTGGTTTAAGAACGTATATTTGCTTGTGTTATAAAGGACACGGCCGTCCAGTGTCATTTCACACGTGATCTCTGTTTTTATTCTTGCAACACCCAGGGAAATTTTTTTACTTAGAATGAATCAGTACCAGTGACAGCGTTATTGAAGCCTAGATCTGAGCCATGACGTTCCAAAACTCTGCTGGAATTGTTTGGAAATAGCAAGACAGTATTAGAAAACACGTGACTGGGGTGAAAGGGTTAACATTGAGGTATGTGAGTGGTGTGGCATGAGTATCACACAGCAAGCGTGAGAGCAGTACACAGGGCATTGTTAAGAAGTATGACTGTGGAGCATAGGTGGAATACCATGGAGATATTTATATAGATAGTCGTAAAAGATACTGAAGTTTATTATGAAAAGATACAAAAAAGTGCTGAGATGGCCTAGTTAGTAAACATGTATTGTATATGAATAGCACGATGAAGAGGGTTGATATGCGTGAAGCAGAAGGTAGGATGAAGTATGCAAGGCCAAGATGTGGTGGGATGGACATGGTAAGTGAGTATGTGGGCTATACAGTAGAAGATGTGAAGGCAAATGAACGGATGAAGGACACAAACTGATGTATGAAATATATGTAGGGTAACACAGGACAAGGACTACACTTCCTGTTTCTTTAGCCTGTCTGTCAACGCAGTGCTCTGTATCCCACACCTGTTACCAAACTTTATTATTATTATTATTATTATTATTATTGTAATGCCTGTGAGACGCAGCATAGAAACTGGAAGGCATGAACGATCAGTATGTGAGTGTGTGACCAATTTCACTGGGAAATTTGTTGACAGTTCTGCTTCTGTGATTTGTAGCTGCTGCTTATGGACTTCTCCCACTTTATGCATCTGTGGCTTAGATGATGACGATGATTATGATGTTAGTGGCACTGAGAAGTTCGTGGAAGGAATGAAAACTTCTACGGCACATTGTTTGGTAAACAGAGGTTAACACCGTGTGAAGCTCTGTATAATATGTATAGTCTTTTTTCGGTTTGACTGCGAAAAGATAAATTTTCATTACAAAAAAGAATATATATGATAAAGGTAAATAGGGAGACAATTAAGTGGCTTAGGAACTTAAACATCGTCCTGGTATTTCCTCTTCAAAATAAAAGCAAATGTAACTTGATGCAACAACCACCGAAGAGAGAAAAATGATGCGAGTTTGTTGGATACATATGCTTAGTAATGACACTGGTTAACACCTACACACTCCTAATACATAACACCTACACACTCCTAATACATAACACCTACACACTCCTAATACATAACACCTACACACTCCTAATACATAACACCTACACACTCCTAATACATAACACCTACACACTCCTAATACATAACACCTACACACTCCTAATACATAACACCTACACACTCCTAATACGTAACACCTACACACTCCTAATACGTAACACCTACACACTCCTAATACATAACACCTACACACTCCTAATACATAACACCTACACACTCCTAATACATAACACCTACACACTCCTAACACGGAACACATACACAGTCATAACGTAACACATACACGCTCATAACACGCAACATATACACACTCTTAACACGGGACACATGCACACCCTTATCAATTAACACATACACACTAATAACACACAACACATACACACTCACAACACAATATTAACACATATCACATTCACACTCATAACATATACACACCCATTACACAACACACACACAGTCACAATACATAAAACATACCTACACGTATCACATAACACATAGACACTCATAACACATAATACAAACACACTTATAACACAGAACACATACATACTCATTACACATAATATTATACACACTCATAACATAACACCAACACACTCATAGCGCATTCACATTCAAACCACATATCACATATATTCGTACCACATAACACATACTCATAACACGTAACACACACTCATCTACATGCACACTTAGACACATAACATAAACACACTAATAACACACAACACATACACACTCATAACACATACTACATACACACTCATAGCATATAACACATACACACTCATAATAAACATAACACATACATACTTTTGACACATAACACATAAACTCTTATAACACAACACACACACACTCAAACACAAACACACATAACATATTCCACATACACACTCATATCACAATGCAAACTCACTCATAACACGTAATAAATATACACACACAACCCATACATGCATAACACATACACACACTCATGGCACATAACACACACACACTCATTACACATAACACAATCGAACTCATAACACGTAACACATGCACTTATTCCTCATAACACCTACACACATAACACATACACACATACCTCATAACATACACACACAACACATAACCCATAAACACTTGTATTACATAACACATGCACAATTATAACATATAACTACATAACATTCGCACACATAGCACATTCACACACATAGCACATAGCACACTCATAATACATATCACATACGCTCATAACTCATAACACCTACTCACATATAACACATACAACAAAACGCATTCACACACACAGCACAAATACTCCTAACACATAACACATACAACTATAACACATACACACACATAACACATAACACACATAACACCTACATACAAATAACATACACACAGACCACACACACACACACACACACATACACACACACACACACACACACACACACACACACACACACACACAAATATATATATATATATATATATATATATATATATATATATATATATATATATATATATTGTTACATAGCCTATGATTTCATCATCCTTTGTGTAATTTTAACGCACAGTATGCTGCATGTTTGATCACGAGCGTGTTCTGCCTCAGTCCCCCCCTTCTACCGTTATAGTAGAGTAAGTCGACATCTCTGTTATACTTTGCGGGATTGTCATCTCTTTGTCCCCATGGCTTCATATGCGCGTCCTCATTACAAGTTGTATCAAGCTCTCCTGGCCCCTATATAATGAGCTCAGTCTCTGCATCATTGCCACTTAGATCTGCTCCTCATTTTGTTCACATCTCTGTCCTCCCCTGTACAGATATTATTATTGTGAGTGCTCAAGAAGTCTCCAACCATCTAGCAGCTGTGTTTAATTTGAGTATAACTGTTGTTGTATTTTTTCTTGTACTGTATAGCATAAGTTTAATTTGTAGGCCTAGTGAAGTTTGTAATTTATGTAGGGTTCTTTATGTCAGTCATTTTTGATAATAGTTTGTATCTGTAATAATTTATCTGGCATTCACTGAGTATTATCTGGTATCTCATTTTATCAGGGCTGACTTAGATAAATTTACTCTTGCTAATTTCGTGTTAATAGAGGCTATTGCAGTTAACCATATATTTAACCTGTTTATTTGCCATTACATTATCCTTATGAGTCCTGAATGTTTTGTTGTTAGTTTAAGCATTAAACTTTAACTTGTAATTTTACCTAACTCTTTTGTTTTGAACCTGGAACTTTACGGGACAGTAGTGACTCTTCGTTCTCACTTAAAGTGTACGTTATCTTTCTCTGTTCCGTAACATAAATTTGGCGACCTCATATCAGGATATTCAGGATATTATCATAAGGATATTGTTTGATATTTTGTGACTGTGATATATTCATGATGGCTACTATTTCTACACTTGATGAAGCCAAGGACTTTTTGTCAAATGTGCAAACAGTGTGTGATATAGAAAACAGAACAAAGAATGAACTTAAGCTTGTTGCTCAACAATTGGGAATTGCAGTTCACTCTCATCATTCTAAGGATCAAATTGTTGGCATGATTAATAAAAGCTTGTTTAATGTAACTCCTCCAAATGAGCAAACGCAGATTGAATTAGCTAAGTTACAGCTAGCTCGGCAGGAGGCTCGTGCTAAAGAAGCTGAATTTCAGGCAAATGCTAAGCAGGCGGAATCTCAGGTTCGGATTCAGGAGGCACAGATACAGGCTCAGGCACAAGTTGAACTTGCCAGGATTCAGGCAGACCATGAGTATCGCATGAAACAAGGTGGAACTGGATCATCTAGCTCTGATGATTTTGATGTGGCTAAAAATGTTAAACTTGTCCCTCCTTTTAATTAATCTGATTTAACAAAGTATTTTCAGTTGTTTGAGAGGGTAGCTACAGGTTTTAATTGGCCTAAGGAGTATTGGCCAGTACTCCTTCAAACTGTTCTCACCGGTAAAGCTCAAGTAACTTATGCATCTTTGCCTCAGGATCAATCTGATAATTATGATGTAGTTAAGAGCTTGATTCTTAAGGCCTATGAGCTTGTTCCTGAAGCCTATAGAGTAAAATTTAGGACAACTTACAAGCAAGATAAGCAATCCCATGTTGAGTATGCAAAAATCAAAGAAGATTTGTTGGAGCAGTGGTTAAATTCTAAGAATGTGGATTCTGATTTTGACAAATTTAAGCAGATGATTTTGCTGGAGGACTTCAAAAGGTGTATTTATAAAGATGTAAGCCTATATCTTGATGAGAAAAGAATAGATAATTTGTCTGATGCTGCAGTTTTAGCTGATGAGTATGTTCTTACTCACAAGAGATATTCTAGAGAAAAAGGGAAAGCTGAGAGTAAGTACGTTGCCTCTACTCAGAGTACAGGTAACAGGAAAGAGAATCAAGATGATGTTTCTCAGGAAGTAAATACCAGCTTCACCTCTAGATTTCAGAAAAGTAAATGTACTTATTGTAGTAAGCTTGGTCATACTACGGAGAGATGTTTCAGGAGACAGCGTGATGTGAACAAAAAGGAGTCTTTAAATATTCAGTCAATTGGTCTAGTGTCCACTCTTGAGAGTTCCCAGAATTCTTTAACTGAGTTAACTGAACCTGCTTTGAGGGGTAACTTAAATTCTCATGATGGAGCTCCTCTTTTGAGCAGTAACGTGGGTGACACTCTCAAGAGTTCATTTGCTAATTTCCTGTCTGATGGTTTTGTCAGTCCTCTGGACAGTAATGACAGGAAATCAGTTCAAATATATCGTGATACAGGTGCTTGCCAATCCCTTATGCTGACCAGTGTTCTAGGCTCTAATTTTAATTCCTCTGATGAAACTGTAATCTTACAAGGTGTAGGGAATAATTACTTCTCTGTTCCTCTGTGCAGAGTGAATTTAGAGTCTGGTTTTGTTAATGGTTCTGTTATGGTTGGGTTGGTTGAGACACTCCCAATGTCAGGTGTAACTTTCTTACTTGGAAATGATATTGGTGGAAGTCAAGTGTGTCCAGCTCCTCAGTTGTCTAGTGAGCCAGTGGCTGCGTCCCAGGATTGTGATGTCCCTGATGTGTTCCCTGCATGTGCTGTCACTAGGGCTAAGTCTAAAGTTACTGGTGATTTAGAGGATAATGATGATGATGATGTTATCCTAGCTGACACTTTTCTTGCTAATTTGGACCACTCACCAGATGAGGCAGTACCCCGTAGTGTTGATAATTTGTCTCGTCAAGAGTTGGTTGAGTTGCAGGTTGCTGACCCTGAGTTGAAAGGTCTAGCTAACTCTGCTTGCAGTGAGGAAGAGTCAGCTGGTGCTTCTACTTGTTATTATGTAAAGTCAGGAGTACTTATGAGGAAGTGGAGACCCCCAACAGCATCAGCCGACTGTGAATGGGAGGTTGTACATCAAGTTGTCATCCCTCGTGTTTGTAGGCAGGATATCATTAGAGTGGCTCATGATTCCAGTTTGGCAGGACACCTTGGAGTGAGGAAGACTGTGGCACGCATTTTGAAACACTTCTACTGGCCAGGTATCTTCAGGGATGTTTCCTGGTATTGTAAGTCTTGTCACACCTGTCAAGTTGTGGGGAAGTGTAATCAGACCGAAAAGGTTGCACCTCTAGTTCCCATTCCTCCTTTTGAGGCGCCTTTCACCCGTGTGTTGGTGGATATTGTGGGCCCTCTTCCTAAGACTTCTTCAGGATTTTCTTATGTGTTGACCATGATTGATATGGCTACTCGTTATCCTGAAGCCATTCCACTTAGAAACATCTCAGCAAAGAACGTGGTTAAGGAAATGCTAGGGTTCTTCACAAAGTTTGGTCTGCCCAAGGAGGTACAGTCAGACCGAGGAAGTAATTTCATGTCAAATGTTTTCAAGCAGTCTCTGAAAGAGTTGGGCATCTCCCAGATCACGTCTTCAGCTTACCATCCCCAGACCCAAGGAGCGTTGGAGAGATATCATCAAACACTCAAATCGATGCTCAAGAAATACTGTTTGGAACATCAGAAAGACTGGGATAAAGGTCTTCCATTCGTTGTGTTTGCCGCAAGAGAATCTCCAAATGAATCACTGGGCTTCTCACCTTTTGAACTACTGTTTGGCCATGAAGTAAGAGGACCCCTTAAGTTACTCAAGGAATGCTGGCTGTCGGAGGAAGATGACGTCAACCTGCTGGAGTATGTGATGAAGTTCAAAGAACGGCTGTCCACTGCTTTACAGCTGGCGAGAGAGAATTTAGGAGCTGCTCAGGAGAAGATGAAGACTTGGTATGATAACTAGGTTACGCCACTTTCAGCCAGGAGATCAGGTTTTGATTCTGCTACCAGTTCATGGGCAACCTCTTCAAGCCAAGTTTAGTGGTCCTTATTTCGTGGAGAAGAAACTCAGTGATGTCAACTATGTCATCGCCACACCAGATCGTAGAAAGAGCAAGCAACTATGTCACATCAACATGCTAAAGTTATATCACAGGCGGGACGAAAATAATCCAGTCTGCACTGTAGCTGTTCCACCCGAGTCTACAAGTGAAGTTCTCCCATGCAGCATGAGCCTGAGTGATAGTTTGGGGAAGAATCCTGATATCATGAATGATCTCCAGACTAAGCTTTCTCATCTACCACCCAAGGAAAGGCAGGAGTTTTCGGCATTACTGCAGGAGTACCCGCAAGTGTTCCGTGCCACTCCAGGAAGAACTACTGTGTTGATGCATGATGTCGATGTTGGAGACGCAAAGCCAATTAAATTGCCTCCTTACCGTGTGAACCCAGTGAAAGTTCCTCTCATCCAGAAGGAGCTTGGCTACCTGTTGGACCACAAGATGATTGAGCCCTGTCAGAGCGAGTGGAGTTCTCCTGTCACTCTGGTCCCTAAGCCAGGTGGGTCACAGCGGCTTTGCATTGACTACAGACGTGTTAATCAGATAACTAAAACAGACACTTACCCTCTCCCTCGTGTGGAAGATTGCATAGACAAGATCGGAAAGGCTAGGTACATAAGTAAGTTTGATTTGTTAAAGGGATACTGGCAAGTACCTATGACTGAACGTGCTAGGGAGATCTCATTTTTTGTAACATTAGGAAAGACCTTTGGATGGTCTGTAATGCCATGTACAGATTGTTTTAGAGTAATAAGAAATTTCCTTTGTAAATTTCTTTTTTCTTTGTGGGGAGGTGTTACATAGCCTATGATTTCATCATCCTTTGTGTAATTTTAACGCACAGTATGCTGCATGTTTGATCACGAGCGTGTTCTGCCTCAGTCCCCCCCTTCTACCGTTATAGTAGAGTAAGTCGACATCTCTGTTATACTTTGCGGGATTGTCATCTCTTTGTCCCCATGGCTTCATATGCGCGTCCTCATTACAAGTTGTATCAAGCTCTCCTGGCCCCTATATAATGAGCTCAGTCTCTGCATCATTGCCACTTAGATCTGCTCCTCATTTTGTTCACATCTCTGTCCTCCCCTGTACAGATATTATTATTGTGAGTGCTCAAGAAGTCTCCAACCATCTAGCAGCTGTGTGTAATTTGAGTATAACTGTTGTTGTATTTTTTCTTGTACTGTATAGCATAAGTTTAATTTGTAGGCCTAGTGAAGTTTGTAATTTATGTAGGGTTCTTTATGTCAGTCATTTTTGATAATAGTTTGTATCTGTAATAATTTATCTGGCATTCACTGAGTATTATCTGGTATCTCATTTTATCAGGGCTGACTTAGATAAATTTACTCTTGCTAATTTCGTGTTAATAGAGGCTATTGCAGTTAACCATATATTTAACCTGTTTATTTGCCATTACATTATCCTTATGAGTCCTGAATGTTTTGTTGTTAGTTTAAGCATTAAACTTTAACTTGTAATTTTACCTAACTCTTTTGTTTTGAACCTGGAACTTTACGGGACAGTAGTGACTCTTCGTTCTCACTTAAAGTGTACGTTATCTTTCTCTGTTCCGTAACAATATATATATATATATATATATATATATATATATATATATATATATATATATATATATATATATATATATATATATATATATAACACTCACATAACACGTAACACATCCAACCACATACCACATAAAAAAAATATTCATAACACAATCACACATAACACATTCACATACATAACTCATGCAAATACACGTATAACACATAACACACGGATACACACATAACACATAAACACATAACACACTCACATAACACATAATACTGTACATACAGATTCAAAACACAATCGTAACACATGTCAGATA
>NC_137033.1:317436-399936 GCF_032717465.1 Coenobita brevimanus | reverse complement strand
CTACAGCTATCAACAGTGGTGTTCCTCAGGGCTCTGTCCTATCACCAACTCTCTTCCTTTTATTCATCAATGACCTTCTAAGCTGTACATCTAACCCTATCCACTCATACGTTGATGACTCCACCCTTCACCTTTCCATTTGCTTCCCATTGCGTCCATCTCAGCAGTTACTTCAACAAACAAGGGATGAGGCTATGGCACAACTGATGTCTGACTTGGCGTATATCTCTGACTGGGGTAAAAGTAACTTTTTTTTTTCTTAATGCATCCAGAACACAGTTCGTTCTTCTATCCACCTGACAAAATCTTCCACAGGAGTACCCATTAATTCTTAATAATAGCCTGCTGATTCCTGCATCATCATTATAAATACTTTGGGTTTTATTCTCTCCGGACTTATCTTGCAAAGAACATATTACATCTCTTGTAAAATCTGCTTCCAAGAGATTAGGT
Source organism: Coenobita brevimanus (assembly GCF_032717465.1). NCBI lineage: Eukaryota > Metazoa > Arthropoda > Malacostraca > Decapoda > Coenobitidae > Coenobita > Coenobita brevimanus. The sequence goes on along the minus strand of NC_137033.1, from coordinate 399,483 downwards.
GTGCTATGCCGACTCCATACCTTCTTTATCCCTGCACAGTTGTTGACTTTATACACGGGTTTTATTCACCCCTGTATAGAGTACAACTCTCATGTGGGGGGAGGCTCCCCACATACAGCTCTTCTCAACAGGGTGGAGTCAAAGGCTTTTCGTCTCATTAACTCTCCTCCTCTAACTGACTCCCTTCAACCTCTGTCTCTTCGCCGCACTGTTGCATCTTCATCTCTTTTCTATCGCTACTTCAATGGTCACTGCTTCTCTTACTGAATCCCTTCAGCCCCTGTCTCTTCGCCGCACTGTTGCATCTTTATCTCTTTTCTATCGCTACTTCAATGGTCACTGCTCCTCTTACTGACTCCCTTCAACCCCTGTCTCTTCGCCGCACTGTTGCATCTTTATCTCTTTTCTATCGCTACTTCAATGGTCACTGCTCCTCTGAACTGTCTGCTTGCATCCCTCCACCTCTACGACGGGCACATAGCACCCATCTAGCAACAAACTCTCATCCCTTTTCTGTCCAATTCTCAATGCAAAGAGTTAAGTGCCACTCCCAGTCCTTCATTTATGCAACAGGTCAACTCTGGAACCGCCTCCTTCTGTTTGTCCTGCTGCCTACGATCTCCAGTCTTTCAAACGCAGTGTGTCCAGGCATCTCGAAGTGAATGGATTTTGAATCTGGTTCCCTGTTTTTTTTTTTTTTTTTTTTGAGGGAGCAGTTTGCAGGCCACAGGCCTTGGGCTCCTTCTTCCTTGCATAAATAAATAAATAAATATATATATATATATATATATATATATATATATATATATATATATATATATCTATAAAACTGTCTATCTATCTATCTACTTATCGATGCTGTCTATCTGTGTCTACCTATCAATCTGTCTATCCATCGCTATACCTATTAAAGTATCTGTCTAACTATCCACCTATGTATCTATCTACTCTTCTATCTATCTATGCATATACCTATCTACGTGGGGAATATCGGTAAAATGAAGGCAATGTAGAGTATTAAATAGTTAAGGTGAAGTAAGGATCACTACTTAGTGATAACTTTGGAGTTGAAGTCTCCCTGGCTAATAGTGTCATGGCGGCGGAAGCACGAGAGTAAATGGGTAAACTAGGAGTGAGTGAGAGCCATAAAAACCCACAGCCACACAGACCAATAGCTTACCCCTCATCATGAATATCACCAGCAGCAGCATTACCCTCCTCTGCTACAACAACAACAGCAAAAACAACAACACAACAACAACAACACAACAACAACACGACAACAACACAACAACAACAACAACACAACAACAACACAACAACAAAACAACAACAACACAACAACAACACAACAACAACAACAACAACAACACAACAACAACACAACAACAACACAACAACAACAACACGACAACAACACAACAACAACAACACAACAACAACACAACAACAACAACAACAACAACACAACAGCAACAACAACAACACAACAACAACACAACAACAACAACACAACAACAACAACAACACAACAACAACAACACAACAACACAACAACAACACAACAACAACAACAACACAACACAACAACAACAACAACACAACAACAACAAAACAACACAACAACAACACAACAACAACAACACAACAACAACAACAACACAACAACAACAACAACAACAACACAACAACAACAACACAACAACACAACAACAACAACAACACAACAACAACAACAACACAACAACAACACAACAACAACAACACAACAACAACAACACAGTAACAACACAACAACACAATAACAACAACACAACAACAACACAGCAACACAACAACAACACAACAACAACGACTCTGAGGTTGTCATTATCGTACCCTGGCAACCTACCATTCCAATGTGCGTCCCATTTCGTGTATAACATGAGACTCAAATGATTCGTGTATAATATATTCATGTATAACAATATTCGTGTATAATATATTCGTGTATAATAATATGATTCGTGTATAATATGTTCGTGTATAATAATATTCGTGCATAATATATTCGTGTATAATAATATGATTCGTGTATAATATGTTCGTGTATAATAATATTCGTGCATAATATATTCGTGTATAATAATATTTATGTATAATATGTTCGTGTATAATAATATTCGTGTATAATATGTTCGTGTATAATAATATTCGTGTATAATATGTTCGTGTATGATAATATGATTCGTGTATGAGACGAACTCGGACGCACTTTTGAATGGCAGGTTGCCAGGGTACGATAATGACAACCTCAGAGTCGTGCGCCGCGACTATACTACTATTACTTTTACTACTACTACTACTGCTACTACTACTACTACTACTGCTGCTGCTGCTATTACTACTACTACTGCTGCTACTACTACTACTACTACTACTGCGATTTTATGGACTATCACTCCTTACCTGTGAAGTGTTCGGGAACATGCTGATAAAGAGACGTAAGTGATAACTCTGTGTTTATGCATTTTATGACTGTGTTCTTGATCGGGTCTAAGCCAGGGACCCTGTGACAGAAAATGGTGGGCAATTTCACCAGAAATTTGCTTCTGTCCAGTCGATCAGTGTTTTATTATTGACTGCATGATATTAAAAAGACCGAGTGTTGTGTTTTGTGTATAGCTTACCGTATCTTGATGGATGGGACATTATTGTCGCTGATGTGATAACAGTCTATATAATTGTGATGATTAACTCTGTTGTAAACCAAGAGTTGCCAGTAAGCACAAATTATGGCGGTAAACGACTATGTTGTGAACAGCCTATTGTGTTTCCTTAACCCGCCCCGTCCCGGCAACTTTTCGACCACTGGTACCCCCCAATCCCGGGCAATTTTCGACCTTTTTTTTCTTTGCTTAAACTTTCGCTTTTGGTCAGAAACAATGGCCGGTGGCAAAGAAAGTGGTCCCTGGGGTCCCTAATTAGCTTAACCAGGTATGCGATGGTCCCACCTGGCCCCGTGTTCTCCCTATGCGGTGTGAGCATCAAACGTTTTCTATGGTATTATAAGTTTGGGAAACCAATGAAAGTAAGTAGAAATGAATTTATTACAAACATAAAAACATGTGATAAAAGAGTATATTGGATTTTATACAAAAATAGAGCAGAAATAACCATTGTACCATCGTGAGAAACGAGCAAAATCGGCCAACTTGGTTCCCATGAATCGCTAACATTCTAAAATCATGATACATATAATTTTTTTACTTACATAATACTTCTACAATAACATTATACCATTTTACATTATATTGAACTGTTTTTACGTATTCACAGGCCTTTTGATAACATTTAGCGTAATGCTAGCGCTAATTTACGTAGTGAGTGAACTCGCTGTGACTGATGTTTCAACTCGTATTGTGCTTTTTCTACTAACATAATACCTTTCTAATATTATTATACACTTTTCAACTTTATAGAACTGTTTTGAGATTATTTCAGGCCTTACGTAAATATATAGCGTAATAATAGCGCATAATAACACACACGGTGAAGTCGCTATGACAACTAATTCAACTTACAACCTATTTTTGTACTTATATAATTATTCTACACTAACATTGCACATGTAAACACTTGATATAATTGATATTACATCATTTCTGAACGTAAGATGGAACTTAGCGTCATATTTGCGCGTACTTACACAGGGAGTGTTATCGCGATATCATTTGTTTCATCTTACACAAGTAATCAACTTATAAAATACCTTACTACTAACATTACAACATCATCCACTGTATATAATTCCTATCACATACTGACCAGAATGTGGGTGTAATCGTGACATCAATTATGACAACTTACAGTAATGTTCAACTTATACGTTTTATTCATGCTAACATTACACCCGTTTCCACTTTATTTCCTTGCTATCACATATTTACTGACCAGATTTACACAGTGGGTGTAGTTTTGATAACAATTCTTTCCACTTACACTAATTCTCATCTTATACATTACTTTTCTGAAAAAATAACACCCGTTTCAACTTTATATTTGACTTAGCACCTACTGACTGGCCTTACCATTACCATGAGCGTCATTTCGCCTTCCCACACAGTTTCAGAAGTGTACGAGATTATGGTATTCCTTGAAACAAGGCTGAAGGCACAACGCAACATTGCACTCGACACACTCGTATCTTGTGTCTTTTCTCTGCGTTGATGGTCTGACTGTCGAGTGCTTACATACATGGCAGCGACGCTGGGGTTTACGACGGTTTGGTTCGGAAGGGATTGCGCTGGGGTAGTGGCGGGCTGCAAGACGTAGGGGAGTCTGAGCAGCACGGGGGCGCGGGGGCGGTGTGGGGGTCTTTCCTGGGCATGCTTGGCGATTATTTCACGTGCCAGCTCCCTCACAAACCCCTCAAAGGTCTCGGATACTCCGGTGGTCATTGCGTGCAGGTAGTGGGCGTTCAGGACCGTGATGTCGAGCAAGTGGAAAAAGAGTTTCTTGTACCACTTCATCGTTGTCCTGGCACAGTCAACACTTGAAATCATCGAGTCTGACTGATCAACTTGCCTCATGTTTAGATTATAGGCAAGTACAGACTCTGGTTTCCATACGTTGCGCCTCCTCTCGCTACGGTGATCCACGGAGTCTGTGCGGTGCATCAGGGGGCTGTGAACAGTTGATAGGAGGCAAACTTCCCTGTTGTGGTTCCACAGGGTTGCAAGGATGTTATTGGCCTGGAAGAAAACCACCTCATTCTTGTCAAGTTTCCTCCCTATCTTGACCATATGGCGAAGGTTTCTCTTGACTGTACCACAGACTTCGGTGTCGTGTTGGTGGAGGAACCTAGCGAGAAGAGGGCTAGTGTACCAGTTGTCCAGGTACAAAACATGACCACGATGAAGGTACTCTTCTATCATTGTCTTCACCACGGCCCCAGAGAGTCCTATACTCCGATCTTCTATTATATCTGTTCTGTGCGCCCGTGTACAAGACTATGTCTTGCACATAACCAGTCTTACAGTCACACATAACAAAGATCTTGAACCCGAAACGGTGTCTCTTGCTGGGTATATACTGCCTAAAGGAAATATTGCCTCTCCACAACACAAGACTCTCGTCTATGACGAGGTCTCTGTAGGGATAAAATGAGGAGCGGAACATTTCCCGTAAATGATCAAATACCAGCCTAATTCTCCTCATTTTATCGGTGTTATTTGCATTGGCTGGATCATCTGCATCAAAAAGTGGAGGCGGCCGAGAATAAACTGAAATCTATTACGACCCATCACCTTTCCAAAGAAAGGTGTTAGGATGATTGGGTCCGTTGTCCAATAGGCAGGAATTTGATTTTTCTTCACCACACCCATCAAGATTACCAGGGCCAAAAATAGGAACATCTCTGATATAGTCACGGGAAAGTCATACTGTTCTGCATGCTTGCTTGTGGTTCCTAGGCGTTCACTTTCAAGGCGCTGGGATTGTGAAAATATATTCGTCTCTTCTACTATGCGCCCAACAAACGCCTCATCAAAACAAATTGAAAAATCTAAACGTGACGACCCAGCATTTACACCTGGAGCCGTGCAACCTGACCGCCACTCCTCAGTGAACTGGTGAATGATGGGAGTAAAATTACTCCCATCCTCCCAGTTCCACGTGACACCACCGTCTCCAGCCACGTCACCATCGTCCCCTTCTGTCAGGGTGGGGAGGTGAGGGTGGTGGGGGAGGTTGGGGAGGTGGAGAGCGGCGCCTCTCATCACTCGCACTTCTCTTCCCTCTCCCTTTTCCTTTACCCTTTCCCTTCCCTTTCTTTCCTTTCCCCACATCCTGGGGCTGTGGGGAGGAAGTTTGGGCATATTCAGGGGCGAAAGAAGTGCTGGGAGTGACTCCAACCTCCTCTCCCCTAGGCCTACGAGCACCACGTGCTCGTGCTGCCTCCCCTCCCACCAATGGCCCCTTCACCCCGCACTACCCCCACACCACTCTCACTTTCACCCCGCTGCCGCCACAACACTTTCCCTTTCTCCCAGCAATCCCACCACACCACTTGCTACTTCCCCAGACAAAGTACTTGAACCATACCTTAGGTGTCGTCTCGCCCCACCTTCTGATCCACGTGGTGATATTTTTTCCTTTCCCAACCACTCGGCGATATCACGTCCTAGCCCTCCGTCATCCTCATCGTCCTCATCCTCGTCCTGATCAGAATCGTGATGGAGAGATAGCTGTGCACGTGGTTGGGAAGCAGCCTGGCCTTCCCTTGCCTTACAGTATGTTACATACCGCGTTTTTCGGGGCGAAGGGACCTCCTCATCACTGCTACTTATTTCTTCCTCTGGCTGGACGTAATCGCGATCCACCACATCATCATCGAGTGGAGAATCACTGTCTCCAGTCAAGGCTTCCAGGACGGATGCAATTTGCTCATCTGAGAGACCTTTCTGCGCCATGTCTGACCTGGGTCACTGCTGGCAGGTGAGTGACCGAGACAAGGGCGAGCGCGGGTCACGCGGGGTCTAGGACGCTGCCCGCCTGGCGGCAGGTAGGGGAGGCTTGGGTACCCGGGCGAAACGAAAATCTCCCGCGAATTTTGAAATTTGTGGAAATTATGAACCTTGCAATTGCAGGACGTTGAAGTACGTCCTCGGGACTGGCTGTGACAAAACGTGAGGACGTGGAAGTACGTCCTCGGGACGGCGCGGGTTAAATCAGGAAGGAATGACTATCCTTATGGGACCCTTTTTGACATTATTAACACCTATTGTTATGAAGAAGTTAAGAAGGGGAAGGAATTATTATGTGGAATTTTGTGTGAAGATGTGAGCTGGAGACGAGACCCTGACAAAAAATGAAAAGCAGTGAAAGATCTCATTGAGCTGTATGAGCGAGTGAAGCAAGCTAAGAAGCCTGTGAACTTTGTGACGCACTCGCACAAAAGGATGCCGCCTATCGGACTGGAAAAGCTTGGTCCTCTTCTTGTTAGTCTTACTGAAGATACAACCAGTATTAAAGAAATGCTTCCAAAGATACTTGATATGAAAACAGAGGTGATAAATACTGCTGATACTCTACGCCAATTGAAAGCTGATGTTATTGACTTAAAAACAAAATTTATGAGTGCTGTTTTGGGTTTGGATGAAGCAGTTAGAGACGTCACAACAGGTGAGGTTAATATTGTTGAAGACCTGACTTCCCTTCGTTCCCGAACTATTCAACCAGTTACACCAACTTCGCAGCTAGATGCCACGAGAAGAAATACCAGTATGCCAAAAAGAAGTTATGCATCAAGGGTGGTGTCAACTCCGGGTGTCAGTGAGAGTGGTCGTGCGAATGAAGCACACGGACGGAGAGAAGGGTGCGGGGATGCTGAGTCAAGAATGTTGAAGAATGGAGATGAACGACGTGAGAGAATGTTTGGCCAACGGGTATCTTCGGGACGTGGTCGTGGCGGTGAGATGGCTGGTGGTGGCGATGACGGTGTTGCTGTTTCTGCGGCTGCTACTGCATTCAGTGAGGAGGGGCGAGTTGAGGGTGCGGCTGCAGCGGGTGGTAATGAGCCAGTGGGTGGGGGCAAGGTTAGAGTGGGACGCAGCCCACCACCGCATGGGTTGACCGCTAAGGATACAGGTGCTATACCTAAGAATGGTTGCCTCGTCCCTGCCAGTAGGAACTCCAGGGCCCCTCCTGACACTACATTGGAGAATGAAGGGTGGACACTTGTCAATCGGAGGAGAGTAAGAAAGGACAGTCATAAGGTAACTACGAGAGTGACAGGCGTGTTTAGGACTGGTAGCTCTGCAGTTAAAGCAGCCACAAGATTAATTGATATTTTTATAGGAAGAGTAGATAATAACGTGTCCTGTGATGATTTGAAGAATTTTATTTTTGATGTTTTTGGAGTGCAAGTTGTATCGGTGTCTAAATTAGTGATTAGAACTGATGAGCATCAAGCTTTTAAGGTGACACTAAAACTTTCTGAGAGGGAGAGACTGTTTAACCCAGAACTTTGGCCTGAGGACATTATTGTAGATAAGTTTTTTGACAGATCCAAGAGACAGGTACAGTATATATAGTTCTTAGCTGATTTTTTTTTTTTTTAATATCTTTCTTTTTATTATCGGTTAATACAATTAAGAAAATTTTTTATTTTATTCCCTTTTTAGACTTTCTTTTTCCATTTTATTATGGCTTCTGGTTTTATAAAATTTTGTACGTATAACTGCTGTTCTCTGAGGAAAAATATTGATCAAGTTAGAAAGTTAACATCATCAGGTTATGATTTTATATTTTTACAAGAAACTTTTATAACTAACGATAAACTTGGTATTTTAGATTTTGTTGATGAAGACTATGACTGTGTTGGTGTGGGTGCCACATTCTCCGATAAGGCCTTAACCAGCACGGGGGGCAGGCCAGAAGGAGGTATGGCCATCCTATGGAAAAAAGATGTACATTTAAAAATTAATGAAATAATATTAGAGAAGCATTTTATGGTTTTTAGTGTTAATATTTTTGGTTTTACAATTGTTTTTATTAATGTTTACTTGAAGAGTGATGTATGGGAAGTTACAACTTGAAATAACTATCTTGAATCACTCTCCAGGCTGGATCATTTCCTTGATGCTTTGAATTATGACTGTGTGTTTTTAATTGGTGATTTTAATGCTGACCCTTTTTATGGAAGAGTTTGGAGAAATCTTTCTGATTTTATGAACAGAGATTCCTTACGATGCTTTGATGTGGACAACCTTGACAGTAATTCTTACACGTTCATAGGCTACGGCAACTCTGTGTCTAAATGGCTAGATCATATTTTGGGCAATGAGCATAACGGTATAAAGATAGAGAATATGGGCATACGGCAAAGCATTATTGGCTCTGATCATTTACCACTGGAAGCCACAATTAGTTTGACCGGAGGTTTGTCGGCAATTCATTCTCACATATACTCCAGTAATAAAACACAGTTATCTATAAAGTGGGATAAACTTAAAGATCATGAAATTTGTGACATTAGTTAGTCAGTTGATGCCTATCTGCATGATTATTACTCTCTACCCATACATGACTGCTGTAGAACAGGTTGCCGTGACCCAGGGCATCTTAAAATGATTGATGAACTGTATGAAATCATCACGAATAGCATCCAGATCTCTAGCCAAAAATATATGAGACGATGTATTAAGAAAAACAAATTTAATGTAATCCCAGGATGGAACCGTTGTGTCAAGGACAAACACAGTGTTGCCAGAATAAAATATCTTAACTGGGTAAGGCATGGCAGATTAAGAGGTACAACTCTACATGAAGAGATGCTAAGTTCCAGAAAAGAGTTTAAGCGAGTCCTCAATGAATGCAAAAAGAATGAACACAGAGAAATCTGCCGGTCTGTTGTGGACAAATTCTATAACAAAAATAAAATTCACTTTTGGAGTGAAGTTAAGAAAAAGAAATGTATTAACAAACTCTCAAATGTTATCGATGGTCACAATGGTGACTTGGAAATAAATCAAGTTTTTTATGAGAAATTCTTACGTAATCAGCCTCATAGTGCTGCGGATGCGGAGGTGGATATTTGTAACGAGATAAGAAGAGCCTGGCCTCACGAGAGAAAGATGTGTTTGACAATCTCCAGCATAACTCTAAGAAAGCTAATACACCGCCTCAACGCTGGACAAGGTCATGACCAGGTTAATTCACTGTTTTTAAGGAACGCCTCAGAGTATTTTTTATGTTATCTTGCCCGTTTTTATAATACGTGCTTTGCTCATTGTTACCTCCCTGGGAATTTACTGAAGGGTACCGTCACCCCTGTATTAAAAGATACTAAAAAGAATGTAACAGATTCATCTAACTATCGACCAGTAATGCAGTCATCATGCCTTTTAAAGATTTTTGAATTATTTATTTTAGATATCTTATCCGAGAAGCTCGTTTTAAACTTTAGACAGTTTGGTTTTAAATCTGGCTCATCAACCACTGATGCTTGTTTTATTTTAAAAGAAATTATGAAGCGATACTCTAGGTACAAGAGATCAGGCCTAGCCACATTAATTGATTTAAGTAAAGCTTTTGACAGGGTACACCACTTTATTTTAGTTAAGAAGTTGCTACGGTGTTCTCTGCCAGTTGACGTGGTACTAATGATTCTGCATTACCTAAGAAACCAGCAAGCTAATATTAAATGGCGAGATTTTCTTAGTAATTACTGTTTTATAGAGAAAGGTGTGAGACAAGGAGGAGTTTTGTCACCTTTCTTATTTAATTTTTATATAGACAGCATTATTAATGAGATAACAGACACTGATGTTGGATGCTGCTATGGAGAACTCAGATGCAATATATTAGCTTATGCAGATGACTTAGTACTACTGGCAGAGACACCTGCAGAAATGGACACTTTATATAGTAAACTTTGTGCCTGTATAGACGAACACTTGCTTACGGTTAACAGGACAAAATCTAAGTGTGTTATTTTTAGTAACAAAGTGGATGAGACAACAGAGAGCATTGAGCTGAACGGTGATACACTGCAGGTAGTAAAGGTTTTTAATTATCTTGGACATAATGTCTGTTTTAATTTTAAAGACAATGACGATATTATTTTTAGACTTAATAATTTTTATGCCTCATTTAATAGTATTTTTAGGGATTTTAAAGCCGTTGACAGGGACACATTTTTATTTCTTTTTAAATCTTATTGTTTACCAGACTACGGACTTCCATTATGGAACCATGATTCTTCTTTTAACTCGAAAAATTTTAAAGCTTTTGAGATTGCTTTTAGCAAAGCATTAAAGCGTATATGTGAAGTACCGATGATTGCCAGCAGTCACATCACGGCAGCTGGGTATAATCAACTGCTGCTCAGGCATCACACTGCACTAGTCCAAGCCAGGTACTGTAAGAGAGTGTTCAGGTTGCTAAACCCTATCTTTAGCATTAATAGCACACTTATCAAGGAGGGATTTTTTATGCAATACCTTTTTAAATACTTCAGAGATGTATATAATGTTAATATTTTTCATGAAGAGCTGGATATTCTGAGATCTCGGATTGACTGGATACAAAGGCACGAGGACAGACGCAATCCTTGTATGTTTTATGGCTATTAGCTTAATTCTATCATGACTTTTATCCCACATTTTATATGTGTGTGTGTGTGTGTGTGTGTGTGTGTGTGTGTGTGTGTGTGTGTGTGTGTGTGTATTTGTGTGTGTTTGTGTGTGTGTACATGTATGTGTATATGAATGTGTGTATATATATATGTATGCATATGTGTGTGTGTGTGTGTGTGTGTATGTGTGTGTGTGTGTGTGTGTGTGTGTGTGTACTGTATATGTATAGTTGTTTTATATATTTTTTTTTAGTTTCACTTTTAGTATTGCTTATATTTTAGATTTTTTAGTTTTTGGTAACTTTTATGTACAGTCATATGTGGCCTTTTATTATTATTTTATTAGATTTTAACTTTTTTTTCATATTTCTTAGTACATGCTTATATAATTTTTTATTTAGTTCTGTAGATTTTCTGTTTTTATAATTTGCAGATATTTATAATGATTTTTTTTATCTTTATATTTTTTGTCTTAGCATTATGGTTTACTTATTTTTATTCTTTCCTGTGTTTTAAAGCTTAATTTGTAATCTTTTTATATCATTAATTATAGTTTGTATTGCCCTAAGAGAGCAGCAGTGATTTGTTATTTTTATGTACAGTATGTGCATGTGTATGTGGTAGGTGGTGGCGACCATCATCCACTCACTTGATGTAGAGCTGCGTACTTCTCCCTTAGCCTTTATCATTCTTTTTCTGTGTCTGCCCTCCTCTCTTCATATGTCTCCCATTTTTCCTGTCACTTCTTATTGCTTTTCTTTCCTTTATAGGTGGCTTTACATTGAGTGACAAGCCAAATGGTTTCCTGTAAGCCATGAAACCATTTACTACGCTGGGTGGTAACCATATAACCAAACCATACGTGCTCCCTACGTGTCAACAAGTGGGTTGGTGGAGGATTAGTGCCCCTCCCCATAAAACAAATAACTCGAAGTCAAATGGCCACCCCTTACGGGATTGTGGCGTCTGGCAAAAGAAGAAGAAGAAGATGTGCATGTGAGTGTATATGTATATGTATTTATACGTATATATGTGAGTATATTGTGTACACTATATAACTTTTTCAGTGACTACCAAATTCCATCTTTCGGAAGGATATGTTATTGTTATGTTCTGTACTGTACACAGGCCTCTGGAATATCTGGGTTATGTAATATTATGTAATCTGTATATGTATACTGTATTACGAAATAAAGAAATGATGATGATGATGATGACTACTACTACCATTACTACTGCTACCATTACTACTACTACCATTACTACTGCTACCATTACTACTACTACCATTACTACTGCTACCATTACTACTACTACCATTACTACTACTACCATTACTACTGCTACCATTACTACTACTACCATTACTACTACTACCATTACTACTGCTGCCATTACTACTGCTGCCATTACTACTGCTACCATTACTACTGCTACCATTACTACTGCTGACATTACTACTGCTACCATTACTACTGCTACCATTACTACTGCTACCATTACTACTACTACCATTACTACTACTACCATTACTACTACTACCATTACTACTGCTACCATTACTACTACTACCATTACTACTACTACCATTACTACTGCTACCATTACTACTGCTACCATTACTACTGCTGACATTACTACTACTACCATTACTACTGCTACCATTACTACTGCTACCATTACTACTGCTACCATTACTACTGCTACCATTACTACTGCTGACATTACTACTGCTACCACCACTTCAGATATTACTGCTCATTCTACTACTACTACTGCTAACACTACTACTAATGTTATTACTACTGCTACTGCTACTACCGCTACCACTACTTCAATTAGTAAGGTACTGCAACCACTACTACAACTACTGCTGTTGCTGCTACTTTTCTTCAGGAATTACTAGTACGACTACTGATAGTAACATAACACCAATAATCATCATCATCATCATCATCATCCGGACCTCCTTTCCCACCCTAGGGCAGGGTGAGGAGAAGCAATGTCCAGACAGTCCAAGTCTGTCCAATCCAATGGACCTCACTTCCATTCACTCACCATTCAAGCCCCTGGAATCCTGGCTCTATCTGATACGCCAAAAATATTCTCCACGTTCTGTAGCTTCATACAAACGTATCCGACAGAGTCAATCCGGACACTGTCACGCTAAAAATGGGCGCCAAATCGCTGATCATGCACTTCTCACAATATTCATCCAGCCAGCTTGATCTCGTGTCATTCCACTAGCCTCACCGACTTCCAAACCTTTCTTTTTCACACATTCATCCACCATATCCCTCCGCCTTCTCATTGGCCTACCTCGCCTCCTCCCTCCTTCAGATTCGCTCAGGTATACCTTTTCCACCACTCTACTGTATTGTTATCCAGTCTCTCCACATGACCATATCATCTCAGTACACACTCTTCGATTCTGGTGTAAACTGACTTCCTCACTCCACATCTTTCACGAATCACATTATTTCGTATCCTATCCACTCTCTGTACTCCACATACATTCCTCAGCAGTCCCATCTCCAATGCTGTCATTCTTGACTTTTCATTTTCATGCCAAACCAGTCTTACATCCATATGTTCTTCTTTTGCACATTTTCCTCTCTCTTCTGTCACTTTACCCAGGTATTACAACTCTCTCACCAGCTTGTGTCTCTCTCCAATCACTGTGACATCGCACTGGGAGTCACCTTCTCTGTCAATAACCATCACTGTTCTCTTTTCTACATTTACTATCGATGCACGACGCTCACAGACATCAGCAAAACTCTGCACTAGTCTACCAAGTTCTCGTCCAGTATTTGCAAGTAGTACTGCATCATAGGTGGGAGCGCTCACCATCCACTCACTCAATGTAATGCTGCTCTCGGGTGTCTGCCCTGTCTTCTCTTCCATCCTTCTTTCCTTCCATCTTCTATCTTTCTTTCCTTCATTCTTTCCTTGTCCTTCTGCCTATGGGTGATTTTAGACTCCCTCTTCTGTCTTTCATTCCTTCATTCTTTCCTGTTCCTTCTGCCTGTGGGTGACTCTACACCGAGTGACAAGCCAAATGGTTTCCTGTACACCAGGAAACTATTTACTACGCTGGATGATAACCATATAACCAAATTTTGCCGCCTGGTGGTTTAGTGGGTAATTATTGCGCTCCAATCGGACTGAGCCGGTGAAGGTTTATATTCAAGGGGTGGTTGGGGTTTATTGCTCACGTAATGCCACTCAGCCATGAGGGAGGTTGGTCACTGTCATCTTAAATGACAGGACCAATTGCCTAGCCCCGCGCTCCTACGCTCCTCATGGGGCAACGTAGGATTGGATGATGGAGGGATGGATGGACTGCATCATCAGGATTGAACAAATTTGAGATATTCCATTCATCACCATTCATTACCAACGCCATCCCCCTCTCCATTACCCATGCTTTTACTTCTTTCATTGCCACATCCATATATATATATATATATATATATATATATATATATATATATATATATATATATGTGTGTGTGTGTGTGTGTGTGTGGTGTGTGTGTGTGTGTGTGTGTGTGTGTGTATTGAACAACCGTGGGAACATCACACAACCTTGTCGCACGCCCACGCCGATCGTGAACCATTCACACAGATGCCCATAAACCCTTACACATGCTTCACTACCACCATAAAAACTTTTCACGCCACCTAGCAGCTTACCATCTACACCTTACTGTACATGTGCAAAACCTTCTACAATCCTTCTCTGTCTACTTTGTTGTATACTTTTTCCAGATCCATGAATGCCATGAACACCTTATAGTCTTTCTCACAAGCCTTCTCCACTGTTGGCTTTACTGCAAATTTTTTATCCACACATCCTCTGCCACTCCTAAAGCCACCCTGTTCATCAGTCACTAGGACTTCTGATATATTCTTACTTTCTCTATAATAATTCTTCCATATACCTTCCCTACCACACTCAATAAACTTATGCCACAGTAATTCTTGCACTCACTTCGCTTAGCTTTATTTTTGTACAGGGGTACAATCACAGCCTTTTTCCACTCTGCTGGCACAGTTTCACTCATCAACGCCTTCTTACATATCTCCAACAAGCACTTCATTCCACTCTCTCCACTACACTTAATCATCTCTGCATACACCTCATCATAGTGATGATAATAATAATAATGATAATATTAATGATGATAAAAAAAATAATAATAATGATAATGAAATTATTGTTATTATTATTATTATTATTATTATTATTATTATACTCCCCCAGTATCCCTGCTTGTCGTAAAACGCGACTAAAAGGGTTGGCGGAGGGTTAGTGCCCCTCCCCGGAAAACAATTAACTAAAAAAACAAACAATAAGCCTCGGACAAGGACTGACCAAACGATGACGACCAAGGACCGGACAAAGGACATGGTTATCGGAACGTGGAATGTAAGGGAAGCGAAAGATGAGGTGAAAGAGAGAGAGAGATTGTCCAGGTGCTTGAAGGTGCGAAAGTGGATGTATGTGGAATAACTGAAACAAAATGGAGAGGAGAAAGTGTGAGGGAATGGGAGTATGGATGGGGTATATGTGCAGGAGTAGGTGAGAATGAGAGGGCAAAGGAAGGAGTATGTATAGTTGTGAGTAAAAGATGGAAGAGGAGCATAAGACAGTATGGATCAGTTGGGTCAAGGATTGTGTGGGTAAAGTTGAAAGTTGGAATACAAATGTGGGCGATTGTGTGTGTGTATGCGCCAACGCAAGATCGTGCTAGAAGAGTGAGAGAAGAGTTCTGGACAAATGTGGAAGTGTGCATGGAGAAGTCTGGAATGAATGAGAGAGTCTTTTTGATTAGTGATATGAATGGTAAAGTTGGGAATGTGAAGGTGGATGGAGTAGTTGGTGAGTGGGGTGTGCCTGCTGAGATAGATGAGAATGGGAGTGCGTTAGTGGACATTTGTGCTGGGAGGGGGTTGGTGATAGCCAATACCCTCTTCAGGCATAAAATGATCCACAGGTATACATGGCGAGTGATGAGAAGGGTGGGTGGTGAACTGAATGAAAGGAAGGCAATGATTGATTATGTGTGTGTGGATGAAAGGATGCAAAGATGTGTAATGGATGTTAGAGTTTATAGAGACTTGGGGAGTGAACTTTCTGACCACTAATTGGTGGTGGCCAGAATTAGAATTCAAGTAAGATGGAGGAATTGAAGAAGGGAAAGACGAGAGGAAGGAGTAGTTGCAAGGAGAGTGGAAAGGTTACAAGAGGATGAGAAAAAGGCAGAGTATAAGAGAGAAGTGGAGGAACGATTGGGCAAATACGAATTGGAGCAGATGGGAGACGTGGAAGGTGTGTGTAGGATATTTACAGAAGAAATATGTGCAGCATGTGATGTGGTGTGTGGAAGGAAGAGAAGACGGAGGGGGGTGCAAGAAACAGCGTGGTGGACTGAAGAGGTGAAACAGGCTGTGGCACAAAAGAAGAAAGCATACAATGAATGGATGAGGAATAGGGGCGTGGAAGAATTTGAGAGGCGGAAGAGAGAGTTATATTTAGAAATAAAGAGAGAGGTGAAAAGATTAGAAAGAGAGAGTAAGAAGAGAGTGGATGAGGAATTTGGAAGGAATTTGAGTGTAAAGTGGAGGGACTGTAAGAAAATGTTCTGGAAAGAGGTTAAAAGAGAAAGACAGGGTGGAAGTGAAGTTAGCAGGGGAGTGAAAGATAAAAATGGTAGATTACTAGTGGAGAAGGGAGAAAAAGTGAGCAGATGGAGAGAACACTTTAAGGAATTGTTGAACGTAGAGGATGGAAGTAATGTGAGTATAAGTGGCTGGGGAATGGCTGGGAGAAGGAGGGAGGTGAGAAGACAGGAAGAAATCAGTAGGATAGAAGTTGTGGAAGCAATGAAGAAAGTTAAATCGGGGAAAGCCCCAGGAATTGATGGAGTGTGTGGTGAAATGCTGAAGCATGGGGGAGAGATAGTAGTAGAATAGATGTGGAAGATGTGCAGATTGGCCTGGGAGGAAGGTAGAGTCCCGGAGGATTGGAAGTCAGGTATAATTATTCCCTTGTACAAAGGAAAAGGGGAAAAAGAAGTGTGTGGTAATCATAGGGGCATTTGTCTTCTTAGTATAACAGGAAAAGTGTATGGTAGGATACTTATTGCCAGAGTTAGAGAAAGAGCAGAGAAATTAGTCGGAGAAGAACAGGGAGGCTTTAGGAAGGGAAGAGGTTGTGTAGATCAGATATTCATTCTTAGATCTTTAGTGGAAAAGTTTCTAGAGAAGGGAAAAAAGTTGTATGCGGCCTTCATGGGTTTGGAGAAAGCATATGACAGGGTGGATAGACAAGGATTGTGGAAAGTATTAAGAATATATGGAGTAGATGGGAAGTTGTTGAATGTTGTGAAGAATATGTATGAGGGTGTTAAGGCTGCAGTGCGTGTGGATGGTGAACTGAGTGAATTTTTCTGTTTGAAGGTTGGGTTGAAACAGGGCTGTGTCATGTCTCCATGGTTGTTCAATCTGTATATGGACAGGGTTATAAAAGAGATACAAGGTAGGGCAGTGGATGTTGGAGTGGCCCTAATGAGAGAGGTCAGTGTTTGGAAACTCCCTGTACTGTTGTTTGCAGATGATACTGTGTTGTTAAGTGAAGACGAAGGGGAGCTGCAAGGCTTGATGGATGAGTTTGGGAGAGTATGTAAGACTCGAAATATAAAGGTGAATGTAGGGAAGGGTAAAGTGATGGTCTTTGAGAGAGGTGAAGTCAGTGAATGTACAGTGAGGATGGATGAGGAGGAAATGGAAAATGTGAGTACGTTTAAGTACTTGGGTAGTGTGATGAGTAAGGATGGAGGTTTGGAGGATGAAGTGCTTGAAAGGATACAGCAGGGAAGAAAGGTTGCTGGTTCCTTGAAAGTAGTGATAAGAAGCAGGGAAGTGAGCATGGAAGTGAAAAAGTTACTACATGACAGTATTGTGATACCAACTCTAACGTATGGAAGTGAAGCTTGGACCTTGTTGGAGGGACAGAAGTCAAGAGTGAAAGCAGTGGAAATGAGTTATTTGAGAGGCGCATGTGCAGTCACATGGAGAGACAGATTGACAAACGAGGAAGTGGAGTGTTGTGGTGTTGATGTGGATGTGGTAGGAAGCGTTAGGAGAAACACAATGAGGTGGTTTGGCCATGTGGAGCGGATGGAGAGTGAGAGACCGACGAGGAGAGTGTATGTGAGTGAGGTTCAGGAGGGGGAGAGGGAGGGGGAGGTCAAGGATGAGATGGAGGGATGGAGTGGAGAGGTATATTACAGTGGGGGTTGTGAGCTGGGAGCAAGGCAATGAAATGGCTGGGAACAGGGTGACATGGAGGCGATTTGTTTGTGGCCGCCCCTTAAGGGTTTAAGGCTCTGGCAATAGATAGATAGACAGATAGAATAATAATAATAATAATAATAATATTATAATAATAATAATAATAAAAATAATAATAGTAATAATAATAATAATAATAATAATAAAAATAACACTGATATTAGTACATACATACATCATCTATTTCTGTGTTGCCCCATGAGAACCGTAGGAGCCCGGGGCTAGGCAAGTTGGTCCTGACATTTACGATGAAAGTGACCAGCCTCTCTCATCCCTGAGTGGCATTACGTTGGCAACAAACCCCAACCACCCCTTGGATATAAATTTTCATCACCTCAATCTGATTGGACCGCCTGAATTACCCACCAAACCACCAGGTTCCACAGTTTGGTTATATGGTTACCACCCAGCGTAGTAAATGGCTTCCGGGTGTACAGGAAACCATTTGGCTTGTCATTCAGTGTAGAGTCACCCGTAGACAAAAAGAATAGGAGAAAATGGAAGAAAGAAAGACAGAAGAGGAAGGAAGGAAATAAGGAAGAAAGAGAGGAAAGGGCAGTCACCCAAGAGCAATAATACACCATCCACTCATTCGATGTTACCCTCGGGTTCCTTGCTGTATAATATCATCAAGATCTAAGAAAAAAGCACAAAGAAATAATAATACTGACGAAGACAAGGAGCTTCACCATTTATACTATGAAGCTTAATAATAATAATAATAATCATGATAATAATAATAGTAGTAGTAATAATAATAATAATAATAATAATAACAATAATAATAATAATAATAATAACAATAATAATAACAACAACAACAACAATAATAATAATAATAATAATAATAATAATAATAATAAAGCAATGATAAGAAACAGGGAAGTGAGCATGGAAGTAAAAAAGTCACTGCATGATAGTACTTTGATACCAGCTCTAACGTATGGAAGTGAAGCTTGGACCTTGTTGGAGGGACACAAGTCAAGAGAGAGAGCAGTGGAAATGGGTTACAGTATTTAAGAGTAGCCTGTGGAGTTACATGGAGAGACAACTAACAAATGAGAAAGTGAAGGAGTGTTGTGGTGTGGATGTGGAGTTACATGGAGAGACAGACTGACAAATGAGGAAGTGAAGGAGTGTTGTGGTGTGGATGTGGAGTTACATGGAGAGACAGACTGACAAATGAGAAAGTGAAGGAGTGTTGTGGTGTGGATGTGGAGTTACATGGAGAGACAGACTGACAATGATAATGTCAAGGAGTGTTGTGGTGTGGATGTGGAGTTACATGGAGAGACAGACTGACAAATGATAATGTCGAGGAGTATTGTGGTGTGGATGTGGAGTTACATGGAGAGACAGACTGACAAATGAGAATGTCAAGGAGTGTTGTGGTGTGGATGTGGAGTTACATGGAGAGACAGACAAATGAGGAAGTGGAGGAGCGTTGTAGTGTGGATGTGGATGTGATAGAAAGTGTTAGGAGAAACACACTGAGGTGGTTTGGCCATGTGGAGAGGATTCTGTCTATCACTATACCTTTATCCAACTATTTGTCGTCCATATATGTAGTGATGTAAATATTAGAATATCTCTCTATTTAGAGATCTCTCTGCCTGTCTATCTCTCAATTAATAGATATAGCCGTCTTCCGTTTTGCCTGTCTATCGGTCTTTTGGTCTATCTATTTATGTTTTTATCAGTATGTGATGATGGTGATAAAGATGATGATGATGATAATAATAATAATAATAATTATTATTATTATTATTATTATTATTATTATTATTATTATAGTAAATATCTTTTTGGAAATGGAAAATGTGAGTACGTTTAAGTACTTGGGTAGTGTGATGAGTAAGGATGGAGGTTTGGAGGGTGAAGTGCTTGAAAGGGTACAGCAGGGAAGAAAGGTTGCTGGTTCTTTGAAAGCAGTGATAAGAAACAGGGAAGTGAGCATGGAAGTGAAAAAGTTACTACATGACAGTATTGTGATACCAACTCTAACGTACGGAAGTGAAGCTTGGACATTGTTGGAAGGACACAAGTCAAGAGTGAGAACAGTGGAAATGAGTTATTTAAGAGGAGCCTATGGAGTCACATGGAGAGACAGGTTGACGAATGAGGATATAAAGGAGCGTTGTGGTGTGGATGTGGATGTGATAGGAAGCGTTATGAGGAACACACTGAGGTGGTTTGGCCATGTGGAGAGGATGGAGAGTGAAAGACTGACGAGGAGAGTGTATGTGAGTGAGGTGGAGAGGGAGAGAGGGAGGGGAAGGCCAAGGATGAGATGTAGGGATGGAGTGGAGAGGTATACAGTATGAGAGAGGTGGGTATGAATTGGGAGCAGGGCAGTGAAATGGCGGAGGACAGGGTGACGTGGAGGCGATTTGTTTGTGGCCACCCCGTATGAGGGATTAAGGCATCTGGCAATAGATAGGTAGATATATAAATCATTTTCCAACCACGAAATATCTTACAGTAAGTCTGCTGTTTCATCAATACTTATCACTTTGTCTAAAATGCCTATCTATCTATTTATCTATCAGTTTCTCTACCTCTGTCTATCTATTTATTGATGTATCTGTCTACCTTTGATCTATCCGTTTATCTATCTAGCTATCTACCTACTTGGCTAGTTATCAGCCTCCATCATTTAGTCCATCTACCTACCCATCTAGCTGTGTACCTCTCTGTCTATCTGTTGGACAGTTTATCTATCTGCCTATATCACTGTCTACCTACCTACCTACCTATCTATCTGTCTATCTAGCCATCGATCTAGCTTTCAAATCTACCCTTCTATCTATCTATCTATCTATCCACCGATCTAACTGCCTAATCTACCGATCTATCTATTTATCTATCTATCTATCTATCAATCTATCAGTTAATCTATCCATGTATCATGTATGCAGAGAATGGTAATAAAATTAAGGAAATATTCAGAACAAAATAGTTTAGGGTTGAATTAAGGATCACTACTTACTGGCAGTTATACAGTTGAAGTCTCCAGACAAAATAGTGTCATGGCGGCGAAGGTGCTTGAGCATCGGTTGGCGCAGTTTTGGAGATATGGACCACATCCCCCCTTACCTATGGACCACATCCCCCCCTTACCTATGGACCACATCCCTCCTTACCTATGGACCACATCCCCCCTTACCTATGGACCACATCCCCCCCTTACCTATGGACCACATCCACCCCTTACCTATGGGCCACATCCCCCCCTTACCTATGGACCACATCCCCCCTTACCTATGGACCACATCCCCCCCTTACCTATGGACCACATCCCCCCTTACCTATGGACCACATCCCCCCTTACCTATGGACCACATCCACCCCTTACCTATGGACCACATCCACCCCTTACCTATGGACCACATCCACCCCTTACCTATGGACCACATCCTTCCCTTACCTATGGACCACATCCATCCTTACCTATGGACCACATCCCCCCCTTACCAATGGACCACATCCACCCCTTACCTATGGACCACATCCACCCCTTACCTATGGACCAATCCACCCCTTACCTATGGACCACATCCACCCCTTACCTATGGACCACATCCCCCCTTACCTATGGACCACATCCCCCCCTTACCTATGGACCACATCCCCCCTTACCTATGGACCATCCCCCCCTTACCTATGGACTACATCTGCCTCCCTCAGCTATGTACCACATCTGCCTCAGCTATGTACCACATCTGCCTCAGCTATGTACCACATCTGCCTCAGCTATGTACCATATCTGCCTCAGCTATATACCACATCTGCCTCCCTCAGCTATGTAGCACATCTGCCTCAGCTGTGTACCACATCTGCCTCAGCTATGTAGCACATCTGCCTCAGCTGTGTACCACATCTGCCTCAGCTATGTAGCACATCTGTCTCCCTCAGCTATGTAGCACATCTGCCTCAGCTATGTACCACATCTGCCTCAGCTATGTACCACATCTGCCTCAGCTATGTACCACATCTGCCTCAGCTATGTGCCACATCTGCCTCTGCTATGTACCACATCCCTCCCTCTCCCTCACCCCATTGCTGCCATAATGTAAATGTAAAAAGTTATGACCAACCGCGATAGCGAAGCTGGTATTGTTTTCAATTTGTCTGTACGTGTGTGTGTCTGTGTGTCTGTTAGCGCGATAACCTCGCAACCGCTTAACATATCATCACAAAATTTTACAGGTGTGTAGTAGGAATGAATATCTCCTACGAGTTTAAAATTGGTGAAAGTAGGTCAAGGTCAAGGTCATATTCGGAGCCGTGCTAGATACGTATTGGCTCGCGGCTGGTGTGATTCCCCCACTGGGGGGTGTGGGTGTGGTCTAGTTGTTGTTAGTGTTGTTGTAGTAGGTTGAAGTGGAGGTTAGGCCAGTGTACTACAGAGGGAATTAGTCCTTCTCCTGCACTCCACCATGCCCCTTGTTGCCGTGTCCACATGACTAACACTCAGGCAGTGGAATAAATACATCAATAAATATGGCAGTGGCAGAGGCGGCAACGTGTCACCTGTGGACGTGGCCAGCAGCTGCCACTTGACATTTGTGACATTGTAATAAACAGTGAAAGTGGTTGGCAGAGACGAGCAAGGCAAAGCAACTTTTGGATGGTGCCACTTTAATAACTGGGCTGCGGCCCATACAACAATAGCACACTTCTGGCTGGCTTTAATTTTATCTCCAAAACACCAGATTAAAGAAAACAATAGTAGCAAGGTGACCAGGTGACAGACAGAGATGGAAAGAAACCAACTGATTACACGGGTACAAAGAAAAATGTGCTTTGAAGACTGGAGCAGAGGCACAATACAGATACTTAATATATATTAATGGTTGGCACACACACACACACACACACACACACACACACACACACACACACACACACACACACACACACACACATTGTTCAGGCCACTGTCTAAGTTTCCTCTGGGTCCTCGCACCCTCTTTGGCATTTACTGACGCCTCCCTAGGGAGCTGCACCCCCCAGGTTGAGAGCCAGTGTACTGGAGTAAAAGGGTAAAGTAGGAGGAGGCGGTAAGTGGTTTATCTAAACGTTATACAGATATGAAGGAACAGAAAAGTATGCACTCTTGCACACGGTGGCTGTGTCAGCTGATGTCAGGCTAATGTAGACAATTGTAACTGAGGCTAAGACAAGGAATATCAGGCCAACATGTAGTTGCTACCTGGTGCTGGCTAATATTTCCTTACTACCATAGTATTTTCAGTAATGGGACATCCTTAGTGGTCTTATAGCATCACCATAGCATTTGCAAAACCAAGGAAAGTACTCCCTTCATTAAGAATTGTCCTGGCCTGGCCTTGGACACAAGAGCAATGGTGCTTACTAACTTGGCCTGGTGTCACTCTGGCCATACAGCCTATAATACATTACATATTCTACTTCACAAAACATATCTTACACTCTTCATTTATCATACATCAGGCCTTCAGGTTATTCACTGGACATAATTCTCAGCATCATAAATTATGTATTCTATTCAATGATATAAGGTGACGGCACGTAATGTATAATTTATATTCAGTCACTTTCAGTGAAGGAGCGTTGTGGTGTGGATGTGGATGTGATAGAAAGCGTTAGGAGAAAACATTGAGGTGGTTTGGCCTTGTGGAGAGGATGGAGAACAAGAGACTAACGAAGAGATGTATGTGAGTGAGGTAGAGGGAGGGAGAGAGAGGGGGGAGGCCGAGGATGAGATGAAGGGATAGAGTGGTGAGGTATATGAGAGTGGGATGCGTGAGCTGGGAGCAAGATAGTGAAGTGGCATTGGACAGGACGACATGGAGGCGATTTGCTTGTGGCCACCCCTTACGGGATTGAGGCGTCTGGCGATAGATAGACTTTTCAGTGAAGGTATTTCAGTGCAGGGTGAGGGAAACCATTTGAAACTGTGGCCTCACTTCTTGGGGCGAGTGTACAACCTCCATTAACCTCTTTACTTTGAATGGTCGCCGCTAAGCTGTATAAAATGGTCTGGCGGTACCAATATTAAGGACAAAAATAACATAGTCAACAAGTGGGTCAGTTTCTTCCTAACCTTATCAGCAGCACAGGTTCTTTTTGAGATACATAAAATCGTCCACAGGCATCCAGAATAGAATATAAAATGTCCTCACCGTAGTGGATGGGTTAAGGCTTAAATCTGTTTTGCAGTGGGGACCGGACTGGATTGCTGTGATTAATTCTACAATGGGTAATAACACACTGGTGGCCCGTGTCAACTGCACCGTGCCAAACCCAGACCACCCCAATGTGTGTCAGAGGGTGTTGTGTTATGGACAGTGCGGGAAGGTCATCCAGCACTGCCATACAGGTGAGTCACAACTGCACTGAGCCACACCCACACCACCCCAATGTGTGGCAGAGGGTGTGGTGTGTGGGTAAAGAGTGTGGCAGGGTCATCCAGCACTGCCATACAGGTGAGTCACAACTGCAAACATCTGGCTAAATTAATGCATTATCTGTTTATACATAAGTGCCTGTGTGTATTTGTCTATCTATCTATCTCTTGATCTATCTACCTATATCTATATATATCTATCTGTCTATATACCTATGTATCTATCTACGTATCTCTGTATCTATATCTGTATCTATCTATCTATCTATCTATATCTATAACTATCTATCTATAAATATATATATATATTTTGCCAGATGTCCCAACCCAGTAAGGGGTGGCCAAAAACAAATCACCTTCATGTCGCCCTATCCCCCACTATTTCACTGCCCTGCTCCCAGCTCACACCCCCGTCTCATATACCTCTCCATTCCATCCCTTCTTCTCATCTTTTGCCTCCCCCCCCCTCCACCTCACTCACATACACTCTCCTCGTCAGTCTCTCACTTTCCATCCTCTCCACATTGCCAAATCATCTCATTGTGTTTCTCCTAACGCTTCCTATCACATCCACATTCAAACCACAACGCTCCTTCACTTCCTCACTGGTCAGAGTGTCTCTCCATGTAACTCCACATGCTTCTCGCAAATAACTCATTTCCACTGCTCTCATTCTTGACTTGTGTCCCTGCAACAAAGGTTAAGCTTCACTTCCATACGTTAAAGTTGGTATAAAAATACTGTCATGTAGCAACTTTTTCACTTTTATGCTCATTTCTCTGTTTCTTGTCACTGCTTTCAAGGAACCAGCAACCTTTCTTCCTTGTTGTACCCTTTCAAGCACTTCATCCCTCCAAACTTCCATCCCTACTCCTAACAATACCCAAATACTTAAACGCACTCACATTTTCCATTTCCTCCTCATCCATCCTCACCGTACAATCTGTGACTTCACTTCTCTCGAAGACCATGACTTTACTCTCCCTACATTAACCTTTAGATTCCGAGTCTTACATACGCTTCGAAACTCATCCACCAAGCGTTGCAGCTCCCCTTCGTCTTCACTTAACAACACAGTATCATCTGCAAACAACAGTACAGGGAGTTTCCAAACACTGCCCTCTCTCATTAGGGCCTCTTCAACATCCACTGCCCTACCTTGTATCTCTTTTATAACCATATCCATATAAAGACCGAACAACCATGGAGAAATGACACATCCTAGTTTCAATCTAAACTTCAAACAGAATATTCACTCAGTTCATTATCCAAACTCACTGCAGCCTTAACACCCTCATACATACTCTTCACGGCATTCAACAACTTCCCATCTACTCCATATATTCTTAATATTTTCCACAATCCTTGTCTATCCAACCTGTCATGTGCTTTCTCCAAATCCATGATGGCTGCATACAACTTCTTTCCCTTTTCTAGAAACTTTTCCACTAAAGATCAAAATGAATATCTGATCTACACAACCTCCTCCCTTCCTAAAACCTCTCTGTTCTTCTCCAAGTAGTTCCTCTGTTATTTCCCTGACTTGACAATTAGTATGCTATCATATACCTTTCTATTACACTGAGAAGACAAATGCCCCTATGATTACCAAATATTTCTCTTTCCCCATTTCCTTTGTACAAGGGAATTATTATACCTGACTTCCAATCCTCTGGGACTCTACTTTCCTCCCAGGCCAATCTGCACATCTTCCACATCCATTCAACTACTATCTCTCCTCCATGCTTCAGCACTGCACCACACACTCCAGTTCCTGAGTCTTTCCCCATTCTAACTTCCATCATTGCCTCCTCAACTTCCTGTTGAGAGGTTGGTTTCTTCTTGTCTTCTCACATCCCTCCTTCTCCCAGCCATTTCACAGCCACTGACACTGGTTTTACTTTCATTCTCTATGTTCAATAGTTCCTTAAAGTGATCTCTCTATATGCTCAGTTTTTCTCCCTTCTCCACTAGTGATCTACCAGTTTTATCTTTTACTCCCCAAATAACTTCTTTGGCACCCTGTCTAACTCATTTTATCTCTTTCCAGAACATTTTCTTACATTCCCTGCACCTTACATTCAAATTCCTTTTCAAATTCCTCATCCACTCTCTTCTTACTCTCTCTTGCTAATCTTTTTCACCTCCCTCTTCCCCGCCTCATATAACACTTTCTTCTGTCTCTCAGCTTCTGCCACGCCCCTGTTTCTCATCCACTCACTATATGTTTTCTTCTTTTGTGCCACAGCCTCTACACCTCTTCATGCCACCATGCTATTCCCTGCACCCCTTTTCGTCTTCTCTTCACCCCACACACCACCTCACATGCTGCACAGATTTCTTCTGTGAATATCTTGCACACCCCTTCCACGTCCCTCATCTGCTCCAAATCATGTTTATCCAATCACTCCACCACTTCCCTGTTATATTCTGCCCTTTTTCCTTCCTCTTGTAACCTTCCTACCCTCCTTGTATGAACTACTTTCTCCTGTCCTTCCCTTCTTCTATTCTATATTTCACTTGGACATTGATTCTGACCACCCTACCTCTATATGCCCATGCATCCATTACACACCTTCTCATCCTGTCATCCTCACACACATAATGAACAATTGCCTTCCGTTCATTCAGCTCACCATCCACCCTTCTCATCACTTGCCATGTATACAGTACCTATGGATCATTTTATGCCTGAAGAGGGTATTGGCTATCACCAACCGCATCTAGGCACAAATGTCTACTAAAGCACTGCCATTCTGATCCATCTCTGCAGGCACACCCCACTCACCGACTATTCCATCCACCTTCACATTCCCTACATTTCCATTCATATCCCCAATCAAAGACACTCATTCCTTCCAAACTTTTCCATGCACACTTCCACATTTGTCCAGAACTCTTCTCTCACTCTGCTTGTACAATCTTGCCTTGGCGCATACTCACACACAATCGCCCACATTTGTAGTCCAACTTTCAATCTTACCCACACAATACTTGAGCCAACTGATCCATACTGTCTTATTCACCCTCCATCTGTTATTCACATCAAAACACACTCCTTCTTTTGCCCTCTCATTCTAACCTACTCCTGCACATATACCCCATCCATACTCCCATTCTCTCACACTCACACCTTACTATTTAATTTCAGTTAATCCACATACATCCACTTTCGCACCCTCAAGCACCTGGACAGTCTCTCTTTCTTTCACCTCATCATTTGCACCCCTTACATTCCAAGTAGCTATCCGTACCATGTCCTTTGTTCGGTCCTTTGGCGTCACTTTTAGGTCAGTCCTTGTCCGAGTCTTCTTGGTTGTATTTTTAGTCAGCTGTTTTGCGGGGAGGGTCACTAACCCTCCGCCAACCCACTTGTTGTCACGTAGGAAACACGTGTTGGTTGATTATAAGTTACCACCCAGCTCTGGTTTACAGGAAATCATTTGGCTTGCCACTCAGTGTAGAGCTACCCGAACAACAGAGTACCACTACACTAAGTGGGTGGATGATGGGCACCCCACTTACCACATCTGGAATATATATATATATATATATATATATATATGGATGGATGTAGCGTGTTTGCAGGAAGTCCGGTACAGGGGTGGATCGGCCAGAAAGATTGTTGGGAAGGACTGTTGCTATAAGTTGTTTTGGCAGGGGGGGACAGACGGATATGGAGGTGTTGGTGTGATGGTTGCGGAGAAATGGGTGGAATATGTTATGAATGTTTTGAGAGTAAGCGATAGGATATTGGTAGTGAAAATTCTGCTGGGTAGAAAGATAGCTGCGATTATATCGCCATATGCTCCACAGGCAGGATTGGATGAATCAGAGAAAGATAGATTATGGGATGATTTAATACGTGTAGTGGGTGGTATGCGGGATGATGAGATAGTGATTTTGGGAGGGGACTTAAATGGTCATGTAGGTGAAGCAGCACAAGGTTATGAAGGAGTGCATGGGGGATGTGCATATGGTCTAAGGACTGCAGAAGGGGAAAGGATACTCGAGTTTGGGGAGGCAACGGACATGATTGTGTGCAACACATACTTTAGGAAAAGAGACAGTAGGTTAATTACGTATGAGTCTGGGGGAAATAGCATTCAGATAGATTATTTTCTGGTTAGGAGGGCCGATAGGAGGTTAGTGATGGATGTTAAAGTTATAGGAAGTGAGGAGTGTGTGCAGCAGCACAAACTGTTGATTTGTGATATGGTGCTTAAAGATGAGGATACTATTACTACTACTACTGCTGCTGCTGCTGCTACTACTACTACTACTACTACTGATAATGATAATAATAATCGAGGAGAAAAAAATTATGAAAGAGCGAGAGAAAAGAAAATGGCAATAACGGAAGAGGGGAAACTGAATCAGAATGTTTTATGTGTATGTTCCTAAATATGCTGCTGGTTGAGAGATAAGTTTTGCAAGTGAATAAACTTTCCAGACTGAATAAACACAACTCTCTCTCTCTCTCTCTCTCTCTCTCTCTATAACAGGCACGAAGATCACACATCCGCCAATCAAAAGAGAGCAAATTAAAGATAACAGAAAGTAAGCAAAAACGAACAGGCCTGGGGATATAGAGTTGGTGGGAGTTTTGTTTTTGTTTTTGTTGTTTGGTTTTTGTTTTGTGACCTAAATTGCGAGCCCCGGTTGGATAACTAGGAAGCCAGGAGAGAGGGAGAGAGAACAACAATAACATGGAAACAAAAAAGTTAAAAATTGAAAGGAAAATTAATCGATTATAGGGTAAAATGAGAGAGAGAGAGAGAGAGAGAGAGAGAGAGAGAGAGAGAGAAATGTCAAGGAAAATGAAAACAGTGGGAAATAAAGTGAGCGGGAGAGAGGTAATGAAAGGTTGTAATAATTGATGTATGGTGATGTTATTATGGAGTTAAAAATTGAAACAGTATGATGAAAGACGGAAATTTTAGAGACAAGGGAAGTGAACCGTGACTGGAGAAAATGTTGGAACGAAAACAGAGTGAAAATAAGAGGGAAAAAATACATATAATAACGAGAAAAGAACTCTGAAAGGAAAATTAAAGCAAATTAAAGATAGGCGAAGTGTGAAAGCCGAGGAAAGCAAAAGGAGAGCAAAGTCTACAAAATAAAGTGAAAAAAAGAGTAAAATGTGCGAAAGCTAAGTCTGAAAGCAAGAGAAAGGAAATGCGGACGACAGTGGAAGACAAATAAAATATGCATTATAAGATGAAAGTCAGGCCAGTGAAAGGAGGTGTGTCGTGCAATTGGAATATCATTGTTGAAAGCAGGTGGACCTGACCCAGCAATATTGCAAAGAAACAGAAGAGACGAGAAAAGAATGATTGTTTTGATGTCGCATTTTATATCACCCTGACCGCCTCTCTCTCTCTCTCTCTCTCTCTCTAATCGCAAAACAAAGACCCCTATATCACAAACGAGGAGTCGTCATGAATTGGTTCCTTTATATATACCTGTAGGATTTTATTTTTTTATGCAGTGTATTATTGTCTGTCTGTATATTTGTCAGCATAATCCGTCTGTGGCCCTCTGTCTGCCCTTCTGTCTGTCTGTCTGTTTGTCTGTCTTGCTGCCTCCCGGGTTGTCTGTTTGTTTGCTTGTCAGTCTGTCGGTGTCTGCCTGTCTTTTTTGTTTCTCTTTGTTGCTTAGTGATGAATCCTGTTTTGAGATAGGAAACACACACACACACACACACACACACACACACACACACACACACACACACACACACACACACACAGGCAAGGATTGGAAACAGAAACAGGAAGTGAAGTGTGTCAGAGAGAGAGAGAGAGAGAGAGAAACCTTCACCTGCAATATATCAATAGAGGCAACGTTTTCATTTCGTTTACCACGTCTGTCTGTCTGTCTGTCACTTTCTCCCACTTCCGTCTGTCTTCTTTCTCTTCCCTTCATCATCTAAATTTCGTCTTTCTTCTCTCTCTTTCTCCTTCCTTCTCAGTCTCCTTCCATCTTCCTGCATCCCTCTCTTCCCTCCCCGTCTTCTTCTTTTTTTTTTCTTTTTTTTTATTCATATTTTCTCTCCACTTTCCTTTCATCTTCCTTTTGGTCCTTTAGTTTCTTCCATGTATCCCTTTATACATTTCTCATCCCCTTCTTTACTTTTTTTCTTTTTCCTCCACATTGTTTCTTCTTACTCTCTCCCCATCTTCTCCCTTTATCTCACTCTTGTCTCGTCTTCTCTTACCTTTGTCCCATCTTTTCTCCTCCTCCCTCTCCACACCGTCTTCTCTTCCACCTTCTCACCTTTCCATTGCTCGTCTCCCCACCTTTCCCCTTCCCCTTCTGCTTCTTTCCCCTCGCCTCTCGTATACCTCACTTTCCCTCCCTTGCGTCTCTACTTTTCCTTTTCCCCCTGTCCCTCTCCCCTTTTTCCCCTCGCTCTCTCCCCCTACCTATGGCTCATTTGTCATCTCCCTTCCGCCTCCCCCATTTTCCCCACTTATTCCCCTCCTCTTCTCCCCTTTCCCCTTCCTCGCCGTCTCCCTTCCCACCACCGTGCTAATATTACACTGAAAAATATTCCCATGCTCTTAGTGCATCCCCAGGGGGCCCTCTCTCGTCCCTCTGATCCCCCCTAACCCCCGGACATCTCCACCTAGGGGGCGTAAAGCAAGGGAACCCCCATGAATAATGTACCTCCCGGGAAAAAGGTGACCCCATGTTATAAAGGTACCCTCCTGTGAAAAACGTACTCCCGTGATATAAATACCCCCTTACGAAGAAGCCCCATAATAATAATAGTTTCATATTTTCTTCTTACTATTTGCACTTTCTGGCATTTCATAATTTTCCTTTTTTTTTTTCTTTTTTTCTTCCTTTCTTCTTAGGCCTTTCCTTTTCTCTTCCTTCCATCCTTCCTTTTCGGTTCGTTCATTTTCTCTTTCTTCATCCTTCCCTCCATTCCTTCCTTCCTTCCTTCCCAGTTCTTTACATTTTCCTCGTCCTTTCCTTCTTTATCTTCCACTTTTCATCCGTTCTTGTCCGTGTCCATTTCTTCCTCATGTTCCCCTTTTCTCCTTCTCTGTTCCCACCTTCCTTCCTCCCAGTTCCATCCGTCCTTCCCTCACCTGTTCCTGTTTACACTCTTTTGTAGACTACTTGCTATCTTTTCCTCCCTCCCTACTCCTTTCCTCCATTTTTTTTTTTTTTTTACCCCTGATGTTATTTTCATTGACTACCATTATTTAAAAAAAAATCGTCATAAAAAAATGAACGAAAATTTATTTTATTTATAAAAAACTGCTACGAAAAAATACCCTATGGAAGCACGAAACGAGAGAGAGAGAGAGAGAGAGAGAGAGAGAGAGAGAGAAAAGCATATCCCTGCGAAGAAAAAAATCGCTATAAACAAGTGTCCCGTGAAAAAGTTACCTCATGTAATATTATCCTGCTTTAAAAAGTGCGCCACTTAAAAGTACTGCGTGTAAAACCTACTCCCGTGAAACAAATGCCCTGTGTAATACCCACCCCCGTGAAAGAAATGCCCCGTGTAAAACCTACCCCCGTGAAAGAAATACCCCTTGTAAAACCTACCCCTATGAAATAAATACCCCTTGTAAAACCTACCCTTGTGATAAATACCCCGTGTAAAACCTACCCCTGTGAAAGAAATACCCCTTGTAAAACCTACCCCTGTGAAAGAAATACCCCTTGTAAAACCTACCCCTGTGAAAGAAATACCCCTTGTAAAACCTATCCCTGTGAGAGATACTAAACCTACCCCTGTGAAAGAAATATCCCGTGTAAAACCTGTCCCTGTGAAAGAGATACTAAACCTACCCCTGTGAAAGAAA
This sequence comes from Coenobita brevimanus, assembly GCF_032717465.1. NCBI lineage: Eukaryota > Metazoa > Arthropoda > Malacostraca > Decapoda > Coenobitidae > Coenobita > Coenobita brevimanus. Next base: position 366,782 of record NC_137033.1, on the reverse strand, counting down.
TATCCCGTGTAAAACCTGTCCCTGTGAAAGAGATACTAAACCTACCCCTGTGAAAGAAATACCCCGTGTAAAACCTGTCCCTGTGAAAGAGATACTAAACCTACCCATGTGAAAGAAATACCCCGTGTAAAACCTGTCCCTGTGAAAGAGATACTAAACCTACCCATGTGAAAGAAATACCCCGTGTAAAACCTGTCCCTGTGAAAGAGATACTAAACCTACCCATGTGAAAGAAATACCCCGTGTAAAACCTGTCCCTGTGAAAGAGATACTAAACCTACCCATGTGAAAGAAATACCCCGTGTAAAACCTACCCCTGTTAAAGAAATATCTCGTGTAAAACCGACCCCGCGTGAAAAAGTGACCCCCTGCAGAAAATATCCAGGATGGTAAAGAAAAGAAGGAAGCGTGGTGGTGGGAAAAAATGCAGGGTGGAATTTAAAGGTGTGTGTGTGGCGACCAGGTGAGGCGCTGCAGATATCACACGGGGAGGTGGCCAGGTAGAGAGGGAGAGAGAGAGAGAGACGTAAAAGAGAAGGCAGAGAAAAATAAAGCGAATTGAGTTAAAGAAAGTATATCCTTGAAAGAAATAAAAAAGAGACAAAGGAAAGGAACCGCATAGAGAGAGAGAGAGAGAGAGAGGGAGAGAGAGAGAGACAGACAGACAGACAGACAGATTAAACAGGTATTAGAGAAACCAGTGAAAGAAAGAGTTGGGTTAAAGAAAGACCTAGGAAAGGAGAAAATGAACTAATGAAATGAGAGATAGAGAATAAGAACAGTGAACAAAAAAACGTTTTGGAAAGAAAAAGAATGAGAAACCCAAGTAAGAGAGAGGGAGAGAGAATAAGAACTGTGAAAAAAAAAAAGTTTAGGTAAGGAAAAGGAATAAACCCAAATAAGGTGGGAAAAAAAGAAACTGCATAAAACTTGACTGTAGAAAGAACAAGGGAGGAAAAATTCTTGTTAAAAAGTGAACGTCTTGGAGGAGGACACAAGAAGGAAAAAGAATTGTTAGAAAAAAAATAGTCGGGATTTTTTTTTTTTTTTTTTTTTTTGAGGGATGTGAAAATGTTGGCCTGATAAATGGTCTCGTCTGCTCAGTAGTGATGATGATGGTGATGAATTTGGTCCAGGCAATTAGTATTCTTGATGATGGTGGTGGTGATGATCCTGGCAGTAGTACACTTAATAATTGATGATGATAATGATAATTATGGTCCTGGCAGTTAGTACTCTTAATGATGATGGTGATGATGATATGATGATGTTAGTCCTGGCAGTTAGAACCCTTATTGGTGATGATGATAATGAACCGGGCTGTAGTACCCCGTACCCCTAACCCTTGGACATGAGGAGGCGTCGCAGTGGCAAGGCAAATCGTCTGTCGATGGCCAAAGTAAAATATTTAATTCATCAGCTGTCGATAAGGAGTTAAGGAATAATTATATAAAAAATACAGATGAAGGAAATGGATGGATTGCTAAAACGTAAACTCTGGCGAAGCAAAAGTGATGATTTATTAATGAAGAAATATTAGTGAGATGGATATATTAAATTATTAAAAAGTGATTTTTTTTTTGGCATTATCACCGAATTTAAAAAATATTAAAATGGAAATTAGGGAAAGAAAATGGTAACTTTCCCCATCCCATCCGACTCAACCCTTCCACTCCCTCCACTCCACCCTTAACCCCATCCATTCCGTACTCCGATTCATTCCTCCTCCCTACCCCCACTCTTCCTTTCATTCCCACCTCAGTTTCCTCATATCTCATCTTGATTCCTCCCCTCCCACCCCACCTCACTCTTCCCCAGCACACCCCTCACCTCTGCAGCACAACCAACTCTCATCCCTCACCAACACACCCTCACCTCCTAACCTCCCATCCTCCTCCACCCCACAATACCCTCTACCCATCCTTTTCCTCCTCCCCACCACACTCCCATTATTGACATTAATTACAAGATCCTGGCCAATTATTTATAAAAGATCCTAAGTAACATTCCGGTAAAACAAGTCTCCATGGCTGGTAAATATATTCAGGCATTTTATTTTCGTGTATTTTTCACTTTCACTCCTCCCTACAATAACGTCTGTTATAGTTCATGGCATTTTCCAAGCGATTTTATTCATGGTAGGAGAGATGTCTTTTGAATTAGGAGGGTTAGGTACAGCCTTCATCACAGCTTAAACACTAAAGGCCTCGCTAAGCTAAGTAAAGTCATCTGAAGTTAGCAAGGACAAACAAGAAACACGTCCGCGTACTGAAAGGGGTTAATACTCACTCTGGTTTGTGAAGAGTTTGGAAGTCATAAGAGTGACGATGAAGATAAACAAACACTCTTAAACAAAACTGCAGACTCTAGAAAGATTATAGATAAATAAATATGGTTGCCGGTATACTTGGCCTCGATTTATGTTTACTGTTTTATTATTGAGCAAGTATTGTGGGTCCTTCAAAGGGGTTTTTACGTCAGGGCAAATATTCTGGCTTTAGATATGGGCGGAAGGCGTCTTTAATGTTGACTTTATGAGCGGTGGCTGTGTGTGTGTGTGTGTGTGTGTGTGTGTGTGTGTGTGTGTGAGAGAGAGAGAGAGAGAGAGAGAGAGAGAGCGTAAGTATGTGTGTGTTTGTAAATACCTAATGTGTTCATGTTTCATTCATCTGTGTGTACTACGTAAAAGTGCGTGTGTTTATGTTTATATGTATGCATGTACGTATGAATATATCTATGTATGTAAATGTATATGCATGCATGCGTGTAGATAGAAAAGAATGTGTATTACATCAAGGAAAGATGAGATGAGGTGAGAGGGGAGAGGAGGGAATGGGGAGGGGAGTGAGGAGAGAGGGGAGGGAGGGAGTGAGGAGAGAGGGGAGGGAAGAATGAGGAGGCAGAGTAGTTGATGGAAGGGAGGGAAGGAAAAGAGGTCAGAAATTAGGGAGGGAACGGGTAAACAGAGGGGAGGATGGAGGTGACAGGGGAGGGAAGAGGAAACAGATGGTGAAGGAGAGAGGGAAGAAGTGAGGGAGGAAGGAAGAGGGAAGGATGGAAGAGGGAGGGAGTCAGGAAGTGGAGGAGAAAGCAAGGGGTGATATCTGAGGGGAAGTTTATTGTGAGATGGGGAAGGGGATAGCCAAGAGGGGAGAGGATAAGTAACAGCTGGATGGGTAATAAGGGAGAGGGGGGACAGGGAAGTGGCGTTAGAAGAAGGAGTAAGGGAAAAGGAGGGGGGGGGGATTGGAGCAGGGAGAAAGAACTTGGGGAGGGGAAGGGAGGGGGTGATACTTCGGGGGGAGAAGAAGGGGGTTTACTGCCAGGGGGGACGGAGTAACAGCTGGTTGGGCGAAGAGGTGGGGAGGGAGTGGGTAGAAGGAAAGGGAGGAGGGGAGTGGTGAAAAAGGGTGGCAACCAGACAGGGGAGAAGAGGGAAGGAGGGAGATCTGGGGTAGCAGAGGTGGACGTGGAGGGAGGGGAGGAGTGGGGAGACGAGGTGACAGTTAAAAAGGGGAAAGGAGAGGTGGAGAAAACTAGATGGAGGGGAAAACAAGAGGAGGGAGGGGACAAATAAGAGGACGAAAGGAAAGGGAAAAAGAAAGGAGGGTTGGAAGGAGGTGAGAGAGATGAGAAGTAAAGAGAGGGAAGGAGGGAGAGAGGGGAAGGGAAAAAACTAGTCGAGAAGGGAAAATGTGGTGGGAAGGGCAAGGACGAGGAGGAGTGAAGGTAATGGAAGAACCATAGTAAAGGGGAGGGGAGGAAGGAAAAGAAAGGGAGAGAGGGAAATAAGAAACGAGAGGGAAGGGGAGGTAGGAAATGAAGAATGGGAAAACAAGAAGAGGGAGAGGCAGAAGAGGAAGAAGAAAGAGAGAAAGAAAGAAGGGAGAGGTGAAAGGAGGATAGGAAACAGCTGGAAAGTAGGGGGGGAGGGGGAGGGTGTGTGTTTATATACGAGCTGTCGTAAGGAGGGGGAGGGGGGGAGGCCTCTATGAAAATGTATGGAGGCAAGCTCGCTCTCTCTCTCTCTCTCTCTCTCTCTCTCTCTCTCTCTCTCTCTCTCTCTCTCTCTCATTTAGCGTTCTTGTATCTCTCTTCCTTTCGATACATTTGTCGCCAGTTTTCGTGTGAGAGAGGAGAGAGAGAGAGAGGCGGGAACAAACAGGTCAAACATCTTTTCCTTTACTTCCCTCTTATTCTCTTACACTTTATGGAAGCCGTAAGGGTTTGCCTGTAAAATCATATCCCGGCCGTTTGAGAGAGAGAGCGATGAGGGGAGATTGGAGAAAGGTTAAAAGAAAGACGAGAGAATATACAAAATTATATATGGTAAGTAGAGAGAGAGAGGTGGATGGGTGGTGTGTGATATGAGGGTGAGTGTGTGTGAAATGTGTGGATCTCATGCAGGGAGGATGGCTGTAGACTGACGCTGCAGGGCGGGTAAACACAGGCACGTGATGAGGAGAGGAAGTAGTGGAAGAAGAAGGAAGGAGGGAAGAAGGAAATCGGGAGGAGGGGGAGGAGAAGGAAGGGGAGAGAAGATTGTGAGAAAAATTATCGTTTAAGACTTCATTGTTTACCTCACTTATGTCGTCATGTGTACTATTATCTCTCCTTACATGTGTCTGTCTGTGTATACTTAGCTAGGCATTTACCGCCGAGGAGGAAGGCTACAAGAAAACGCCCATCCGTAATTATCAAGTACTTCCTTTGGACTCACAAGCTTAGGAGTGGAAAAAATGTTAGGCTTACTGAATAGAGGAGTTCCCCCATTCTCTCTCTCTCTCTCTTACGCTGTAGTTGTCTTGTTGTTAGTGCTATAATATTGAGATAATACTTAGTTTGCGTTATCAGGTTTGTTGGTTGGCATTTATCTTGTCTTCTTGAGTGCTAAGTTAGACTTAACTTGAGTGTATGTTGGAAAATACGTAGAGAATATATATATATATATATATATATATATATATATATATATATATATATATATATGTATATATATATATATATATATATATATATATATATATATATATATATATATATATATATATATATATATATATATATTTAGCCTTTACAACTTATTAATTAGTTGAGGCTTTAGCAGTGGTGAGAATTTATGAGTATTTAAGACGCCATCGAGAATAGTGTTTATGGAAATAGAGATGAATAGAAAAGAAGGAATGTGGGAGTGAGTGAGTAAAGAGATAAGGGGGAGAAAGAGTAAGCAAAAGAGGGGAAGGGAGCCTGAGGAAGAGGGATATGGAGAAGGGGAAGGGAGAGAACGAGGCGGGAAGGAAGTGGAAGAGAAGAGGAAGAGAATGGAGGAGGGGAAGAGGAAGAAAGGAGAGAGGGAATGGAGGAGGGGAGGAGGTAGAGAATGGAGAGAGGTGATTGGCTGGGAGGACCACCAATCACAGGACGTGTCTTATCAACCTCAGCCTCCCCACTCACAAAAAAAGAGGAGAGAGAGAGAGAGAGAACTTTTCATAAACTTGAAAAATAGTTGGTGGGATATTTTTAGTGATGTGGGTTTAGCTCGGTTTCACTGTGTATTTTATCACACTTTCATTTTTCAAACCACACCTGTCATTTTCACACTGTATACCTGTCATTTCCACACCTGTCATTTTCACACTTACATGATATGATCGGTTGTATACCTGTTTATCTGTGTACTTTATGTCTATATGTGTGTATGTATCTATAAATTTATCTATTTCTATCTGTCTGTCTATTAACCTTATCAGTATAGAAGTGAAAAAAAAAAATCCTGAATGATATGATCGGTTGCATATCTGTCTATTTATGTATGTATCTATGTATCTATCAATCTGTTTTTATCTGTGTATTAACCTTATCACTACCTGACACCCGCTCCAATATTGTAACGGCCTTTCAGTGAAAAAAATAAAAATAAAAATAAATTATGTGATTGTCATTGACTTTTGCAAATTCTGTTGATATTAACATTTGACTATGTGTATGTAATTTATATTCTGTGGTGTAGCGCTTAACCCTCTGAGGCAGTGTAGATAAAAATACGTGTGCACAGTGTTGGGAAGAGAGAGAGAGAGAGAGAGAGAGAGAGAGAGTGTGTGTGTGTGTGTGTGTGTGTGTGTGTGTGTGTGTACTTGAATATTCATGTGTGTGTGTTAGTGGAGGTATGTCAGAATTTGCTCCCCTACGATTATGTATGCGTGTGTGTGTGATATTATGTATTGATTTTTCGAATCGGTGTTTTTTTCATGCTCCTCAATCTCTCTCTCACTCTCTCTCTCTCTCTCTTTGTAATTTTATGCCAGTATATGTCAAGTTAAAATATCAAATTCGATTACTGAGCGAAGGAAAAAGCATAGTAACACGTCCAGGAATGAAAAAAAAAAAAAAAAAATCACGTCACAGGTTCCTAACATTTACTAGATTTTTTAAAGTCCAAATTATATTAAGAAATTTTTGAAGTTTTCCTCTCATTAATCTTTGTTCCTTTCTGCACAAATTATCCCTGTTTACTTATGCTTTTTAGTTTTTTTCCCGTCTTCATGATTTTACTGATGACTTCCACACCCATTTATACTGATGCCAATGCCTAGCCATTTGTATAGATTTTTTTTATTTTTTTATCTTTGTTTTAGGTATTTTTTTTTCCGAGTTTTCCTTTTTACTGATAATTAACCTTTTTTCTGATATATATTTTTCTGCTTCCCGTGCAGGCGTGGCGGGTGGAGCAGCACGGTTCATGGAGTACGTGCTACACGACACCCACACCCCCCAGCACGACGACCAGGACGACCACAGCAGCCACGACGCAGACATCAAGATCCCGGGACGACACTACCCAAAGTTACCCTACACCCTGCCAGACCCTCGCTTCCTGCCCTCCTACACCCACCCCACCCACCCACAGTCCCCCTCCACAAGCGACACCCACGACCATAACTACCATCAGCCCTCTAGTAGTTCCAGTAGCGACCACAACTACCACCGTCAGTCTAGTAGTACCAGTGACGATTATAACTACCACCATCGGGATAGTGACTACAACTATCGCCAACCAGCATCCAGCACCAGCCACAACGACAACTACCACAATTCAGGCGATCACGACTACCACCACTTCAACCACAATTACGACTACATGGACGAGAAGGACGATGACAGGGCCTTTTGGAGAGATGGAGGGGGCAGTGAAAACGACCCTCTCAGACCCGACGACGACTACGACAGCGAGAGGCGGGGACCGGAGGGAAACGACAGGACCCGAGACGACCCCTCAGGCACCCAGAGTCGCCACCTGTCGTCCCCTCAGAGCGACACAACGGGGACGACAGGTGTTTTAGGGACCCCGCAGGACTCGCACGTGCAGGGGTCAAGTCCACGTTTCGACAGGTCCCAGCCAAGGAGCGTGAGGGTACAGGCGGGCAAGACGGCCACGCTGGTGTGTCGCGTCATCAACATTGGAGATAAGTCGGTGAGCGAGATATTGTATTGTTTTGTAATTACCTGTACTACTATATTGAATTAAATGTTGAAGAATGTAAGATTTCTTAATGTTTTGTAATTATTTGTACTACTGTATTGAACCAGATGTGGAAAAATGTATGTAAGATTGGATTGATGGTGACGATAAATGTAATCTGTGAAGCTGGGGTAGAATGATGATGATGATGATGATGATGATGTAACTTGGGATACTTTGTTAGGATGTTGGTGGTGGTGATGATAATGATATCTACTTTGTTCCCTCTTGCATCTGTGTGTGTGTGTGTGTGTGTGTGTGTGTGTGTGTGTGTGTGTGTGTGTGTGTGTGTAGCTAAAAAACAAAGAGAGAGAGAGAGAGAGAGAGAGAGAGAGAGAGAGAGAGAGAGCACAGATTAAACCAGAAACCAGAAAAGACTGAACCCCAACTTTGATCAAGAGGACCTATAGTCTGACAGATCGAAACGTAGGGTTTTGGTGGAGTCACCCCCTCCCTGCACTGTTGCCACGTTTCCGAGCTGACCTCTCCATCAGCGATGACCTTGACACTGTTTCCCTCTTGTGATCTCCGTTTTTCTAATACCCCCTATACCCCTGCCACCAACACCCCCTATACCCCTACCCCCAACAACACCCCCATCAACAACACCCGCTATACCTCCACCACCAACACCTCCTATAAATATAGACCCCCACCATCAACACCTGTATAATAATTAGCCGTTGATAATTGCTATACTTTTATTGAGAGCATACATTCTACCCTATTGCTCAAACTCCCTAATCTTACAATCCCATCTGTCTTAATCCTTCCCACTGCCTTCGTTCCTAAATCCCTTAATTGATCTATTTTTAACCTAAGTGTCCCCACACCTTTTAAACCATTTACCTCTCTGTCACTATTCTCCACCATATGTATCAACTTGTATTATATTGTGTATAGAACTTTCATACTGTATGCTGTACTACTGTATAATGTATAAGAATACCCACTGTTTAGTGGAAATAAAGTTTTATTATTATTATTATTATTATTATTATTTCTCTCTCTCTCTCTCTCTCTCTCTCTCTCTCTCTCTCGCTAGATTTTGTTATGTGTCATCCATGGTTTTTTACTTCCATTTTTATGTATGGATTATAATTTTGACTTTATTTCCGCACCACCCTTGAGGTAAAAGTCACGGCGCGTTTTTTTTATAGAGGTTTCCCCAATAGGCCTAAATCCTGTAGGGGGTTGGTGACCTCCCACAGCGTACACACAAACACGTGTCGCGTGAGTGCTGCCACCCCAGAGCTGTTTGATATATTTATTTTAATTATGAAAGGATCGCCTCTTCCCACTTTTATCCCTTCAAATTTTCTTGCAATTATACTTGCTAAATTAATTAGCAATGTTAGAAGTGTTGGGGAAGTAAATAATAATTAGAATATTTTTAGAGCAACACTGCCAAATTTTTATGCCACGTTTCTCTATTATCGTATAATATAGTATGCAGAATAGTTTTATTCTTCCTTGATACATGTCAGCACTTTCATTACAGTTATATTAGTATGAGTTATGTTTATGTATCATTCCTACTACACAAACCACAGGCGTTATACATCGTAGGGTTAGGAAACATGGCAATAGTGTAGGGAGGGGGTGACTCCACCCAAACCCTATGTTACGAGGAGGAACACTATAATTCCCAAGGCGTCTTAAAGAACCCTGCCTAAGAAGAGCCGAAGGAGTTTTAATCTGGCTAAGGTGAATGCCATTTGGTCCATTGCTGCAAGAGCTGGAGGTGAGCAGAGGTAATGAGGGGGAGGATGGACAGATTGGCGGGAAATGAGAGGTGAAATGACGGTATGGGGGGGTTGGTGGTGAGAGAGGGTGGTGGTGGGATGTTGAGAGAGAGAGAGAGAGAGAGAGAGAGAGAGAGATAAATATTGAATGAGCTATTAGACGAGAGAGAGAGAGGTCTAAATGTAGATTGAGCTATTAGATATGTGTGTGAGAGAGAGAGAGAGAGAGAGAGAGAGATCAATTTACGAGTTGTCAGGTAGATAGATAGATAAAATAGATACATAAACAGTAGGAGACTATATGAATGGGCTGTATATGCATCAGTATACATACCACACTCAAGCACACGCAAAGAATGGTAGATAGCCTGATAGATAAAAAGATATGAGGTGTGTGTGTGTGTGTGTGTGTGTGTGTGTGTGTGTGTGTGTGTGTGTGTGTGTGTGTGTGTGTGTGTGTGTGTGTCTAATAGTTGCATCAGTATATAGACCACACGCGCAAAATACATACAGGTAAGTAAATTGATAGTGTGATTGATTGATTAATTGGTTGATTGCATGAGTGATAGGCAGACAAGCAGAAGGAGAGGAGAGAGAAGAAGAGAGGAGGAAAGGAAAAGAGCGAGAGAAAGAGGCATTAGATTAAGTGTTAATGGCTGTCATCGCGATCTTGATGATGATGATGATGATGGCACTTGTGAGGATGGAAGCGATGATGGTGATGATATACGAATAATGAAATATGAAAAACAAGGGCAGTAAAAGCTGGATTGGAAATAATAGCCAGAGTCCAGTGAAAATCCACTTCTGTTTCCTATCCACTTTTTACTGGACAAAACAGAAGCTTGTGTTAACTTTGCAGCGCTTCTGATTTTGTTGTTGCTGTTGTTTGCGGTTTGTTGTTTTTGTTTACAAGTTGTGGCGTATTTGAGTGAGAGGATTGGAGGGAATGGAGGTAGGGAGAGGAGGAAAGGGATTGTTGGGAAAGAAGAAAGAGGAGAGGAATAGTAGTGAGGAGGGAAGAAGAGGAGAAGATTTAGGAAGAGAAAAGAAGGGAAGAGGATGAGGGAGAGGAAGGAAAAGAATAAATGGGAAGAGGAGGGGGAAGAGGGAGGAAGGATATTAGGGGAAGAAGAGGAGGAGGAGGAGGAGGATGAAGGAAGAAACAGGGGAGAATAAAAGGAGGAAGAAGATAGAGAGGAAAGTAAGGAAGAAAATGGAGGGAGAGGGATGCGAAGGAGAGGGAAGAATGAAGAGGGTGGAGGAGGACGAAAGGAAGTGGGAAGGGGATAAAAGAGGGAAAATATGAAAAAGATAGGAGGGAGGGAGAATGACGATGGAATGAATGGGTAAAAAAGTAAGAGGGAAGAGAAAAATGAGGAAAGTGAGAAGGGAAGGAATGAGGGTGGGAAACGGGAAAAAAGAAATATGGAAGAAAGGGAAGGGGGCTGGAAAAATAAGTTGAAAAAGAATAAGAGCTAGAATAAGAAAACTGATAATAAGATAAAGAAGGCCAGTATTACCAAGGGAGTGCAAGATGGTCTCCACACAGGTTCAGGACACTTTAACATTTTTCTGTGTTTTTTTTTTGCCATGATGATTAATGAACATACAAGAACATACGATACCATAATGTGGATCTTTGGTTTGACATTTGATCCTGTTAATACATTGAAAGGCCTAAATGGAAAAAAGAAAGAAGAAGGAAAAAGAAAGGGAATCGTGGAATAATGACTCAGGTTACCATAGTTCCAAGTTTTAAGTGAATGGGTTAAGAAATAAAGGAAGGACACTAAGCTGAAAAATGAAAGAGTGTAAGAAAAAGAAGAGGGAAACTAATGGATGCAGTAGGTCTCACACTATGTTGTGGAGACCAAAAAATTCATAAGAGAGAAAGAAGGAAAGGAAGAGCAGCTAAGACAAATGGGAGAGAAGAGAAAGAGGCAATAAAAGGGATCAAGGAGAAAGATAAATGTGCGGGGGAGGAAGATGGGAGGTGTAGGAGAAGGAGACAGATTTTATTTAAAGGGGAGAAAGGAAGAAGTGTTGGGAAAAAGGAGGAAGAGAAGGGAAGAGTTGGTGAAGAAGAAGACGGAAGAAAATGTGTTGTTGGAGAGAGAGGGGGAGAGTTAGGGTGCGTGGCATGTCATTGTGGGTGGTCTACCGAATCTCAAGGGGGGACCTCATGTGGGAAGAAGGAGAGGGGTAGAGGGGGGAAATATGTGGGAATGGGAGGAGACACTAAAATGAGTTAAGTAGATATAGACACTAAAACAGAAAGAACTGTTTATTGTATATTAAAAAGTGTGGTGGAGGGGGAAGAGGGAAGGGGGAGTTAAGAAAGAGGAGTGGGAAAAAGAAAGGGACACTAAAATATATATAAATGCTGACACTAAATCCGAAGAGTATTGTCTTGCCCAACGTGGTTTTGCCTTTCTGGATAATAAGGATGTGGTAGGTAGGGGCGTCCAGCATCCACTCACCCATTATAATGCTTCCTTCTGGTGATCTGCACTGAGTACTTAGCTGTATGGTGTCATGTACTCCAGGAAACCAGTTGCTGTGTTCGCTGGTAGTCGTATAGTGATAGTTAATGGAAGTCTGCTGGCCTAGTGGTCGAAATCGCACTAACTGTACATGGGCAGTAGGAGTGAAATATGACTTATCACCCAGCGTACAGGGTGGCTGCTAATTCCGTAAGGCAGGAGAAATAGTTGACCAGTCTCCGTAAATGTTTAAAGTCTTGGAAGACTTACACTGGCAATTTGTCCACTACATTTCCGTCTTTATTTAGCATTGCAGTAGAGTCGATATGAGTATTGTGAATTGATACCGGTGAAAGAACAGAGATAAGCTGCAAAAATGAGTAGGATGAAAGGAATGGAAGGAATTGTTATCAGAAGATCTCAGGGGGTTTTCACATTGTCCTGAATAGTTTCTACACATTATTACTCGTCTGTTGCTGTTGTCTCCACCCCCCTCGGCGAGAGTCTGCAAATTATTATACGATTTCCGCTTCCACTCAACCTAGAGATATTTCTGGACCTGTTAATATAAAGCAGGTGTGTTCGCTTACATACGGGCCCAGGCGTTCGTGTCCAGTTTGTTTTTGATGTTTCAGCTGGGCACCTTTGCAGCAGGGTTATGATCTGCCTTTCTCACTGGTGTCTGTGTTGTCATATTACCAGATTCAGAGCCCCCACCCCCTCCTCCTCCTCCTCTGTTTCATTTTGGTGCAGCTGTCTTGCTCCTTGGGAAACAGGTTTGTGACGACGACTTGAGGACGACACATTAAAATTCACTTCTCGTATATCCAGTACTTCCCCGGAGGCCTTGGTGTGAGCTGGTTTTGGTTAGTGGTCCTCGTTACATACATCTTCTGTGTTGTCAGTTGTAAGATTTCTCTAGATGGTTCATAGGGATTTGACTGCTGCTGAAAGGTCTGGTGACTGGGATACAAGTAAGTGTTGGAGGAAGATTTACCTTAGAGAGTTATGGATAATTTGTTGATGAAGAAGACTTATCACTGTGCCCCGCGAAACCAGGTGGAGAAGCACAAAATTGAGTCGAGGAAAGAATAAAAGACAATATGGCGTAGAGAAAGGTGTGTTGAAGTAAGCTAAAGGTAGGAAGGGAGCGGCTGGAGGTAGGGAAGAAGGAAATGAGGAGAGAAGGGAGAAAAGAATTGGTGTTAATGTGCAGGTGAGGTGAATATTGCGGTGTTCACAAAGCACCCCCTGTTCTTGTATTGCTCGCTAAGACTGAGACAAAGGAGAGGAAGACCAAGCAGTATGTGAGGAGGAGCCATATAGGAAACAAGGCACGGTATTGTCGCCATCTTTGGAAGCTGTCACCTCGTCTTTACCAGTTTGTTTCTTCATATGACACGTTGATATTTTCTCGTATGTGTTTATGAAAAGTCTGTCAATGTAAGAGAGAGAGAGAGAGGGGGGGAGGACAGAGAGGTTTTAAGTACCGGTATCTGTCAGATTGTAGGGAAAAGCAGGTGACAAGGTATTCTCTCCATTCATATCCTCATACTATTCCCTGCAACACCCAGGATCAGACTCACGACCCCAATGCTCTATCCACTGCACTAGGGAAAAAAAATAGTGTAAATCCTAAATCCCTAGGGTGGGATTATGTACTGCAGTGGGATAAAGATTAAAGTCAGCGTGTGTACTGTACAGTGAGATTAGAGAGAGAGAGAGGAAGAGAGAGGATTAGTAGAAAGGAAATGGTGGGTTAAGGAGGGAGAAAGCGATCAGTAAATACTGTCATTGACAAGAAAACCCGTGTGTGTGTGTGTGTGTGTGTGTGTGTGTGTGTGAGAGAGAGAGAGAGAGAGAGAGAGAGAGAGAGAGAGAGAGAGAGGTGCCAGAGTAAACAGAGTAAGATGTTGGTCAATTGTGGTCCTTAGGTTTTTTGTGGCCCCCCGATAATGGTCTCTCTCTCTCTCTCTCTCTCTCTCTCTCTCTCATACTCCGTCTCCTTCTCTGTGTCATATCTTTCTGTTCTCACTTTTTTACTCTCACTTGTCTCTCTCACATCCCTATTCTGTAACATTCTTTTTTCACTTCACGTCATCATTTTTTTTTTCACCTCACTCCTCTCTTTCACTCTTCGTCTGCCATTGTCACTCCTCACTCACTCTCTTCTGTCACTCACTTTTTCACCTCTTGACTCTCCTCATTCATTATTGCTGATGTCACCATTCTCTCTCTCTCTCTCTCTCTCTCTCTCACACACACACACACACACACACACCATTGATGTTTTAAGGATGAGAGTTCAAGGAGTAACTACGGTAATTTCTCCTCGCTGCATTCATTGTGTACGTTCCTGTCTGTGTGCGTGCCTTCGTATGTGTGTGTGTGTGTGTGTGTGTGTGTGTGTGTGTGTGTGTGTGTGTGTGTGTGTGTGTGTGTGTGTGTGTGTGTGTGTGTGTGTGTGTGTGTGTGTGTGTGTGTGTGTGTGTGTGTGTGTATTCAGGGTACGCTGTAGGCAAGATCGTAACACACCAAACAATTCTGACGTCCTAATTGAAATCCATCAGGGGTGAAAGTAAATGAGGTTCTTGTGACGAGAAATTAACACCATTTACTGTCGTGATTTCTTGCTTTTCCCTTTCTAGTCTGATGATACATGAAAAATTTCGCGTATTTTCGTAACTCTTCGTCTTAGGGAAGGTAGTGAATGATAAAACTATTCAGAGGACGAGATCAGTGTGTTGAATTTAGTCCCCATCATAGTCTTGGTAGAGATAATTGCACACGCTAAAGGTCGGAACGTGGGGATCGGGGCAAGCTTAACCAATGGCATTTTAAAGTCTTGATAAACAGTATAAAGAATGTTTTGAGAGAAACGTATGAAACAGAATCATCTTTAATATATTTTTGTGTACATTTTCTTATATCACTTATTAAATAACTGATTGAGAGTTTTAGCAATCAGAATTTAAATTGCTAAAAGCACCGAAAAGAAGAATAAAACACAAAATCGTAAACTCGCTCGAATATAGTCTACATTATCCCGATTTTTTTTTTTTCCCATTTTCACACTACCCTTATAGATTCTGACCCGATTATTATTGGGTCTCCGCTTGTTTCGCTCGCTCTGGTCTTCATGAATTATAATACTTAGAATTATGTTTGAACTGACTCCCCGACCCCCACGTTGCTGTCTGTAAGGGGGACGGTTTCACCTCGTAACCAACTACCCAAGACTCAAAATCAATGCCAAAAAGATCAGTAAATCCAATATTTGTACCATGGAGGCTGTGTACAATATCGGTGCACAAAGCAGAGCGTGGGATGAGGTCAAAGGCATGTGTGTGTGTGTGGGAGGGGGAAGGGGGCGTGTTTGGCAGCGGTGGATGCGTTTACTGGGTTATACTGTGCATTGTTTTGGTATTACAGGGTTGCAGGTCGATTTTACCCTTGTTTGATGTAATGGAGATAATGAAGAGATAAATAAATACAGGATTGAGAATTAAGCCTTCATAAACTGCCAAAGATGAAGTATAATGGCCGTCATGTTCCAGTGTTGGTAATAATGGCCACAACAGCAGCACAACGAGGCTGGTTTGTTTGTAGAATTGTGGGTGTAGGTTTAATAACCCGTTCCCTTAAGCCCAGCTTTCTTCCTGCGTCTCGCCCACCAAATCTGAGGCAGCGTGAATGGCAGATATGTACAGTACAGTAGGTTAGCATTACATTTGACTGCTTTTCTTTATGCTAGGCTTTACTTTGTATATAATTCCTGTGTCTTTTCCTCATAAATTCGTCTCCCCCCCCACCTCTCTCTCTCTCTCTCTCTCTCCATACCCATCTCAGTCACCCTCACACCCTCTTTCTCTACCCATCCCTCTTTCCCCTGTCCACTCTCTTTTCCTCCCCCCTCCCCCACCTCGCTTCAGCACCCTCTCTTTCTCCATCCCCATCTTCACCTTCTCACTCGCAAGTCAGTCACTTTCACCATTTCCCACAAACCCTCTCCCCTCCCTCATTTTCACTGTCATCTCCCATGTCCCCCTCCCTCCTGTCCCCTCCTCCTCCTCTTGCACAACCCCCCCCTCTCCTCCCGCCGCCCTCTTCCCCCACCTCAACCACATTCTCTCTTCCTCCACTTCCCTCCCCTCCCCCTCTCTCCCCTCCCCCCACACTCACTAAGTACTGCTAATGCCCCTCCCGTCAAATGTCACCCAAACACGCCTTTCAGTGAGAGAGAGAGAGAGAGAGAGAGAGAGAAAGAGAGAGAGAGAGAGGAACACGATATAAAACAGATATATAATTATGTAAAAGAAAAGTGAAGATGCCACAAAGTATAATAATAACTAAGATGTATTTATGTACCTGTGTGTGTGTTTAATGTGTTTGTTTTTTATGTACCTGTGTTTGGTTGTTTTTATGTACATTCATCAACCTATCCATACTGATCTCATTCATCCTTATCCATCCTCTCATCCACGTATATCCACATCTTCATCCATTTATCCACCCACGTTTTCCTTTACTACGGTGTATTAGATCCCTTTGTGTATGTTATCTGTCTTTCCGCATCTGTTTATCTGTAAGCATTCATCCTTATTTATATGTATATTCAATGTTCTCGTGTCTGTCTGTGTACATCTATCTCTGTTTATCTATCAATTATCAGTGCGCTCTCTCTCAGTCTCTCTGTCTGTCTGTCTGTCTGTCTGTCTCTTTCTCTCTCTCTCTCTCCTCTCCATCCATCCACATTTATCTCCTTGTATCCATCCACCTGTCAGTACATACCAGCATTTCTCACCATCCACCAACCTATCCACATCCATTTCGTCTTTCAAATAGTCTATCCACTCATTGCTGCCAACACTATCCACATCCATAAACCTGTCATTACATACCTGCCTTTTTCTCCATTCGCCTACTTATCCACATCCACCCCTTCACCCACCTATCCGCTCACTGCTGTCAAACATTATCCACATCCACGAACCTGTCAAGATATACTGGTACTTTCCTTTCCACCTGCCTATCCACATCAGCTCCATCACTCACCTAGCCACTCATTGCTCTGTAATACTACCCACATCCGCAGACCTATCCAGTATTGTGACCTTGACCTTTGCCCTCGACCCATGACCTCTCTGATGGCAATAATAGCCGTAAAAATTGTTATTTCATTTTTGTGAGGGAATTAATGGTCTCTTCATAACGGATGCAAATGCCGTACGTATGGCATTGTTGGATCGCAGTTTTTGTATATTAAATATTTTTGTTAAATTGACCTCATTGCTCTGCCCACGTGCAGTAGAGGGTGTAAGGTATATAATTATGATTATTGCTATATTTATGTGATAATAATCTATATTATAATGATCCTTTTTCTGTATGATTGTTTGTTACCGTAACACTACAAAAACGGCGCATGTAGCGCAAATTCATGTTATTGCAAGGTACCGTTAAAATGCTCTAACTTGAAGATTAAAACAGTTTTCAGTCCAATCAGGCCACCGATTCCCAAGTTATGACTCATTTCTGAAGGCAGGAAGTAACGACATTGAGCGGAAGGCCGCCGGAGTCGGCCTTTTGCGAGTAATAATAATAATAATAATAATAATAGAAGTAGTAGGAGTAGCAGTTGTTGTTGTTGTTGTAATAATAATAATAATAATAATATTCATCATCATCATCATCATCCGGACCTCCTCTCCCACCCTAGGGCAGGGTGAGGCGTAGCAACGTCCAGACAGCCTAAGTTTGCCGAGTCCAATGGGCCACACTTCCATTCACTCATCATTCAAGCCCCCGGAAACCTGGCTCTATCTGATACGCCAGAAACATTCACCACGTTCTGTAGTTTCACATAAACGTATCCGATAGAGTCAATCCGGACGCGGTCACGATATAATGGGGCGCCTAATCCCTGATTATTCACTTCTCACAACATTCATCCAGCCAGCTCGATCTTTTCTCAGTCCCCAGGCCTCACCGACTTCCATACCTCTCTTCCTCACACACTCATCCACCATATCCCTCCACCGTCTCCTTGTTGTTTTTATTGGAAAGAAAATGAAACGATTAATGCTATACAGTATATAAATCAGAGACCGTTACAAGGAAGAACATGTACATTAGAACAAGGTATTACTAAATTTTTGCGCCTGGTGGTTTAGTGGGTAATTATTGCGCTCCAATCGGATTGAGCCGGTGAAGGTTTATATCCAAGGGGTGGTTGGGGTTGATTGCTCATGTAATGCCACTCAGGGATGAGTGAGGCTGGTCACTCTCATCTTAAATGTCGGGACCAACTGCCTAGCCCCGGGCTTTACGCTCCTCATGGGGCAATGTAGGATTGGATGATGATGATGATGGATAGAACAAGGCAGTAGGTAATTCTCAATATTGATGGTTGGATAAATACTTATTCAGAATTAATGTATAATGAACAATATTATTTATATCAGGGAAAGGTTTATATAGGCCGAGCGTAAATAGAGTGGAGAAGTTAAAAAAAAATAGATACCCTAGACAGATAGATATAGGAAGTTATGAAAGAAGTACCAGGAGTGCAGAACGGTTTTTAAGAATTCCACTTGACTGGCTACAAGACACAAAGAACTGAAGTTATGCGTAGAACGGTAGTTATTGAACAAAGTTAAAAACAAGACTTAAATGTGCATAGCCTTTTGAAAAGATTTAGGCCTTGGGGAGAGGAAGATTAAGACGGAGACGGAGAGATAACGGGAGTGTGTGAAGGAATTTGGTGTGTCGTGGGGTGAGGGGGCCGTCACTGAGTAGGAACAGAAATGCATACAGGTTATATTATTGTCGTCCCTTATACAAAGAGGCTTGGGTAGTAGATATAGTGAGAGGCAGGGAGGTAGATAGATACCCTCGTACATAAATAAGAAATAGATACACATAAGATAAAGAAGGTGGAAGAGAGAAGGAATAGAGAAGTAAAAAGGAAGGAGATGGGAAGGGAAAGTGAATGAGGGAAGACGCAGAGTCCTTGTATTATTCAACCCACCAAACATCCGTAAGTCTGTCCACTCACCTATCCGTCTGTCCGTCCCCAGGTGTCGTGGATGCGTCAAGCGGACCTGCTCATCCACCAGACATCCGTAAATTAATCCACTCATCCACCCGTTAGTCCGTCCCCAGGTGTCGTGGATGCGTCAAGCGGACCTGCTCATCCACCAGACATCCGTAAATTAATCCACTCATCTATCCGTCTGTCCGTCCCCAGGTGTCGTGGATGCGTCAAGCGGGCCTGCTCATCCACCAGACATCCGTAAATTAATCCACCCGTTCGTCCGTCCCCAGGTGTCGTGGATGCGTCAAGCGGACCTGCTCATCCACCAGACATCCTTTAATTAATCCACTCATCCACCCGTTCGTCCGTCCCCAGGTGTCGTGGATGCGTCAGGAGGACCTGCACATCCTGACGGTGGGCAAGTACAAGTACAGCACGGACGCACGTGTCAGTGTGGAGCACGTGAATGAGGAGTGGCGGCTGAGGATCAAGGGCGTGAAGGAGGAGGACGCAGGCATGTACGAGTGTCAGCTGTCCACCAAGCCCATCCTCAGCTTTATCGTCAGTCTGGATGTTGTAGGTGAGTTGTGTGTGTGTGTGTGTGTGTGTGACGTCATGTGATTTATCTTCCTATAATCAAACGACGATTTTGTTTTGTATCGAAAATAATAGACGATAAAATAGAGGGAACTTTATTTTCTATATTGCCAGAGTCAGCCGTGGGTTCTTTTCGCTTTATATTGAAAAAATGTGTAAAAGTAAAATGTGATGACGAAATCCGGACAGAGAGAGAGAGAGAGAGAGAGAGAGAGAGAGAGAGAGAGAGAGAGAGAGAGAGAGAGAATGTGTGTTAGTTAAAGCCAGGCAAAAAGCAAATAATGTTTTACCAATATTCCTGTTCAGTCATTCCAGCATTCCAGGAAGCAGGAATGGTGCAAAAAATGTGAAAAAGTGTGTGTGTGTGTGTGTGTGTGTGTGTGTGTGTGTGTGTGTGTGTGTGTGTGTGTGTGTGTGAGGAAAACTGTACTCTATATTTCATTTTGTGTGTGTGTGTGTGTGTGTGTGCGCGAGGAAATTTGTACGCTATGTTTCATTTTGTGTGTATGTGTGTGTGTGTGTGTGTGTGTGTGTGTGTGTGTGTGTGTGTGTGTGTGTGTGTGTTTGTAATTAAAGCAGTACTGTAGATTTAATTTTTTTCTGTAGGATGTGTGAGTGATTGTGTTTACCTGGCTGTGTGTTTGGTGTGAAAAATATTTGTACAGAACATTTTTAAGCGACAATACGTGCTGTTGTCCACTACTTTGCCAGGTATTTCGATTTTAAAACTTTACAACTGCAGTGATTTTGCAGCCGAGATGTGGAATATTTAGTTTCCCTGCCGTATATAGGGCACACATGTGGTTTCTAACACACACACACAATAAACATGGTCAGTGTGATGAAATATTATCGGTGCGAGATACCAAGACGTGTTGCTGGGAGAGAGCTTGCCTTCCCCTCTCGTACCCTTCTCATCACTAGCTTCTCCCTTCTCTGCTTTTTTTTTTCCCCTTTTTCTCCCCTCTTCCTTCTCCCATCTCCTTTCTCCCTCTTTTCCCCTCCTTTCCGTACTCCCCTTCTGTTATATAACAAACTGTCTCGAGACGACAAATAGGTCTGCTGCTGTTTGCTTTCCTTCTGTACTCTTTGTATTCTTTTGTACTCCTTTCTCCTTTCCTTTCCCTCTCATTGTCCTCCTCTTCCCCTCCCTCTTTTACCTTCCTCCTTCCTATCTCCTCACTTCCATTCCTTTTTCCTTCCTTCCTCTTCCCTCCCTTTTTCTCCCTTCTTCCCAGGGTAAGTAATTGAAGAAGGAAGGAGAGTGGTGAGGGAAAGGGGTGGAGCGAAAGGAGGGAGGAAGGGTTTGGAGGAGGAGGAGGACTGAGGGCTTTGGAGAAGGAGGAAGAGGAGGACAGAGGGCTTTGGAGAAGGAGAAGGAGGAAGAGGAGGACGGAGGCCTTGGTTGGACGGAGTGTTGGAGGGGGAAAGGAGGTTTTGAGAGGATAGCAGAGGGGACGGAGGGAAAGAATAAGTTTGGGGACATGTGAAGGGATAGAAAACACGGGGGATAGGGGATGACAGGGGGAGACAATCGGGGTAAAGGGGACGATGGGTGGGGGTGTTAAGAGTTCAGTGACCCCTTTGATGTTACCACCCTCTGCCAGCGACACCACCACCACCAGCACACCAACACCACCACCACCAGCACACAAACACCACCACCACCAGCACACAAACACCACCACCACCAGCACACCAACACCACCACCACCAGCACACAAACACCACCATCACCAGTACACTAACACCACCACCACCAGCACACCAACACCACCATCACCAGTACACTAACACCACCAGCACACAAACACCACTATCACCAGCACACCTCCACCACCACCACCAACAACAACAACAACACCAGGAACATGACCACCACCACCAGCAACACTACCAGCATCACCAGCACCAGCAGCCACACTCCCAGCCCGCCAACACCAACGGCAACAGTAACAACAGTAGCTACAATGACAGTGAAATCAACGGTAACCACAACAGCATTAGCAATACCAACAGCATCAGCAACTACAATAAAAACAACAACAGCATCAGATCAACAGCAAGAATATAACAACGACAGCAGCAGCAGAGACACAGCGCAACAACGGTACTAACAGAAGCAACAGCAACAGCACTGAACCAAGTCAGTATCGTAAAACAAAAACACTGCGCGGTTTCCGTGTCAACACCCCATCAACACAGCCACTCCAATTACACCAACTA
The DNA here is from genome assembly GCF_032717465.1 of Coenobita brevimanus. Taxonomy (NCBI): domain Eukaryota; kingdom Metazoa; phylum Arthropoda; class Malacostraca; order Decapoda; family Coenobitidae; genus Coenobita; species Coenobita brevimanus. Next base: position 345,173 of record NC_137033.1, on the reverse strand, counting down.
TTTCACCAGGTACCACAATTGCAGCACAAATAACAACAACAGCAGCAAACAGAATAACAATAAACTTCCAACACCACCACAAATCATATCTCATCATGGAGGTCCTTCTTCCTGAGTTACAACACATGGATAATGATAACAATATCCACACCATCCACACAGCCGCCACGGAACACAAATTATATCTATTGGTGGTACTTTATATCTATTGGTTTAGGTACAGTACTTTGGCCAGAGTTACAACAATGTGAGGTAATAGTAACTTTTAACTCAGTGTATTGGTTGTCCAGGCAGCTCGGTGGTCTAGTTAGTAAAGCCTCGTGAAACAGGAAGGTTATGTCTGTAGTGCGTAATCGAAGTGAGATGCCGTGTATTTATTCCGTCAGCACATTTAGCCGAGGATAGTTTTTATATATGATCCTTGCTGTCACCAGACGTTTTCATTTACCTTAGGCAACACCTCCTATCTTTTCTCTCTCTCTCTCTCTCTCTCTCTCTCTCTCTCACACACACACACACACACACACACACACACACTTTGATTTTTGACTGCTCTTTTCCTGCCGATTAATTTCAGGCGGAATGGGAAGCGAGGAATCCTATTTAATTTTCCTTAACCTAGCCAGTCATTTGCCATAGTGTTAATCCAGTATATAGCCAATTGACCAGCAAGAATCATTAGGTCTGTCCCTGTTTTTAGCCTATTTTTTACACTTGTTTGTTGGTCATTTATACACACCTGTTACCATTCCCTCACACCTGTCCTGCTTCACTTCATTGTTTTCACCACGTTATAATTAAGTCTGCATATCCCACTCGTACCAGATCTTCCGCTTCGTCTTCCTCTTTTCCTACCTCTTTCTTCTCCTCTTCCTTTCATACACCCCCAACAATTTCCTACCGTTTCCTTCTCAGTATTGCTGTGAATCGTTCAAATGTAACACTGATATTGTGTTTACAGTATATTGTGTGACGAGACAATTTCAGACTGAATTGGACCCTCCTCCAGTTTCTTTGCTTCTTCCCGTCTCCTTCCTCCTCCTCCTCCTGCTTGCTTCCGCTCCTCCTCCTCCTCCTCCTCTTGCCATGTTTCTCGTTATTTTTTTAGATGGAGTGGTGTGTCGCGGAGGTTGTCACTGAGTAGGGACAGTATTACCTAGAAGCCTTACTTTGACATTGCCACCCCTTACATGGATGCCACGTTAGGCTGTTAGTAAGTAGATAGTCTTAGGAAATGGAAAAAAAAGGATTGTCTATTTTTCGGACTTTTTATTATTTGTGTGTGAGAGAGAGAGAGAGAGAGAGAGAGAGAGAGAGAGAGAGAGAGAGAGAGAGAGAGAGAGAGAGAGAGAGAGAGAGAGAGAGATACATACCGTACGAAATGAGAGATAACGAAGCATTGTCCCTGCCAGCTTCCGTCCCCCCCCCCCCCCAAAACCACCACCACACCCACACAAACCTGTTAATGAAACGATATGGTAATTTGTCGAGTGTCTTGTACTGCGTTTGAAGACGAGCAGGGCTGGTGTTTGGTTGGGGTGGATTGGTTGGTGGATAGGGGTGTGGATGGAGTGGGTAGTAGGTTGGGTAAATAGATGAATGAACATAATATGGATGGGTGGGTGGATGGATTAATGGGAGGAATGGATGGATCATTGGGTGGATAGGTGGATGGATGAATCGCAGTTATCACCACTATACCCACCTCATTATCACCATTCCTTTCCACCACCATCATTTTCCATCACAAGACCCATTTTTACCACCCCCACCACCTTTTCCATTAACGTCCTCTCTCTCTCTCTCTCTCTCACACACACACACACACACACACACCGCTCGCTGGTGCAGTGGTAACGTTCTCGCTTGCCAACTGGTGGACGGGAGTTCGCGCCTCGCTCAGGTTGCGAAAAGTTTCACTGACGAAGTGGGTGGTTACTGTCCCTCTTGAGCAAGGGGACGGGTGTGTGCGTGTGTGAATGTCAGCCTTGCCCTTAGATCGGACTATATGAGCTCTCAGCTACCTTCCGGGAGGGTAAAAGCTGACGATCACGACCATCAAGTGATCCTGACCGACCCGGTGAATTACACACACACACACACACACACACCTTCATTAGTCCAGCCACAAGTATGGGGGCTCAGCATTGAATAAAACCGTCTGATATCAGCAAGAATAACCTTAAAAAAAAAAATACATCACTGGATTTGGTGGGTTAATCTTAATATGCCCCAACGTTTCTTCACTAATCCCGTTTTCTATTAATGGGGGTCACTGTGTCATTCTGGCTGCCGTGTACCCAAGACTCGCGGCCATAAGTGCGAGATGATGTATGCAAATGTGTGTGATTCCCGGGGCTGTCCCAATTAACGCTGCATTACTCTCTATTATGCAGCAGAATGTGATGGGGAAAGTGTGCGTTAATTGTGATGGATTATTAACGCAAAGGGATGATGGTGATGGTGTGGTTTTTAGTTGGATTTTATTATTATTATTTACTATTATTATTATTTGTTTATATTACTACTACTGTAAAACCTGAAACTTTATCCCACCAGTTGACACCAGTGTAATGGTAAGAGCTGTTTATGCCACTGGCTGACACCAGTCTAAAACCTGATAGGGGTATGTATTTTCTACCCTGTTGTGGGTATTGATCAACTCACCCATGGATATACAAGTGGTACTCGACTTAGTATAGTGGATGGTAAATATTTATGAAAAGAATGAATTGTGGTAGCGTTTGTAGTTTTTGGCCGAGATTAGATTTTGTCGGTACCCCAGGTGGTTGTCGTTCCCTCAGCGAAGGAATCTTGAATTGGAAGGGGAGTGAATTTGGCTTGAGGACATAATTTCCTTGATTAGGTATACTAATAAAGAAAAGAAAATGATATATACTCTAATAATTCTGTTAATTTCCACAAAACATTTTTAATTACATAACCCTTTTTAGTATGAGAGAAGATTGTAAATGTTACCAAGGTTTTTGGGTGATCATTCCTCTAACATTATTACCATACTAACAATTTGGTATACGCGAGGTATGGAGTTGTTGTACTTTCCTTTCCTTTTGGCCGTTACTCTTGGGCTCAACAACGGCCTCAAGACAGGGACATTTTCTCTACCGGCATGAATTGTCTGTTCGGGCTGGCATAGCCTCGAATCAATAAGAATGATTATTTGTGTTCATCTTTGACCCATATAATATATTCTCCTCGTGTACTTTTCTCGATTCCCACACCAAGTCAGTATTATTTTCAGTTCATCATTAACAATGTTATATAGTCACTAGAAATACATAATCTCTCGGGCATGTCTAGCCTCGAGGAATAATTAAAAAAAAAAAAGAAATATAATCACCAGGAACACCCCAATCACTCGGGCTTGTTTAGCTTCGAGGTACAACTCAAATATCACATTATTGCTCACAATCAGTAAGTTCCCTTCCACGCTCCTGATTATAATTTTTCTAATAAACTAATTTTAAAGAAAGAGAACAGTTAATGAATTTGAATTTTTTTCCTTTCCGTTACACAACATATCACTTTCATATTTCTATTCCTTATTTACAAAAAAAGAAGTTCACTTGATAGGATCATTAATAACATATCAACTACTTTCGGTTTGTAAAATACCTCGTGGATAGTGTAAATGTGTATGTAAAAAGTCTACGGGCAACACCACTAGGAGGCCTCGTGCACACTTTGACGTCGCCGCCGGTGTCTGGGGACTAAACGAACGTCTGTTACACACGATGTCTGGGCAGCAAGTCACTCTACGTTAAACTCTCAACAATATTACTTCTCATAGTTCATAATAAGTAAGGATTAAACAAAGAAAAAGAGGGGGAGGAAGAAGAAATGTGGACGACTCACCTAAACGAACGTCTGTTACACACGACGTCTGGGCAGCAAGTGGGGCATGTCGGGCACCAAAGGACGCCACTGCTAGATCAAATGAGATTGTGTTTTTGCGATATGGTGGGTTTTAATTCTCTTTACTATTTATTTAGCAGTGTACCCATGGCGCCAGGACTTTTGATTGAATTGGGGAAAATTTGGGATTTATTCCTTACTTAATTTAGATACTGATTCTATCACTATCTCAATTTGAATCTGAGAGCAGCTCATGCCATCTAGTGACGGCCAAGATAAACGGGACTTTAAATCCTCACAAATGACATTATTTAGGCCTTGTGGACTGCTAATCTTACATACTTGTGTTCTAGCAGCTTCATTAGCAAACATTTCACAACTAGGTTACGGAAAGAATTGTATATTCATCATTATTCTGTTTAAGGTTTAAACTCGGCGCCCGGCAACGACAAGAAAAGTTGGCGCATCTGTCTGTTATTCGTTACTCTACGAGACGGGGAATTCCCATAGCTCAACATCCACAATTACATCACCCACTGCATAGATACAGAGATACATATATATAAAAATAGTTAACCCTACATTAATTATTAATATATGAATTACTACTTAGGGTAGGAACTTATAGACTAATATTCAGGTTACACCCTAACTTAAAATTACAGTACTACTAAATACATACATGTATATCAAATGTGTGGCACTACACGGCTCCCACGTTCGGAAAACAAATTTTACCCAAGTCAATTTTCTATGACATGTGCATGGATGGAATGTTGTTACTCTGATAGCTGCTATGAACACTTTGAATTTGGAATACCTTTCCCCACAATCGGTGGCACCTGTTGGTCCACATTAAACACCTGATGCGTACCTCGGGAGGTCGCTTACTCACTACATTAGGAGGTATGATCACTCCTTACTCGAGATGTTATGAGGGAATTTATGCCCCAGTCAGCCTCAGGTTTTGGAGGATAGCTTGTCGCTCACCTGAGCTTGACAGGATCTCTCGAGATTGAGATCACCACGGGAGGCGCTTCCTTACACCCTTCCACTCGCAATCACATTCACTCTGTTCTTTCGTTTCCAGCTCTCCGCCCGCAAGAGGTGAGCGCTCATTCTGTCCTGAAGACTCCACTACCTCACAAACCGTGCTAACTGTAAGGTGAGGGGATTAGCTACTCCCCTCGAAGCAAGGCACTTCCCGGTTCCAACAGGAACTCTTATCTCTTTTCCTTTTTACACCCTCTCCTCGGGGATAAGTCCACCCGGAACATAGCTTTAAGCAGTTATGTTTCACAACATTCGTCATATGCACTTATCCACTTTTCTAACACTCCTCTATGAGTCTCCGAGGGGCAGTCCTCACTCGCGGCGGTAATCGCTCATCTTCGGGCTCCGGGGCGAGCTCCTGTTGCAGCGGTTCTAAGAGCCATTCCTCGGTACCGTGATATGGTTTTACCTTTTCAGCAGCCCTTTGTATTTTTTTTCCACTAAATACATTTTCAATGATATAAACACTTCCATCTAGCAGTACTTCAATCACTTTATACGGGCCGTCCCATTTGGCATTCAGCTTTCTACAGGTACCCGGTTGTATGGTCTCTTTTTTCGCCCACACCAAACTATTGACTTCAACCTTCTGGGCTCTCCTCCGCCTGTTGGCCACCTCTCGGTATCGCCTCGTCATCCGTTGGGTCGTATCCTTTATGAGAGTGTGTGCTATCGCCAGGTCGTCCTCCTCTGCATCCACAGAAGGCAATAAGGTACCAATGAGGCGAGGGGGATGGCGTGAGAAGAAGGCATAATAAGGTTGTCCCGTGCTCGAGTGTACCGCTTGATTCATGACGGTTTGACACGATTGAAGCAGCTGAGGCCAACGTAAGGGATGTCCATTGCAGAGAGATGCTAGGATGCTTTTCATAGTCCGATGCATCCTTTCAGTGGTGGAGTTTCCCTGGGGATGATAAGGGGTGACGTAGAACAAGTCCACCTGGTTCCTCCGGCAGAACTTCTTGAACTCTCCACTCGTGAACTCTCCGCCGTTGTCCAGCACGATACCTCGTGGCGTCCCAAAGTCGGTGAAGTATTGCCCAAGACAGTGTATGATGTGTTGTGTATGTTTATCCCTGATGGGGTAATATTTGGCGAATCTACTATAATGATCTATCACAGTAAGAACATAGCGGTAACCCTGAGATCCAGCAACCATATCAGTCAAGTCAATCCCGATACGTTCCAATGGTTTACTTACAGGCGGGAAACCTTTCCAAGGTTGCTGCAACCCAGTTTCACCTTTGAATCTCTGACAAGTGGGACACTGTTTCACATACTCGCATACATCTACCTTTAGATTTGGTCAATAGAATAGTTCTTCGGCTTTCTTAATAGATTTCTTCTGACCTAGATGTCCTGAGGTTTCGTGCGCGTGTTTGCTTCTCTACTGATTGACTTAGGAATCACCAAACAATATTGGATGCTACCATCACTTGTTTCACGGGCAAAATATAACAGTTCGTCAATCAATGCGAACTGGCTCAACATGGCTTTTGGTAGTCTTTTAGCAGGGAGCTTCTCACTACGCAAGTACTTAACTAACTCATCCCACATGGGTTCTTCTCGTTGCTTAGCTCTCATCTCGTCTCGACTAAATCCAAGCCAGTTGGTTTCTGACTGGTGGAATATCACTCTGACAGGTCTAGATAGTTGATCAGCGACTACATTATATTTACCCTTGACATACTGCACATTGTAGTCGTACTCACGCATCTTGAGAATCCATCTGTTCATACGTGGGGATTTGGTTTTTCGCTTAAATATATTAGTAAGCGGTTGATGATCTGTCAAGATAGTAAAGTGGGAACCCCACAGGTAATGGTGAAAGTTGCGGCATGTGAGAACAACTGCCAATGCTTCTTTGTCTGTTGCGGAATATTTCCTCTCGCAAAGATTGAGCTTTTTGGAAAAGTAACCAATTGGCAAGTTGGAGTTGTCTGGTTGGATCTGACTCAATATGCCACCAATATGAGTGTTGCTCGCGTCGGTGGTTACAATGAATGGTCGAGTCACGTTGGCTCTTACCAATACTGGCGCATTCACTAAGCTCGACTTCAATTGATCAAAAGCAGATTGACACTCATCTGACCATTTGAACGCTATTCTTGATCTGGTTAAGTTAGTTAGAGGAGCTGCTATTTTTGCGAACGAAGGTACGTGTTTTTGGTAGAATCCGCACATTCCAAGGAATCTCCGGACTTCTTTTACTTTGGTGGATCTTTTCATTTTGTTGATAGCCTCTATGTTTTTTGGGTCCGGCGTACTCCTGGCCGCTGAGATTTTATGGCCAAGAAATGTCACTTCTTTTAACCCAAAGGTACATTTACTTAAATTTAACTTGGCCCCATTCTGTGAGAGTAAAGTGAATAGTTGCTGTAAGCGACTCAACAACATGGGGAAGTCATCAGCCCAAATTATCAAATCGTCCAAATAATTCTTTACCCAGCCTTGCTTCAACAATGGAGTAAGAATGTCCTGCATTCGTCGGGAAAATATGGCTGGTGAACATTTTAGTCCGAATGGTAAGCGCCTAAATCTGTAAAGTGTGACTCCATCACTGAATGTGGTTAAATCACGACTTTCCTCGTCCAACATGATTTGAAAATATGCCTCACGCATATCAAGAGTCACATAGTAATTATGACCTGCGGCCTGCTCGACTAACTCTTCCAGTCTGGGCAGTGGATAGATATCCGTGGCTAGGTGTTGATTCACGTGGCGATAATCTAAACACATGCGCTTCCTGCCGTCCGGCTTGTTAACTAATACAATAGGAGATAACCAGGCAGCTGTTGATCTTTCAATAATTTCTCTCTCTTCCATGTCTTGCAACATTTCAGCGATCACCTGTTTAGCTTGTTCAGGGTATCGATAGATCGGTCCATGGCTGGGCTGTGGATCTGCTACTTTAATGTGAACGGAGGGACCGCTGATGGTTCCTAGTTCTCCTTTTTCCAAAATGAAGAGAGGATCGTGTTGCAGAATTACGTTAGCTAATTCTTCTTGTTGAGCTGAATCTAAGTGTGGCCATGTCTGTTCGTCAATTAGCTTTCGGAGTCGTTGAACACGAGTTCCACTTTCATCTGTTCGATCACTGGTAGGGATCAGATCATTTTGGATTTTGGTTACTGAGTTGACTGGACTTACAGGAGGGTCGTCAATGATTTCATATGAGCCTAGAATGGTACCTATCCGAAACAGTTTGTCTTGTTTGGCTCTATTATTGAGGGGCAAATAGACTAGGCCCTCTGAATTCACCTGTAATAAGTAAGGGTGACTATTGTGACTGAAACGTGCTTGTGGGTAAAATAGTAAAGTGGTTTTAGGCTCCTCACTCACTGGCACGGCAATGAATTTGGTTTGATATGGGGTGAGTCTCTCTACTGTTACAAGATTAATTTGTTTCAACTGTTGAGGGTTCCTGACGGCTCTGATAGGTGTGGCCTGGACTCGTTCAACTTTTCCTTTTCGCCGCGGAACGTAGTTCACGACGTACGGGGCTCCTCCCCACATTTGCGCTTGTTGTGCACCATTCCAGATCAACGGAGATTGTCCGAGGACATCACATCCCAACAACATTTCAGTAGTCAAGTAGGCTTTCGGAACGACTGGACACCACTGTTGATGAACTTTCTCATCTCCCACTCTAATATCTACTTTGACCATACCCAGGATACGGAGTGGCACTCCTGTGACTCCCTGTAATCTCGGTGGATTTCTCCTTGTGTTTATTTCTGTTCCTAACCGCTTCGCAGTGACCTCTTTAAGTAAGGTATATCCACTCCCTGTGTCAACAACAGCTTCCACTATTTTATTATTCATGTTGACACTTATTGTGGGCGATGTTATACCTGCGGTTAGTCAAATAGCCTGATGGGGGAACTTTGTTTGAGTGGCGGTCTGCCTCGCATTTGGACTGGGTGGGTGAAATCTGTTATTGCCCCGCATCGCTGCGCTGTGGTTTATGCGCCCTGGGCAATCATTACTGCCTCTACGACATCCCAACCTACGGCAATCAAAACAGTGGCCTGGTGGTGGTTTGGCCCAACATTCTTGCAACGTGTGTGAACTCTTCAGACAATGACTACAGTATTTTCGCCTCGGTGTTTCAGGAGTAGATTGTTTTTGATTGAGTTGTTCTAAATTTGTTTTCAAATCCCTTAATTGAGCTCTCAATTCAGTCACTTCCTTGTCTGACTCGGATTGGCAGTTATCATGGGATGGTCTTGGTGGATTATCAACTACATTGGTATCTGAGGGATTTTCACTTTTATTGTCTCTATCCGGCATTGCATTAACTCTGGTGGTATACCTGTCTTCGAGAAGCTGCCTTTCATTTTCGATCCTGTCAATGAATTTACGGAGTGGATATCCGTCATCAAGGTAACCTTCCAATTTTTCCCTAGACTCGAGCGGAAGACCATACCACAGTTTCTTCTTGATCCGTTTATCTCGCGAGGGAAACTTTTCTTTCGGGAACTTTGTTTCGAGAGCCACATGCTTACACATGAACCTATGTACAAACGCCTGGGGTGATTCCTCCCAGTCATAGGTCATGTTCTCTAACTCTTGCCAAGCTCGATCTACACTCAGCTCGATGGCAAACTCCGTATTCAAGAATTTTTTAAGCTCGGGCCATGACAGTGCAAAATGTTTCTTTTGATAATTATGAATAAAAGTGGCCAATTCAGAACCCATTCGACTCTTGGCAACCTGGATTCTAGTTGCGTTGCTAGTGTGAGTCTGTTCCACCGCCTCACAAAACATTTCGAGGCGAGATGTAGCTTCTATCCCTTGTAGCTGATTTAATTCCAAAATTGGGATATCGCGCAGTTTTGTGAGAGAGTGGTGTGAACTCATAATGTGTGAACAAGGGGTCAAGTGTGAAAGCAGCGTTCTGTTAGTAGCATAGCACCGAACTGTTCCTCAGCCTCATCCAATTGAATGGTTACATGATCTCGCCCTACTTGTGACGGACGATCAGCTTCCGGCTGCGTCTGAGCAAACAACTGTCCATATAGAGACATGGTGACTAATGTACTATTCTTACTCACAAAAAAAAGAGGAAATTAAATGTTGAAATAGTCTCTCTTTACTTTAAATAGGTCTAACCACTTCCATCATCTCTGTAGGACTCAATGATTCTGACAAATTTGGCATCTACTTGTTCTCTCACTTCACCACTCCAGTGTACTCCGTCCGCCAGGTTATATCTATAGTAAGCCTTGTTGAATTGGAGGTTCTTGTTTGGTAATTTTCGACGAATTTTCTTATTGATCGAGTTCCTTACTGTGTTATAATTCTCAGATGAAATAGGAGTACTTGCTCCCTGGTACACTCTTGGTTCTACCTGACAAACAATCGCCGTGGCATGGCATTGTTCCTCCAGCTCCCTTGTAACATTCTTTATTCTATGGAAAATCTCTTGGGGGGTGGTATTTTCATCAATGTCATCACTTCCAATCCACAAAAATATAAGATCACATTCCCACTCCAATACTGAATTTAGCCGAGAGTCCTGAAAAAAATTTTTAACCTTGCCTCCGCTTGCTCGAAAAATTCTGATTTCTACGTCCTGCACATCGAGTTGCGAAGGTATTTGGGAATGACCAACCAATGCTACCCTTAACATCCTCTCTACTTTTTTTTTTTGCACTTCGCTACCCTTCACTTTCTCACCAACGCCACTAATTTGGGAACGATGAGTATCCCACCGCTATTGCCACCAGTGTAATACCTGAAACTTTATCCCACCAGTTGACACCAGTGTAATGGTAAGAGTTTTTATGCCACTGGCTGACACCAGTGTAATGATGATAGGGGGTATGTATTTTCTTACCTGTTGTGGGTATTGATCAACTCACCCATGGATATACAAGTGGTACTCGACTTAATATAGTGGATGGTAAATATTTATGAAAAGAATGAATTGTGGTAGCGTTTGTAGTTTTTGGCCGAGATTAGATTTTGTCGGTACCCCAGGTGGTTGTCGTTCCCTCAGCGAAGGAATCTTGAATTGGAAGGGGAGTGAATTTGGCTTGAGGACATAATTTCCTTGATTAGGTATACTAATAAAGAAAAGAAAATGATATATACTCTAATAATTCTGTTAATTTCCACAAAACATTTTTAATTACATAACCCTTTTTAGTATGAGAGAAGATTGTAAATGTTACCAAGGTTTTTGGGTGATCATTCCTCTAACATTATTACCATACTAACAATTTGGTATACGCGAGGTATGGAGTTGTTGTACTTTCCTTTCCTTTTGGCCGTTACTCTTGGGCTCAACAACGGCCTCAAGACAGGGACATTTTCTCTACCGGCATGAATTGTCTGTTCGGGCTGGCATAGCCTCGAATCAATAAGAATGATTATTTGTGTTCATCTTTGACCCATATAATATATTCTCCTCGTGTACTTTTCTCGATTCCCACACCAAGTCAGTATTATTTTCAGTTCATCATTAACAATGTTATATAGTCGCTAGAAATACATAATCTCTCGGGCATGTCTAGCCTCGAGGAATAATTAAAAAAAAAAAAGAAATATAATCACCAGGAACACCCCAATCACTCGGGCTTGTTTAGCTTCGAGGTACAACTCAAATATCACATTATTGCTCACAATCAGTAAGTTCCCTTCCACGCTCCTGATTATAATTTTTCTAATAAACTAATTTTAAAGAAAGAGAACAGTTAATGAATTTGAATTTTCCTTTCCGTTACACAACATATCACTTTCATATTTCTATTCCTTATTTACAAAAAAAGAAGTTCACTTGATAGGATCATTAATAACATATCAACTACTTTCGGTTTGTAAAATACCTCGTGGATAGTGTAAATGTGTATGTAAAAGTCTACGGGCAACACCACTAGGAGGCCTCGTGCACACTTTGACGTCGCCGCGGTGTCTGGGGACTAAACGAACGTCTGTTACACACGATGTCTGGGCAGCAAGTCACTCTACGTTAAACTCTCAACAATATTACTTCTCATAGTTCATAATAAGTAAGGATTAAACAAAGAAAAAGAGGGGGAGGAAGAAGAAATGTGGACGACTCACCTAAACGAACGTCTGTTACACACGACGTCTGGGCAGCAAGTGGGGCATGTCGGGCACCAAAGGACGCCACTGCTAGATCAAATGAGATTGTGTTTTTGCGATATGGTGGGTTTTAATTCTCTTTACTATTTATTTAGCAGTGTACCCATGGCGCCAGGACTTTTGATTGAATTGGGGAAAATTTGGGATTTATTCCTTACTTAATTTAGATACTGATTCTATCACTATCTCAATTAGAATCTGAGAGCAGCTCATGCCATCTAGTGACGGCCAAGATAAACGCGACTTTAAATCCTCACAAATGACATTATTTAGGCCTTGTGGACTGCTAATCTTACATACTTGTGTTCTAGCAGCTTCATTAGCAAACATTTCACAACTAGGTTACGGAAAGAATTGTATATTCATCATTACTCTGTTTAAGGTTTAAACTCGGCGCCCAACAACGACAAGAAAAGTTGGCTCATCTGTCTGTTATTCGTTACTCTACGAGACGGGGAATTCCCATAGCTCAACATCCACAATTACATCACCCACTGCATAGATACAGAAATACATACATGTAAAAAAAGTTAACCCTACATTAATTATTAATATATGAATTACTACTTAGGATAGGAACTTATAGACTAATATTCAGGTTACACCCTATCTAACTTAAAATTACAGTACTACTAAACACATAAATGTATATCAAATGTGTGGCACTACACTACTACTACTACTACTACTCTCTCTCTCTCTCTCTCTCTCTCTCTCTCTCTCTCTCTCTCAAAGTACATGATAGATAAAGGGGACAGAGAATAGAGTGGGCGTTAGGTGAAGAGTCCCAGCAGACTGTAGTGTGGATTGGTCATTACAGGCTCGGGCAGGCGGGTAATTGTGTTATTTGTTGGAGAGAGAGAGAGAGAGAGAGAGAGAGAGAGAGAGAGAGAGAGAGAGAGAGGATGAGTAGGAGAAAGGAGCGGGATAACCAAAAAAGAAATGAGAAATGTGGAGGAAAGAGGATGGGAGGGAATGAGGAGGAGAGGGGCCTGGGGAGGGAAAACAAGAGAAAGAGAGAGAGAGGGTGAGCATGGATAGGAAAAAAAGGAGCGGGATAAGCCAAAAAAATGAGAAAGATGGATCACGCAAAAGAAGGATGTTGTAAAAGAAAGGGAGGGAAGGAAGAGGAGAGGGGAGGGGAAGGGAAAAGAAGAGAGAGGAGAAACGAGCTGGATAGGTCGATAAAAAGAGGAGAAAAATTTAAATGGAAGAGAAGAATGTGGAGAGAGAGAGAGAGAGAGAGAGAGAGAGAGAGAGAGAGGCATCATCTTCACAAACACCAACACAAACGGAAAGAATGAAACGTGAAACTCGGGGTCCACAAAACGCCTCCAAGACAAAACCAGTAGTTTCATTATCCTTCGTCTCCTGTTTCTTTTTTCTTCGATCACGTGGGGAACGAAGGTAAGCGGAAGTGGTGCTGGTGTCCTAGATTTTTTGTGATATTGTACGTAACTTTTTGGGAAACGTCTGAGTTTAGAAATTGGGGTGAGAGGTTATGATGGAGGTTTTTTTTTATTTTTTTTATTTTTATTATTTACCGTGAATTTTTTATTTTCATAGAGAGAGAGAGAGCGAGAGAGAGAGAGAGAGAGTAGCATATTAACTCTCCCATGAAATATATAAAATAGTGCTTTGCTTTAATGATCGTCTAATTTACCCACGTTCTTAAATTAACCTTAACCCCTTCAGTTCGATGACCTACAGTACAATTTTATTTCTTGCTGTCTCTAAGTAATTTCATTTGGCTATGGAGGAGTTAGATACAGCATTTATTAATCCGATCAGTGCTAGACACCAGACATGGGGTCTATTACTGGGTTTCTATTACAATTACTTGTTCTCTATTATATTCATTCATTCATTCATTCATTGCCAGACGCCATGTATCCCAAACGGGGTGGCCAACGGCTTAGAGTTAATTGTTTTACAGGGAGGGGCACTAATCCTCCACCAACCCCACTATTATATTACTATTACTAGTCAGTGGTTATCTGTTATATTACTATTACTATTCAGTGGTTATCTATTATATCACTGTTACTAAAACTTGGTCATCTATTACTATTACTATTAATATAGTATTAGCAACAACGGTAGTTATTTAAATTGAAATTGGTTATCATTTTCATTATTGTTGGGAGGCTGTCCCACATAATGCACAAGTATGTCTCGATCATTTGATGGCTAGTAGGCCACTCTTCATTCAGTAGGTTGACATTGCATATATAATTTATTCTGTTGACACATGAAGACTCAGTAATTTTAATAGGAAAGTAATATACTATTATCTATAACTTTGCCTTCCATTACTATTACTATTACAGCCATGATTTTTAATCTATTACTATTACTATTACTCAGCAAACCTTGTAATAGTCTGTTACTATTACTGTTACATATTACTATTACCCTATGTCTGCTAGACACTATTCCCAATTTGAGCATAATCGTCTGGAGGGAGAAAGAATAAAGAAAAAGATAAAGAAAACTAAGACGTAATTGTGGTGAAGCGGTGAACTGCTAGAGAAAGGTACAAATTTATTCATGTCTGTATTTACCTTATTTAATTTATGAATATGTATATATTTACGTGTGGGTATGTATGTATTTATTTATGTATGTTTGTATGTGTTGGTTTGTGTTAATTTATTTATTCACGAAGTTATTCTGTAGCACACTGTTCCTCCACACACACCCTAAAATTGGCCATTGTCTTAAACCCTCGTCTTAACGTCTCTCAGGGCTGTTAAAGTATTCTGCTAAGGGTTTCCACGTTCCAATGCCCTCGTGTAAATCCTCCCCCAAGACCTTCCATCTCACCTGCTTGAACGCCCTGCTATCCCGTTCCCTAAATTTGTGTAGCGCTGCGGAGTGCTACACAGTCCCACTACACCCGCACCAGACAACTACATTATTATTTATTTTCTTAGACATTCAAGTGTTATTTTTTAAGACCCTTCTACCCTTCTTAACGCCCTGCCCTTCTTCGTGTGTGTGTGTAGCTGCGGAGTGCCACAATACACAGCTACACCTTCAGCGAATCCCACTTAACATATCTTTTCCCATCACCTCAAAATATTGCTCTTAATGGCCTTTCCCCGTTTCATGCACCGCTTCTTTAACTCATTTCGTCACTTCTTGTAGCCTTTTAGTGTGTTACGGAATGTTACGCCGTCACTGAAATCACTCCACCATGTTTTCGTGCGATCGCAAAGCATTTCGTGTCTATGGTCTTTCGTCCATTTTTAAAAGGCGTGTCTTTTTATTAAGTAACGTTACCTAATGTTCGCGAATACTGTTACACCCCCAACATTAACTGCTACACGTACGGAATCTTTTTTTAGAATTTCAAAGCATTACATTCCCTCAAAACATTACTTTCCGTAGCGCCTCAAAATATTACTCTTGCAAGGCCCTCTGTTTAATGCCTCTTACATCCGTTCAGTGAATTTGTGTAACGCTACGGAGTGCCACGGAAAATTTCTACACCCACAGCCCTAACACAGCACCTACACGAGATTATGTATTCGACATTCCTGTTACTCTTCAAAGTTCCCCATCCCTTAAACACACACACACACACACACACACACACACACACACACACACACACACACACACACACACACACACGTTTCATATCATATCGTTACTGTATGCCTCGGAATATCGCTACCTCAGTCTTAAACGCATTCCCAAATCAGCATAACGTTACACCCAACACAGACAGACAGTACACCACAAACGTTTCCCTCGTACCTACAAACGTTTTCCACCCCAAAGTGAAATTACAAAAACGTTTGTTGTTTGTAAATAGCCAGAGCAGCGGTTCCCAACCTGGGAGCCATGGCCCCCAAGATGAAAATGAGCAGTTTGAACTGGGGGGGGGGGGGAAGCAGAACTGGTGTTATGTGTCTGGTGCAATGGCGTAAAAGTAAAAATTGGTGGTGGCCTGATACACGCTGTCCTATGGTCCCTCTAGCTCAGTGGTTCCCAACCTTTTTGGTCCTGTGGCCCCCTGAGAAAATTATGAGAAGCTCCATGGCCCCTATATAACTCAGATCGTATATTTATATATTTTTAATATTTGATATTGTGCAGAAAACGGTAATTACCCCAGTCAATGTCCCATGGCCCCCAAGGGGGCCATGGGACATTGACTGGGGGGCCATGGGCCTTATTGGTAATATAAGATATTATAAGGTATTTGGTCTGGGTAAAACCTGACAGAAATCAAGTATGAAATATACCTTACTGTGCTAGTTTAGCCTTAAGTATATTGGGGTAATTACCGTTTTCTGCACAATATCAAATATTAAAAATATATAAATATACGATCTGAGTTATATAGGGGCCATGGAGCTTCTCATAATTTTCTCAGGGGGCCACAGGACCAAAAAGGTTGGGAACCACTGAGCTAGAGGGACCATAGGACAGCGTGTATCAGGCCACCACCAATTTTTACTTTTACGCCATTGCACCAGACACATAACACCAGTTCTGCTTTTTTTTTTTTTTTTTTTTCACCAGTTCAAACTGCTCATTTTCATCTTTCCATCATTCCTCCTCTGTTCACTCCTTCACCTTTCCAGCATTCCCCGTCTATGCCCTCTTTCACCCTTCCGTCATTTCCCTTCCGCTCTTTCATCCTTCCAGCATTCCCCTTCCACTCTTTCACCATTCCATCATTCCCCTTCTATCCCCTCTTTCACCTTTCCATCATTCCCTTTCTACTCACTCTTTCACCTTTCCATCATTCCCTTTCTACTCACTCTTTCACCTTTCCATCATTCCCCTTCTATCCCCTCTTTCACCTTTCCATCATTCCCTTTCTACTTACTCTTTCACCTTTCCATCATTCCCTTTCTACTCACTCTTTCACCTTTCCATCATTCCCTTTCTACTCACTCTTTCACCTTTCCATCATTCCCCTTCTATCCCCTCTTTCACCTTTCCATCATTCCCTTTCTACTTACTCTTTCACCATTCCATCATTCCCCTTCTATCCCCTCTTTCACCATTCCATCATTCCCTTTCTACTCACTCTTTCACCTTTCCATCATTCCCTTTCTACTTACTCTTTCACCATTCCATCATTCCCCTTCTATCCCCTCTTTCACCTTTCCATCATTCCCTTTCTACTCACTCTTTCACCTTTCCATCATTCCCTTTCTACTCACTCTTTCACCTTTCCATCATTCCCCGTCCACTCTTCCACCTGACACCATTGCCCTGTCATAATTCTGATTTCATCCTGTCACCATCGTACCCAACATCATTATCTGTATTATTCAGGTACTACGTTTTATACCCTGACCACATGATGAGAACCCAAGTTAGATCCTTACGATGTCTGTTTTCACTGTTTGTTTGTTTGAAATATTCCTTAACAAAAAAAATGGGATCATAATAACAGTGTATGGGTTGCTTCCTGGGTACAGTGAGTGAAGTAATTAAATTTTGGTGATACGTACAAAAACAGTTACATTAAACAGTCCATTACACAAGTACATTGCAAAACTTAGTGTGTATTTTCAACATATAAGAAAATGTAAAGTGGTAAGCGTGTTGGAGGTACGTGCTATACTGAGTGCCCTTCATGTTACCTGTATTTTTATTCACACTCAGTTTTATTGTCTCACCTGGTCGCACCCCTCCTGTCACTTCCCCTAATTTCATTTTACCTGTACCCTCACTCTTCCCTCCTCCACACATACGCTCTTGTTCAATGCACCTTTCATATTCTTAAGTCTTTTCCACCAGCCTTTCACCTGTCATCTCAGTCTTCAGCTTCCGTCCCTTCATCCACGCCACTGAATCAACCTCTTCATTTTCTCTTCACCCTCATCCACATTCTCACCCTCATCCTCACGCCTCATTACTTTTTACAAATACACATTCATACTAACCCGGTCCCACACCCCAAGCCTCCACCTTTACTCACCTTACTCTACAGTCCACACCCTGTGTATTTCTTTCACCCTTACTTACAACCTACTTAATCTACCTCACTCAGCTACACACACACCCTCACCTTCTCCCTCACCCACACCCACGCTCTCACCTTCCCCCTCTCCCACACCCACGCCCTCACCTCCCCCCTCACCCACATCCACGCCCTCACCTCCCCCTTCACACACACCCACGTTCTCACCTTCCTCCTTACCCACACCCACGCCCTCACCTTCCCCCTCACCCACACCCACGCCCTCACCTCCCCCCTCACCCACACCCACGCTCTCACCTTCCCCCTCACCCACACCCACGCCCTCACCTTCCCCCTCACCCACACCCACGCCCTCACCTCCCCCCTCACCCACACCCACGCCCTCACCTCCCCCTTCACACACACCCACGTTCTCACCTTCCTCCTTACCCACACCCACGCCCTCACCTTCTCCCTCACCCACACCCACGCCCTAACCTTCCCCCTCACCCACACCTATGCCCTCACCTTCCCTCGCACTCAACACACCCACGGTCTAACCTTTCCTTTCACTCACACCCACGCTCTCACTCATTGTCACACACTTCTGTCCCTTCACACTCCAACAACCACTCACTCCCAATCCCACTCCCTCACCATCACCTCTAACCCATACCCTCACCCTCATGCTGCCTTTCCTTCACCCATACCCACACCCTCTCTCCTAGCCTTAGTCCCACCCTTCTCATCCTACCTCTCCCTCACTTTCTCCCACACTTTCAGCTCAGTACCTCACACCCACTCATACTTCCTCCAACCCTCACCCTCACCCTGCACTACCAACAACACCCAGCATCGCTAACTTTCCTTACAAACCACTAAGCCAACGCGTTACTCCCCTCTGTGCCGAGAGAGAGAGAGAGAGAGAGAGAGAGAGAGCAATCAGGGAGAGTGTGTTAAGTATTAGAATGTGTGCAGTGTGTTTGGGTAAGTTTTTTCCCGTTAACCTTTACACTGCCATGACCTTTAAAATTTTACTCTCGCTTTCTCCAGACGATTTTATTTTACTTAGGGGAGACATTTTTTCGTAACATCATAATTGGTTCTTCTGTCATGAAACTTCAGTCCATTTCCTTATAAAATGGAGCTCGTACATATTTTTTCTTCTCTTAGCATTTTTCCCACATGACTGAGGTGACGTGGTTCTTAATTTTACAGTTGATTTCTACAGATTATTATTATTATTTTCATTTTAGGAGAGGTTAGTAGGAAAACGGATAATGAAAGCTTTATTCCTATCAAACTTATCCTTCTCTAAAAGTCTCCTGAGCTGAAAAGGGAAAAAAAATCATGCCAGTAGTATGAATGAATTATAAACGATATCGTCATAAAACCCTAATATGTTAAGCACCATTTCCACTTCCCTCCTTTTCTCCCTCACTCACATCCTCCTTTGTCTTTTCCTTGCGTTCTCTTCTTCTTCTTGCTTTCTCCTCCTCTTACAAACCTCTCTGCCTCCCTCATTCCCTCCCTTTTTCTCTATCTTTTTTAGTTTACTTTTTTCCTTCGAGTTTCTTCTCACCCTCTCTCCCAACGTTTTCATCTCTTCCTCCTTCCCATCCTCCCTCCCTCTCTTTCCATCTTATTCTCTCTTTCCTCCGGCATTATCCTCTCCCCATTATTCCATCCTTCTCCCATCATCCCTCCATCCCTCTTTCTTTCTCCCTCTCACTCCCTCTGTCTTCCGTTCCCATCTCCCTCTCTCGCATATCTTCGGATTTAACCTCTCCCCCTCCCTTCTTCTTCCCGTCCTCCTCTCCCTGTCTGCCCCCGTTCTTCTCATCCTCTGTCTCCGAGTATTGTCCTTTCTCCTTCCCTTGTTTCATCCTTCTCCCCCACTCCTTCCGTCTCACACTCTCCCTCTTTCCTTATGACTCTTCCTTCCGTCTCACTCCTTCACGCAACATGCCTTTTAACTTCACCCTCTCTCCCTCCCTCTCCTCTCCCTGTCCCTGTCCCTGTCCCACTCCCTTTCCCCCCTCCTTTCCCTCTCCCTTCCCTTCCCTCTCCCCTGCCCCTCCCTCCCTCCCTACTGCCCTTAATGTATGCTGGTGGTCACTTGTTCCTTGGCGGGGACACGGCTCAGAGGGGCTGTCCATGAGAGAGAGAGAGAGAGAGAGAGAGACTTGAGAACTTCTAGGTGAAACAAGCCAAGGTGTTTCAAAGGATCTTACCCATGTTTCGTACTCAAGTGTGTGTGTGTGTGTGTGTGTGTGTGTGTGTGTCTCTCTCTCTCTCTCTCTCACACACACACACACACACACACACACACACACAATATTGTCGTCGGCTGAGGAGGTTTCCAAGCACCTGTGTGTGTGTGTGTGTGTGCGCTCTCTCTCTCTCTACTTCGGCCATATACTTGACAGTTCATTTCCTAAGGCACAGCGACTCCCGTACGTGCCACATACCTTCACATGTCGCCTCTTGGGCACTGATACCCACCGTCTATATTGAATTAATCCAAACGCTGCTCATTTCTGCATGTGGCTGGTTAATTTTTTGACGTACGATCTGTATGTACATTTTGTTGATACTCTGACGACATAAATAAGAGAAATAGGTGTATGAAGCCAGATACATCAACAGGTGGCCATACATGAGTTGAATAAGTATCGTTCTATTATATCCTTTTTCTAAGTAAAATGCAGTGACAGCAGCAACAATTACTACTATATCAACAACAACAACAACTTCTACTACTACTATTACTACTCCTACTACAACAACTATTACTACTTTTTTTTACTACTACTACACTACTACTACTACTACTATATTAGTATTATTATTCCTACTACTACTTTGCTACGACAACTACTACTACAATAATCGTTTTCAGTTCAGTGATAAAAATGTTGTGCTGTACCAACATACTTCAATACATCACCACAGGCAATTTCCTTCTGTATCGTTATTTTCCTTTTTTGTAGTTTTCTCCTTCATAATTTTGCTTTCCAATTAGCAATATTGTTTGTAGATTATCTGAACAGTTGGCGCTCCCCCCTCCCCCTCTCTCTCTCTAATTAAATCGAGGGGTTATGAGTGTGATAGGCCGGCTGTCCCTGCCGTTATTATCACTTTACCTGGCACTCAGGTGTGTGGAGTGAGACAGGTGTGGGTAAGGCAGATGACAGGTGTAGTTTAGGACAGATGTGTGGCAGAGGGACGGTGTGGGTGTAGCGGACAAGTGTGTAGATAAGTGAATATTGAACGGAAGGTGTGGAAGATGGATAGGTAGATGGGTGGAGTGAGACAGGTGTGGGAAAGGGAGTGACCGGTGTGAGTTGGGGCAGGTGTGTGGCAGAGGAATGGTGTGGGCGTAGGGGACAGGTGTGTAAGTAGGTATATATTGAAGGACAGGTGTGGAAAATAAGAGTATAAATGTGTAAAGGGAGGCTTGGAGCAGATGTGTAAGGAATGTGATATGTTATGTAGGCCAGGTGTGTAAGTAGGTGTAATACCGTAATGGAATAGGTGTACAAAGGGAGCTCTTTAACAGATATGTAGTGGGTGGGATGGTGTAGGTGTGTAAGGGTATGTGTATGGTGAAGGAACAGGTGTGTGAGGGAAGGTTTATAGCAGATGTATAGGAAGGAGAAGGATGGGATTGAAACATGGGAACTAATATGTGATATGAGAGAGAGAGAGAGAGAGGAGGTAATCAGAGAAGGACAGGTGAGCCAGTGTTTCAATTAAAGCAACCCAGGTGTTTGACGGAGTACATGCTAATTACTTGCCAGCTTATTAATTTCAGAGGGTCATTGAAAAGAGCTGGGAGAGGAGGGGAGAGAAGAGGGAGGAGGGGATTAAAGCGAGAACATGGGGTGAGAAAAAGAAAGAAGGAAGGGAAGGGGGAGGAAAGCGAGAAACTGAGGACGGAGAGGGGAGAGGAAGGGGTGAGGAAAGAGGAAGGAAAGGAGAAATAAAGCTGTAGAGGAAGAGAAAGAGACGAGGATAGTGGGAAAAGGTTGAAGGAAAGGATGAGGAAAATAAGAATATAAGGAAGGTAGGGAAAGTTAAGGATGTAGATGAAAAGGAAGGAATTTTGAAAGGAGAGAAATAGAGGAAAGTGAATGAAAGGAAAAGTAAAGTAACGAGTGAAAAAAAAAAGCCTGTAACACTGTTGAGGAGACACCTTAATCTTTTGCCATTTCACATCCCTCACCCTTCCTCCCCAACACCACCACCCTACCCAGCCCCCCACCTCCCACCCCTACCCCGTTCTCACTTGGCCTGAAATGTGGATTATGTGGGTTTCTTATCCTTGCAGTGATAGTCACTTGCCCTCACTGATATGATGAATCCCTAAGTACAACTGGAAGCTTTCGGTATTATGGTAGTCTAGTCTGGAGCTCTAAACCATACAAGGATTTAGATGTTGGGACTTTTCTTGAACCTCCGTAGTAACTTTCTTGAAAATTTTAGTTGTAAGAGGTGGATCTGTTTGGTTGCTTTATTCTGTACTTTTCCAATTTCATGATTTTGTTACTCAGGTGCTACTGATACCAGAATTGTGCAGCGTATTCCACATGCGATCGTACGAGGCTCCTGTATAATAGAATGATTCGATTTTTATATGTAAAGGTTTTGTTTACATGGTTTAGCGTTTTACAATATCCACGGCTCCATTGCTTTGCTATTGAGAATTTTCATTTCCTTTGTGAATAATATTTTAGGCTACGTACCGTTACTGTAAATGGTGATATCCTACTTGATTTACTGTTATAGTGATATTATATTTGCTTTCTGTATAGCTTCATTACATCGCTCTCTCTCTCTCTCTCTCTCTCTCTCTCTCTCTCTCTCTACGTCCCCGGCTCTAAACAAAGGGCACCATAACACACCCCTACTGACTCCCTTTCTTCAATAAAGGGCACTATCACACCCCTACTGACTCCCTTTCTTCTCCAATAAAAGGCACCATAACACACCCCTACTGACTCCCTTTCTTCTCCAATAAAGGGCACCATCACACACCCCTACTGACTCCCTTTCTTCTTCAAGCTGGCGTTGGCGGCGGTTCCAATCAGCGTGACCAGGAGACCCCCCGCCACCCCCTGCCCCCCCTGCTGCAGCCCCCCACAGGTACCGTCCTTCCGGTTGGCCCCGTCACCTACTTACACACTCACCTGGTGTACTTACGGATGGATTTGTTTACTTACACGCTGCACCGGTGTACTTACACTCACCTGGCTTACCTAAGGATGAATTGATGTACACACTCACTTGGCTTACTTACGGATGCATTGACTTACACCCAGCACTGGTGTACTTACACACTTACCTGGTGTACTTACGGATGGATTGATATACTTACACACCTGGAGTATTAAGGATGGACTGATTTTACTTACACACCTGGCATACTTACGGATGGGCTGATTTACTTACACGGTGCATCGGTCTACTTATACTCACCTGACATACTCAGGTACCATCCTGTAGTCTAGCTGGCTTCCTTGTACTGACCCTACCTACTTACCTGGCGTTGTCGGGCTGGCCTTACTTGTTCCAACGCTCCCCTGGCTTACTTAACAGCTTGACTGGTGTACTTACGGATGGATTGACTTACTCACCAGGTCTAATTACGAGTGGACTCATTTACGCTACAGTGGGCTACCTACACTTACCTGGCTTACAGCTTGATTGGTGTACTTACGGATGGATTGACTTACCCACCTGGTCTGCTTATTAGTGGTCTTATTTACGCTACACTGGGCTACTTACACACTCACCTGGCATACTTACGGCCTCTACTAACTAGTACCGCCACTTTTTCTTATTAACCCAGCTTCATCGGGTTAATTACTTATAGCTTCATTTGTGTACTTACAGCTTGGGGTTTCTACTAACCTACGGTGTACTTACGGATGAACTGGCTTAGGCTGTGCGCTACACTGGCCTACTCACACAATCGCCCGGCTTATGGTTTGATTGGTGTACTTACAGGTGAACAAATTTACTTACGTTGAGTACTTATAGATGGATTGGTGTACTTACACTTGGATTGATATACTTAAGGATGGGGTGGTTTACTTACCCCCAATGCTGGGATACTTCCGGTGTTTACTAACGTACGTAAACCCTCAACTGGCATACTTACGGCTGCATTGGTGTACTTACGGCTTTCAGTAACCTACTTACTCTCATTTGGCCACCTACCTCTTTGCTAACCTTCTTATGCCGTCACCTGGTCTACTTACATCGTTTCCTGGACTACATACAGGTGGGTTGGTCTACTTACACCAATTCTGATCTGCTTACATGTTTGCCTTGCCTACTTCCGGATGGATATGAGTGGAACGGCCTACTTACACCTTCACCAGGCGTGAGTAAGGCCATACTGATCTGCTCAAGGCCTCTAATAACCTACCTATTCACGATCTACTTCCGGCCTTACTAACCTACTTACGGCCTTACAAAGCTAAGTACGGCTTTACAAACCTACCTGCCGCTTACAAGCCACCTTACGGCCTTAACAAACATACAGCCTAATAAACCTGCCTTCCTGCGTTTCTATCCTCGTTTATAGCTGATGGTTTTTTTTAGTTAAAATATTCCCTATACCAAACAACCACGAAAGGATCAGCGGGTCTTTTGCTGTTTGCCTTCCTTTGTACTCCTCCTCCTGCCTTTTCCCTCCATTCTCCTCTAAGTAAGGACTGTAAGATGTGTGTAGTGTGTGTAAATAACAAACTCTGTATTTCATCCCAATTTCTCAGCACACTATCTCATACTCCCTCTTCCCCTCTCCTGGTCTCCCCTGTTCCTTCCATCTCACATCCCTCCTCCCCTCCATCCACCTCTCCTCCTCCTTCCCTCGTCATCCCCTCACATTCCTGCCCGACACTGTAATGAAACAACTATGGCACTAACTTCATTAAAGGGGAGTGGAATGCTTGTTATTCCTCCCCGCTCCCGCCACTCCATCCCCTCCCCCTTCCCCTTTCCTACTCCCCTCCCCTCCTCCACTTTCACGTTACACATTTTCTCTCACCTTCACCTTGAAGTCTTTTTCTCCTCCTCCACCTCTTTCCTCTCCTCCTCTACCTCCTCTCCATTCTCTCTTCTTTTAGTCTTGCACTCCATTGTCTGTCGCCTCGCACTGTTTTCTCTTCCTTTCCTTTCCATTTTGTCTGATCTTCTTAGTGTCTTTCCTTTCCTCTCCCTTCCCGTGTTTCCTCCCTTCTTCGCCGCATCTCCGTTGCTTTCCCTTTCTTTCCCTCTTTCAAACCTAACACCATTGCCAGCCTCCCATATACAGCATCATCTCCCAGCGTTTCCTCACCTTTCCTTTTCCCTCTCCCACTTTCTCTCCTCTTTCTCCTCCTTCCCTCTTCTCCTCCTCCCCCCTCCCTCCTTTAGCCTACCCCATCCTCTCCCTGTGTTTCCTCACTCTTCCTCTCCTTTTTCCTGTCCTCTTTATTCCTTTCTTTCCCCCTTCCTCTCCTTTTCATTTCCCTCTCCCATTTTTCCCTCTTTCTCCATATTCCCTCTCCACCTCTCTCCCTCCCTCCTTCTCTCCCCTTTTCATCTCCCCCAATCTACCCCATTCACCCACTCGTATACACCATCCTCTCCCCATGTTTCCTCACCTTTCCTATCCCTTTCTTTTCCATCTTTCCGTTTCTCCCCTCTCTCCTCCTTCTCCCTCTTTCCTCTTCTCCCCTCTCTCCTCCTCCTTCACCCTCTTTCCTTTTCTCCCGTCTCTCCTCCTTCTCCCTCTTTCCTCTTCTCCCCTCTCTCCTCCTCCTTCTCCCTCTTTCCTTTTCTCCCCTCTCTCCTCCTCCTTCTCCCTCTTTCCTCTTCTCCCCTCTCTCCTCCTCCTTCTCCCTCTTTCCTTTTCTCCCGTCTCTCCTCCTCCTTCTCCGTCTTTCCTCTTCTCCCCTCTCTCCTCCTCCTTCTCCCTCTTTCCTTTTCTCCCCTCTCTCCTTCTCCCTCTTTCCTTGTCTCCCCTCTTTCCTCCTCCTCCACCCTCTTTCCTTTTCTCCCCTCTCTCCTCCTCCTCCTCCTCCCTCTTTCCTTTTCTCCCCTCTCTGCTTCTCTCCCCTTCTCCACAACGTACCCCATTCCACCCAAACTCAGGGCCAACTAAGCTGTTCAAAGTTGAGGGCTGTTAGGTAGGGTGTTTGGAGCACTGAGATTAAGACTATACACAGTAGCTTAGATTATAATAGTTTCCTTTAGGGGTAGTGTGTAAAAGAGAAAGAGAGAGAGAGCACATACAGGTAGGTACACATGCACAGTTGACACATTCATATACACAACTCATTTTTGTCTTGAGATCCCAGTACGCGTCAGAGATGGGGGCGTAACTGCTGATCATAATATCTTAAGATCAGTGCCACCTGAGACAAAGGATCTGAACCTGTGAATGTTATTAACCCATTCAGCCCCATGACCTATTTCTCATTTTGTGCATGCTTTCTGTAGTTTTTTGTTGTTGAGGATTTAGATTCAGCCTTCATTGAGGTTGTCTTTACTCCTCACAATATCGGCGGTTCGGTGTTAGTGCCCTGGTGGTGGTATGGGACGATGTTTGTCGCTGTGTTTTTCATCACACCTGAATGAGATAGCCCTTAGATTACCCAGTATAGAGGGTTTGGTATTTATATCCAGGTGGTGGCATGTGTGGGTGTGACGGCCTGTGATGGAACTGCAGAGGCTCGGAGAACGTATTTTGCACACACACACACACACACACACACACACACACACACACACACACACACACACACACACACACACACACACACAGGCGCTAAGTTGTGGCAATAACGAACGAGTGTGTGCGGTAATTAGTCTCTTTAGATCATTATAATTGCCTCAGAACCCAATTAAGGGGGAAAATGACCGTGTTGCTCTACGGGACCCTTACTAATTACTGTGTTGAATTGTGGCTTGGGCAGAGAGAGGGGGGGAGGGGCTGAGTGTGTGTGTGTGTGTGTATGTGTGTGTGAGCTAATTAAATTCACCTGTCAGGTAATTATCTTGTAACCCTGCTAATGAGTTGATAATTAAGGCTTAGTTATTTTTGTTCAGGCACCTCGGAATGAGAGTAGTGAGCTGAGAATAGTTTTGAATAGTGTAGTTGAGAATAGTTCAGGAGAGGGAGAAATAGTAAGCTGAGAATGGTTTAGAAGTTGTATTTTGGTCACAATTGTCTCCTTTGAATAGTTCAGAATACAGTAAAGTGTTGCGCTGAGAGTAGATTACTAGTCATACCTAATTAGCTTATAATAGTCACTTAAGTGGGATCCAGGATAGTAAGTAATAGTCGGCTGGGAATGATTTAGAAAAGTTATAGCTACTTTGAATAGTCAGCTGAGAATTTCGAAAAAAAAAAAAAAGGTTAGAATATTGGACAGAGAAAAGTTGACAAAAACCCTTATTATTTGATAATGATTAAGAATATTATTGAATAGAAGATTGAGAATGAAAGGTGTAGTAACTTTGCATAGAACAGTCACCTGAGAATGGATAAAAATAGATCAGATTAATGGGGTGAGAATAATTTGTAAGCGAACTACGAATACAATAGAAGAGTTGAGAATGTTTCAGAATATTGCAGAATAGTTGACTAGGATTGGAGGAGTCAGAATTATGAAGAGAGAATAGTTGGTTGGGATAGTGTGATGAGAATACTTGGGATGGGAATGTGTTGGTGGTCGGCTGAGAATAAATGGAAAACTAGGAATAA
>NC_137033.1:264936-307436 GCF_032717465.1 Coenobita brevimanus | reverse complement strand
ACAGTTATATCACACACACACACACACACACACACACACACACACACACACACACACATTCTTTAATCATCTCGGGCTGACTGTCATCCTCCCACGCACCCAAAAATATTCCAACACTTTATACAACTCTCTCTCGCTCCTGTAACCTGCCCTTTCATCCTTCCACATTTCGTTACCTTCTTAATTAGCTTCCATTTATTCTTTTTTTTTTTTACGCGTTTTTTCCTCCCGCTCCCTCCTTTGCTTTTTCATTTTTTTCATTTTTTTTTCCACCACTTTTCACGTGAGATTTTACTTCATCAGGACAGATGTTTATTTTTTCCTTTTCCTGTGTCTTTTATGTAATTTTTTTTTTTTAATTGTATCTTTTCATTTTCCCTTGCATTTCGTTAGAACCTCTCGCCATTTTTTTTCCACTCCCGCGCACACATGTAAATTTTTCAAGTCCCGAGCAATTTTCTTTGCCCCCCTCTCTCTCTCTCTCTCTCTCTCTCTCTCTCTCTCTCTCTCTCTCTCTCTCTCTTACGCTTCGTCCAACTCGTAACATTTCCACAGATCATCTGTAGCTCCCACACAAGCGGTCTCTCATCAGGGATCACATTTGTATTCCTTTTAGTTATTTTCATGTCACTAATGTTTTCTACCAGTCTTATTCTTTCATGTCTTTGCTTAGTTTTTATATTATCACTTGAGTCAGCATGTGTACATTGTGTGTGTGTGTGTGTGAGAGAGAGAGAGAGAGAGAGAGAGAGAGAGAGAGAGAATGTATAACGGCATGTATATTCAGAGTAATCTTTTTTTTTTTTTTTTTTTTTTTTTTTAATACAATCACCGACTAAACCATACAGTAAGGTGGGGTCAGCAGGGTTAACCTATGGACCCCAGACAACCAGACACACAGGGATGGATGACCTTATCTTACATGGCCGAGCGTCGAACCCTTGACCTGCAGTAAACAGACTGACCCCCCCTTCCCTCCCGTACACCAACAGGGCGGCTAGGGCCAGAGTTGAACCCCATCTTATTATTATTCATTGTTGAGCGACTAACGAACCACGTCACCAGCCGCGTCGCGCGTATAATTATATATATTTGTATGTATATGTATGTGTTTTTCACTAACCGTGCTGCAATATCCCACTGCCATACCCCGTCATGTGTGCGTTTGTGTACGTGTTTGACCAGCCATACGGTCTAGACCACTACCACACCGTCTAATTCTTCCACAGTGCCCAGCGCGGTCATCGTCAACGGTCCTGCCATCCACGTGCACAGAGGCTCCCTAATCAACCTTACCTGCGTGGTGGAGAGCTCGCACGACAAGCCTCTGTTCGTCGTGTGGTACCACTATAATAAGGTACGTGGTAACTCTCACTGTAGTGGTGTGGTATAGGCTACTCTTGATACCACTATAGTATGGTACGTAAGTTTATGCATTTGTGGTAGTGTGGTGCTGGTGTGGTAGGTCAGGGTACCATCACCATCGGCTGTGTCATCTCCATTACCTCCGTCACCACGTCTAGAGGTTATGTTTTCACCCATGCCTTTTGTCTGTGTTATTTCCGACCTGTACCCAGCATTTTGAAGGTGTGCTCTTTACTTAACCCCTAAAAGACGGGTGTCCGCATATGCTGTCCAAGGGTACTAGGGCCAAAAAGACGGGTGTCCGCATATGCGGTGAACCCTCCCACCCCCCTACCACCACACCCACACACCACCCACCTCCACCCTCAAGCCCCAGCCCTCTCACCACTACCCACCACCACCCCACCACCCCAACCCCTCCAATACCCTCCACAGCCCCATACTACCCCTAACCCCCACCCTCCCACCAACCCTACATTCCCCACCCCCACCCTCATCCCCCACGCCCCCCACAATCCCCAATCCCCCAACCGCTTCCCCACCATCCCCCCACCACCCCCAACCATCATGACCATCCCAACCCACATTCCCACGTAAAAGATGGAGGTAGAGGACATAATCAGTGTTCCCAGTGATACAGGTAGTTGTGGGTGACCAGCATCAGTTCCCTTGACGTGGTGCTTCCTGCAGCTGACTACCCTGAGTGACCAACCAAATGGCGCCTCATATATCAGGGAACTTTATTACGCTGGGTTGGTAAGCCATGGAGCCAACAATATCCCTGGGGTTGAGGGAGAAGGAATATTGCCCCCGTTACTCCTGCATGTTGAGTAGGATACAGGGAGAGGCTGTGTGCTGAGGGTCAAGAATCTCCTTATCCTCTATATTCTACCACAATACCAGGGTTGTTGTTGGTAACCATGGCTTCCCAAAACTGAGGTATTGAGGAAGTATGTCTACAAGTATGTCTGTTTGCTAAAGTTACATAGTACTTGGATAAATTATAAATCAAAATAATAGCCTCTTTTGACCCATTCCAAACCCATACATTTACAAATACCTATACATACACACCCCTTAGTTTCTAAGTACGTAAGTAGCAAAGGGGTACGTGACTTGTGGATAAAGTTGAACAGAGACACTGGAGGTGGGAACAACAGGTCTCATCTGGCCTATGCCCCTCTTAGGTCAGCTCCACTCTGAACTGGGTCAACGTAAGCAGTCCGACTCCTGGATGCCTCTCTGGCCTGACCCTGGGCGTGGGTAGGATCCGTCTTTAATAGATAGGCCTATATCCGGTAACAGAGACAAAGCTAATTAACCATAATAGATGAGAACAGAACAAAGGATTTGAACAAAGACAAATCATGACCATGAGCAAAGAATATTTTAATGTTGTGAACAAACTTATTTAAAATACCCATTGTCGGTGGAGGTACAGTACAGTACAAACGATTAGAAAGAAATGACCACGTAACAACAAAGACAAGACCTAAACAACCAGTACGTTACTTTTACATTAAAGTGTGAAATATTATATATATATATATATATATATATATATATATATATATATATATATATATATATATATATATATATATATATATATATATGTGTGTGTGTGTGTGTGTGTGTTTAGAGAGAGAGTCCCTTTGAAATGTAATGAGGGCCTGGTGCTACAAATATTACTCTGGGTATACCCGAACCTCACAAAGAGCAGTGATTGTTTTACATGGAGTATTTTTTGTGTTACCCAGATGTCGCCATTCCCCCTCCACAAACCCTGTCCCTCCCCACCCTTCTCCACAGTTCTCCTTTGCCTCTCCACAAACCCCACTCCGCCCTCCCCGTCTCCAGTTCTTCCTTCCCCCTGCACAAATCCCGTCTACTCCCCCCTCCCCCTCTTCTCCACAGTCTTCCCTCCCCTTCCACAAATCCCACTCCTCCCCCCCTTCACAGTCCTCCATCCCCTTCCACAAATCCCACTCCCCCCTTCTCCACAGTCTTTCCTCCCCCCTCCACACATCTCATCCCCCCCACCACCTTTCCTTCGTTTCTAAATTGTACCCGACTCGCCCGGAACGCCGTAAGACCTGCGATTATTTGACTATTGTAGCTATGTGTGGCGCATCCAGAAGTCTCACCCCCCCACCTTCCACAGATCTCATGCCCCTCTCCCCTCCCCCCCGCCCCCTCCCACCTCCCCCTCTCGATCTCGTCTACATATCGTCCCCAAACTCCCCATCTTAAACCAGACCCTTGTTTGACCCGAGTAACTTTGTGTGGTGTACCCAGATGTGTTCCCCTCCTCTCATGACCCCCATCCCTCGTTTGTCTATATTCTTAACCTCTTTCTCATCACCTACTTCCTTCCCCCCCAACCCCACCTTCCTTCTCACCTCCCCATTCCCTACTCCTCCCCCAACCCCACCCTCCACATCACTTCATCCCCTACCTCCTCCCAGACCCCACCATCCAATCTCGTTTCGTCCTCATCCCATACCTCCCCCTCAACCCCACCTTCCACCCCCACCCTTCCCAGTCCTAGCTTTCCCTCACCCTACTTCCCTCCTCTCTACCCTCACCTCCAACCCCTTACCTCCCCATGTACCCACTTCCCAACCTCTTTCTTCTCCACACTGACCCCTTCATTCCCCTTTACACATTACCTCCTCCCCACCTCCCACCCGTACTACTTCCACCCTCCACCCACACCTCCCCCTTCCTCCACCCTCCCCTATCTCCTCTTTTTCATTTGCATTTTACTTCCCACTCACCTCTGCTTCTACCCTGACCTCCCGTGCCCCACCACCTCCCCTTCCCCCCACACCTCCAATCCCCCTCCCCCTGCCCCTTCAGCCACTACCATTCTGTAGGTATTCAATTTCCTCGAACCCCGGCTTCTCCTTTATTCCCCGCCCTGCTTCCCGAGAGTCGAATTCACGCCCCCCTCCCTCTCCCTACATCTCCTTCCTGCCCCGCACTCCTTCTTGCCTCTCCTTCTCCTCTCCCCCCCCCCTTCGCCTGCACCTTAACCCCTTCAGGAAGGGAGGTCATTCTAAGGCTGAATAAAATCGTTTGGTGAAGCATGTGGTGGTTAAACAAGTACGTCATCGTTTGTTGCAAGAAATGTTTTTGTAGAGGAAACAGACTTGTAGAAGACAAAACGAAAATAAATAATATAAAGACGTCTTACATATTCTGCTGTGGAGGTCATTCCTTTACGGAGTAATAGAAATGTTTTTAATAACGGTAATGAAATATCATGGAAACGAATTTGATGATCAGAGAGAGAGAGTACATAATTATGCTTGCCGATGTACTGTACTTAAATTCTATGCCATCCTCATTACCATCATTAATTATATTAAAAGTAATTTTCACGAGAATGCTTTGTGTTGTAATAATAAATTGATGGACGCCAGATGATTACAGGCGATTATCTCTGATGAGGATAACGGTATGTGTGTAAATTAATACTAATTTATTCAGCGTGGATTGTTTGTCCTTTGGGATATATATATATATATATATATATATATATACAGTATATTTGATGTTCATCCTTGAACCATGCATCGCCCTTATATTTTGTTATGTGTGCTGTCAGACGGTTTTTTCAGCCTCTGGAAGGTGTTTTGGAAAGCGTTAGTTGCCTTCATTTACGTGTCATTTTGATGTACATCTGTTTTTATTCTATTCCCGCCACCGCCAGACGATTTGATTCTGCGTAGAGGAGACTTGTAGTAGTGTCGGCATTGATATAATGAGATTAGTGGTTTATATGAGGTCACGGTTTTCTTAGGTTAATTTGTGTGGTTAGGTAAGCTTGGTAATGTTGGGTTTGGGTTGGGTTAGGTTAGGTTAGGTTGGTGCTGTGGTTAGATTAGGTTAGGTTTCAGGGACAGTAGGTTATATCATCATAACTCATATTCCCCACATACATTGTAGTGTGTAGGATGAGCGAGCCTCAGTGTCATCATTGTCATCATCACCACCACCATCATCTTCATCATCATCATCATCATCATCACACCAAGCATAATACGGTAGGAATTAATACACACACCTATGCATAAATGAACACACAGTCATCATACACATTGTTCCAGTAATAACAGTAAATAAATAACAAAATAAACGGTGAAATAAAAGCATAAAAAGCGATACAGAATAAATTAATTAACAGAATAACCCGGGACTTCAACCCTGCACATATTTTATAGAATTTACTCCTATGTGCAAATAGTGCTTTATAGTTCAATACGGCCGGAGCTGTCCACTAGGGGTGCGTAAGGGGCTTTCTGGGAATTGCGTATGGAGGAGAGGGAGAAAATGTAATTATTTAACGAGAAAGGACGAGACAAGAGGGATGTTATAATTATTTATTATTATTATTATTATTGTGTGTGTGAGAGAGACAGAGAGACGTGCAAGGTTACATGCGAAATATTAAAAGAAAAATTGAGGGAAGTGGATATTATTATAATTATTATTATTATTATTATTATTATTATTATTACGAGAGAGAGTGAGAGAGTTAGGTAAATGTGCGAGATAGTATGCAAAATGTTTAACGATAAAGGACAGGAGAAGAAGGATATATTATTATTATTATTATTATTATTATAAGAAAAAATACATTAGTGTGATGGCCGCTGTAAGAAGCCTTAGTAATAGAATTCATTATTGTGTCGCTGATAATAGTCTGAACATGAGCTGGGGTTCCCGTTCACGAGATTTAGTAGCAGTAGTAGTACAACAAACGAGGAGTAGTACCCTCCCTAGTAGCAGTAGTAGTAGTGGTGGTAGTAGTAGTAGTCCAACAAGCGGGTCATCATCATTCAGACATCAACTTGCAGTCATTAACATCATCAGTCATTATCATCATCAGTCATCATCATTATCATCATCATCACTATCATCATCAACCATTATCATTATCATCATCAATCATCATCATCATCATTCATCATCATCATCAATCATCATCATCATCATCAGAACACCCAGGGAAATGCAAGGTGGTCGTGTAGTAAAGGAGTGCACCGCTGTTTGTAAGTTCCCAAGATCGGTCCCCGTCTGGTTGCCAAGGACGGTATGAGGGTCCGAATGTCTTAAAAATCGTCTCCAGTAAACACGTCCTAAAAACATGTCTTCTATACACTGGTCACTTTAACTTGGTCATGTGCCATCTCGCTGACTTGAATCTGAGGTGTTACAAGTGTTTGTGCGTGTGTGTGTGTTTTATGTGTCCGACTCTGGACATAGGCTTCACAGCCTGCTATCAAGGCCCAGCAGTCCTCCAACATACCATACACCTCTACATATCACCACTTCGGCGCTAACACCCACCGTCCATATTGAATACATGCTAGGGCAGTCTCATACAGGACTGGTGTATTGGTATTACCAGGGGTATTATTACGACATGTCGGCGGGTCTCCTGGTAGATCAGTAAAGCCTGATTTAATGAAATTCAAATCCTTAAACTGTTCCCTGCCCCAGCGGGGATTTGAACCCGGGTCCGTTAGGACTGCAAGGCACCTCTCTACCAATTGTGTGTGTGTGGAGAGAGAGAGAGAGAGAGAGAGAGAGAGAGAGAGCAAAAAATAAAGGATAAAGGAAATTATATGGTGGCTGGACAGAAACAGAACAACTAATTATTTCATCTTTTACCCTACTCTCTCTCTCTCTCTCTCTCTCTCTCTCTCTCTCTCTCTCTCTCATTTATCCATGGAGGAGGCCGAGTTCGTCGTTTCCTTTCCACCCACTCATTTTGTTCTTTTTGACGCTTGACATAATTTAGTTACCCCGTTCTCGAGGTCTGATAATGAACACACACACACACACACACACACACACACACACACACACACACACACACACACACACACACACACACACACACACGGGAGGATTGGCGGATGAACAGGGAAAGACAATATTATTTCTTTTGGATGTTATGCTTGTTGGGTTGAGGTGTTGTGTGTGTGTGTGTGTGTGTTAGAGGGGGAGGTTAGATATGGTTGGGATGGAAAGACAGGAAGTGCGGATTAAGAGATGGGAACACCAACTAACCGACGGAAAGTGAGAGAGAGAGAGGAAGGGGGGGGGGTTGGTGGTGGTGTAGGATAACATTTGATATAATTGGCAGTTGTTTTGTTTTTCTTTAGCCACCATATAATTTTCTTATCTCTTAGTTTCTTGTATCTCTCTCTCTCTCTCTCTCTCTCTCTCTCTCTCTCTCTCTCTCCCTGCCTTCAATCTCTACCATATTCTCTTCTCTCTTCTCTTTCTCTCCCTGTATTTCTTCTCCATTCACCCCATTCTGCTCTTCCATTTCTTTTTGCTTCCCTCTTCTTTTCTCTCCTCTCCTCATTCTGTACCTCCTGCCCTTCTCACTCCCACCATGCACTCCTTTTCTCCCCCTCTTCCACTCTCCTCCTTCCTCTTCCCTCGCACTTCTCTCTTTCTCCTTTTCCCTCTTCTCTTCTTCTCTCTTTCTCCTTTTCCCTCTTCTCTTCTTCTCTCTTTCTCCTTTTCCCTCTTCTCTTCTTCTCTCTTTCTTCTTTTCCCTCCTCTCTTCTTCTCTCTTTCTCCTTTTCCCTCTTCTCTTCTTCTCTCTTTCTCCTTTTCCCTCTTCTCTTCTTCTCTCTTTCTCCTTTTCCCTCTTCTCTTCTTCTCTCTTTCTCCTTTTCCCTCTTCTCTTCTTCTCTCTTTCTCCTTTTCCCTCTTCTCTTCTTCTCTCTTTCTCCTTTTCCCTCTTCTCTTCTTCTCTCTTTCTCCTTTTCCCTCTTCTCTTCTTCTCTCTTTCTCCTTTTCCCTCTTCTCTTCTTCTCTCTTTCTCCTTTTCCCTCTTCTCTTCTTCTCTCTTTCTCCTTTTCCTTCTTCTCTCTTTCTCCTTTTCCCTCTTCTTCTCTCTTTCTTCTTTTCCCTCTTCTCTTCTTCTCTCTTTCTCCTTTTCCCTCTTCTCTTCTTCTCTCTTTCTCCTTTTCCCTCTTCTCTTCTTCTCTCTTTCTCCTTTTCCCTCTTCTCTTCTTCTCTCTTTCTCCTTTTCCCTCTTCTCTTCTTCTCTCTTTCTCCTTTTCCCTCTTCTCTTCTTCTCTCTTTCTCCTTTTCCCTCTTCTCTTCTTCTCTCTTTCTCCTTTTCCCTCTTCTCTTCTTCTCTCTTTCTCCTTTTCCCTCTTCTCTTCTTCTCTCTTTCTCCTTTTCCCTCTTCTCTTCTTCTCTCTTTCTCCTTTTCCCTCTTCTCTTCTTCTCTCTTTCTCCTTTTCCCTCTTCTCTTCTTCTCTCTTTCTCCTTCTACCTCTACTCTTCTTCTCTCTTTCCTTCTTTTCCCTCCACTCTCTTCCCTTCCTTCCTCCCTCTTTCTTCCCTTCCTTCCCTCTTCTCTTTCTTCTCTCTCTTCCCTCCTTGTTTCCCTCTTCTCTTCTTCTCTCTTTCTCCTTTTCCCTCTTCTCTTCTTCTCTCTTTCTCCTTTTCCCTCTTCTCTTCTCTTTCTCCTTTTCCTCTTCTCTTCTTTTCCCCTCCTTTTCCCTCTTCTCTTCTCTCTTTCTCCTTTTCCCTCTTCTCTTCTTCTCTCTTTCTCCTTTTCCCTCTTCTCTTCTTCTCTCTTTCTCCTTTTCCCTCTTCTCTTCTCTCTTTCTCCTTTTCCCTCTTCTCTTCTTCTCTCTTTCTCCTTTTCCCTCTTCTCTTCTCCTCTCCTCTTCTCTCCCCTATCCATCAATTTTCCCCGAACCAACTTTCACGATATTTTTGTAAAGTTCATCTTGGGTTTTCTTCTCTGCCTCCATCGTGTTTCCCTCTCTCTCTCTCTCTCTCTCTCTCTTTCTCTCTTCTGTTTCTCGCTTTTCCTCTTACCCTTCAGTTCTTCCTGTCTCCATCTTTCTTCTCCCTCACAGTCCCTCTCCATCTGTTTCACTAGCTTTATCATCGTCTCGGTTCTTTTTCTTGGTATTCCCCCCCCCCCCCTCTCTCTCTCTCTCTCTCTCTCTCTCTCTCTCATTCATCTTTTGGAGAAGGCCGGGTTCGTCGCTTCCTTTCCGCCTACCTCTTTTTTTTTCTTTTTACTTTTGACATAATCTAGTTAGCCCGTTCTTGAGGTCAGGTAATGAACGCACACACACTCTCTCTCTCTCTCTCTCTCTCTCTCTCTCTCTCTCTCTCTCATGTCTGGGGGTAATATTATTAAGG
Source organism: Coenobita brevimanus (assembly GCF_032717465.1). Lineage (NCBI taxonomy): Eukaryota > Metazoa > Arthropoda > Malacostraca > Decapoda > Coenobitidae > Coenobita > Coenobita brevimanus. Next base: position 297,872 of record NC_137033.1, on the reverse strand, counting down.
TAAAGTATAATTAATTTCTCCTTTTTTTTCTCCTCCCACTTTTGCTCCTCTCTTTTCTTCTCTCTTCCTCCTTACTCTTCTCTCTTTCCTCTCTTCTCCTCTCCTCCTTCTCCCATCTGCCCTTTGCATCCTCCTACTTCTTTCTCTTCTCACCTTCTCCCATGTCTTTTTCTTCTTCCGGTCCTTACCTCTTTTCTTCCGTATTCTTCTTTTGTCTTCTCATTTCTGGCCTTCTCATGTCGTTCCTTCTCTCTCCTTCTCTCCATTCTTCTCTTGCCTTCTCTTCTAATTTATCCTTTTCTCTTCTTTGCTGTTTTCGTAATATCATCCCTTCACATCTCTTTGTCTTCTCTTTTCTTCCCTCTTCTCTTCTCTTCTCATCCCTTCTCTTCTTTTCTTTTTTTTATTCTCCTTTTTTTTGTCTTTTCCCTTGCTCCGTTCCCCTTTATTTTTCTCCCTCTCCTCTTCACTCTTCTAATTCTCTCCTTTCCTCTGTCATTTTCTCTCCTGTCATGTCATCTTTCCTTCATTTCTTTTTTGCGCTTCCTTTTTTGTTTCTTTTATCATCTTTCCTTACCTTCAGAGAGAGAGAGAGAGTTTTTGCATGTCACTGTCTAGAGGGTGTGAAGCTCATGAATTAGCTCGCTTTTTCTCTCACTCACTCTATTTGTGTTGGGGGGAGAGAGAGAGAGAGAGAGAGAGGGGTGGAAGTAAGGGGGAGAGATGATGTGATAAAGTTGTCTGAATTGGACAGGATGTGGAGAAGAAGAGGAGGAATACTTTGTGTACAGAAAAAATAATGAATAAATAATGGAGAAATGGGTATATGAATTAATGAATGAATTGAAATAAATGGAGAGATAAATGAATGGACAAAACCTACACAGACAGAAACAGATAGACAGACAGGCAGACAGACAGACAAACAGACACACAGAGACATATAGGCAGAGACACACAAACAGGCAGACCGACAGAGATAGACAGACACACAGACAGAAGGAGACAAAGTAAAAGACAGAGAGAAAGAGAGGATAAATTATCCATGAAGGAATGAGAACAGCAAATGAATGAAGAGAAAGAAAAAAAGTAGAAGGAATTATGAGAGAAGGAAGTAAAAAGGGGTAAATAAGAATAAAGAAAGGTGAAGATATAAAGAAAAAGATGATTAGAAACAAGAAAGAGGGAAGGAGAGAAAGCGAGGAGAATGGAAGAAGGAAATAGGGAGGGAGGAGGAAAGATGAGAGGAATGTGGGAGAGAAAGAGAGGATGGAGGATCGGGTAAGGAGAGAATTTAAGAGTGCATAATTCGAGCTGAGAGAGAGAGAGAAGATGAGAGGGATAAGGGTAAACCAGAGAACAAAAGATGGAAATAAGATTGGAAAGAGAAAGAGTGGAAAATAAAGGGAAGAGAGAGAGAATAGAAGCTGTTGTAGTAAAGAAGAAGAGATAGAAAGATAAGAAAGGAGGAAGAGAGGAAGAAAGAGAAGGATTGGCAAGGAAGGAAATAAATGCTAAAGGAGACGAGTGAAAAGGAAAAAGAGAAGATTAAGAAGTTAGAAGGGGTAACTAGAGATAAGAGACGCGGTGGAAAGAGAGTGAAAAGAAGGAAGAAATATGAAGGAATATAGGAAGAAAAATGATGAGAGTAAGAAGGGAGGAGTAAAGGAAGCGAGACTGAGAAAGTGAAGAGAAAGGAGGAGAGGAATGAAGAATGAACATTAATAATAATAGTAATAATAATAATAATAATAATAATAATACAGAAAAAGAAGAACTAGAGAAGAGAAAGAAGACAGTAATAAATGAAAATAAAAGGGAGGGGGAAGAAAATGGCATGCGAACAACTAAAGGAAGAGAGAGAGAGAGAGAGAGGCAGTATACAAGGCACATAACCGTACCAATTCAGGTCCTCTTCCCTCGTCTTTTACCGCCTCTTTTATTCCTCTTTCCCTCTTCTCTAATTTCATTCTTGCTCTCTTTGCATATCTTGTCTTGTGTAATTATATTTTTTGTCATTCGCGCCTTTGTTCGTTTCTTTTCCTCTTTTTCTGCCTTTCATTTCTCTTACATCTTCACTCTCCTTCCTGTTTCCTTCCTTCCATCCCTCCATCCTGCTTACCTTCCTTTCCTTCCCTTTTGTTTCCTTCCCATTTCTTCCCTTCTGTTCCTTCCATCCTCCTTTCTTGCTTCCTCCTCTCTCGTATCCTTTCATTCTTCCTTCAGTACGTGCCTTCTTCAGCCTTTTCATCCTTCCTTCTCCACCTGCCTGCCTGCCTGCATTCTCCCTGCGATCTTGCCAGTTTGTCTCCCTACCTGTCTCCCTGCCTCTGTCCATGTCGTCCTCCCTGCCAACCTGCATTTTCCTTACCTAACTGCCTCTCTCCCTGCTTTCCTGCCTCATTCTCTGCCTGCATGCCTGCCTTCCTGCTCTCCCTGCCTGCTTGCGTACCTCTCTCCTTGTTTCCCTGTCTACCCGCCTGCCTATATTCCTGCCTCCCTGCCTGTCCCTCCCCATCCCGTCCTCCTTCCGTGCCTGCTTTTCTCCCCACCTACTGATCTCCCACATCCCCATTCTTCCATTCTTCCTCGCTCCATCCATGCCTCCCGTCCTCTCCATGCCTACCTCATTCCCTCCCTCTCTCCCTCCCTCCCTCCCATCCTTTCTCCTTCCTCCCTCCCTCCTACAAAGCAGTGTCCACTCATTGCACTCATTACCCAGTCACTTCCCTCCTGATGCCCAGTATCCCCATCTCTGTTGTATCATTAACCACTCATTGCCCACACTCCTTAGCCAGTGCTCATACAATGACCTCAGTACCTACCCAATACCCTCAGTGTCAGCAACGTCCACTTAATGTCCACAGTGCCCATTTAATGTCAGCAATGCCCACCCATTGTCCGCAGTGCTCACTCAATGTCCGCAATGCGCAATCAGTGTCCGCAGTGCTCACTCAATGTCCGCAATGCCCACTCAGTGTCCGCAGTGCTCACTCAGTGTCCACAATGCTCACTCAGTGTTCACAATGTCCACTCAGTGCCCGAAATACCCACTCAGTGTCCACAATAGCCACTCAGTGTCCTCAGCATCCCCTGCGTCACCACGATAGCCATCCCAGAGAGAGATAAGGCTTTGAGGAGGGAATAGTGCCCCCCCCCCTCTCTCTACAGTTGTCTTTTCTAGATTATAATTGTGTGTGTGTGAGAGAGAGAGAGAGAGAGAGAGAAATATTACGAAGGAGAGAGTGGGTGGAAATAAAGAGGCTAGTAAAGGAGACAGAGGGAGATTTGGAGGAAGATTCAAGTGAGCAGAAAAGAGGGAAAGTAAAGGGAGACCAGAAGGAAAAGATGAAGCGAGAATAACTGCTGAAAAAAAAAGAACTGAGAGAAATAAAGTAAAACAAGATACGTAGATACAAAAAGAGATAGATAGATGAGTTTGTTGGAGTTACAGGAAAAATAAAGTAGAAAAAAGATATATACAAATAAGGATAGATCGATTGTTGTTTATGTAGAGGATTTTGTGATTAACAGGAGAAATAAAGTAAAAGAAAAGAAGATAGAGAAATAGATAGATAGCTGTTTAAATAGATAGAGGTTTTTGTTGGGATTTGCAGGAACAATAAAGCAAAAAAGAAGATAGAGAAATAGAGATAGATAGCTGTTAATAAATAGAGGATTTTGTTGAGATTTACAGGAAATATAAAAAGAAGAAAAAGCAGAAAAATGAGAGATATCTGGAGAAGTAGGTGGAGGAATTTATTGGGATTTACAATAGACTGAGGATAGAGGGAGACCGACAGCCGTTTAAATAGATAGAAGGCTTTCTTCTGATTCACAGGCTCTATTATTCACATTTTTTACCTTTGGACGACAGAGATACCCCGTGGATAATAGTCAATAAAGTCTTGGGGTTTAATAAAGTATAGTACCTTAGTTGTCAGCCGTCGTTTACTAGTTAATGTAGACTTTATTCTAGACGTCCTTCCTTCACAGTAAAGTCCTCTCTCGGCAGCAAGAACTCAGTAATAAAGACATCAGGGTAGTTAAGCAGGTAATGATGATCGTCTTTAACTCTTTACTACCTGGGGTCCCTCCTGGGCTGAGTAAAGGCATCCCGTGGTGGCAGGAAGAAAATAAAGACAATGTTAGTAAAAGAGAAAGTAAAGACCAGGTTAGTAAAGGAATTAACTCGCCTGCCAAGCTTTAAATGACGCAGTAAATAAGGAAACCAGTAGTCCAGGTGTGTGTGTGTGTGTGTAAAAAATCGCGTTCCTGGGGACTACACCACACCAGCCTGAAAATCTCAATCTCTCTCTCTCTCTCTCTCTCTCTCTCTCTTATAAGCTCATTTCCTTTCACATACCCTCTCTCTGACTCACCATTTACCCATCTCGTTATTCAGGAGATGAGACACTATTGTACACTCACTCTTCTGTTTATCTCCTCTCACAAGTTCTCCCTAGAGTAAGTAGCAGGGAGCTTTAGTTCGCCTCCGAGCACTTCTTCCTTACAAACCAGTAGCCTACTGTAGGTGTGTGTGTGTGTGTGTGTGTGTGTGTGTGTCAAGTAAACACTCTGACTTACTCTCAGTTGAATAAATTTGTCCCGCGTCATCATAAATAAAATACTAGAGTTGTCTTCACCATGAGAGGGTTAAAGCTGACATTATTTACATTTAGCTTCTTGGAAAAATTGGGTTTGCAGAAATATGTATGCGAGAACAGCAGACACGCCTGGATTGCCAATTTAATGATGGGAACGTAGCAACTCTTCCCTCCCAAACGCTCCTCATTTCCTCTCCTTTTTTTTTTTTTTTTCACCAGTTTTTTCCAACTTCTATTTTTTTAGCCCTTGTTTTTTTCGACTTTTTTTTCCTTCATGAGTCGCTCCAGAATTCCAGAACGTCCTCTTGCATAGCTTCTTGCGTTGCTCTCCACCGGATGTTTGACGGAAAAGGGATTCCTCACAAGTTTTGCCAGAGGAAAATGATTACGAAATTCTGTCTTCCGTTGACCTCAGATGCGTATGATTGCCCCGTGACCCCCCACAGGATAGAACGTGGCTCCAAGGTGGGGAACTAGCCTAGTGGTCTGCTTTATCCCAAGACTCGGATATAACACACACACACACACACACACACACACACACACACACACACACACACACACACACACTGACTGACTGCGTTGTTTTAAATGAGTACGAGATCACATTATCTGTGTTTCCCATAATATATTCCAATGTATTTTATTTTTTACCACTCATTCATCTTTTACGAAGCAGTGACTCATTACTATTAAGCTGTAGCATGATTAACTCACCACTGACTCATCATTTATTAAGCACTGACTCACCATTGACTCACCACTTATCCACCTTTTACTCATCCGTGTCCCCCTCTTGACTCGCAGGTGGTGGACTACGAGGGCACGGGTGGTGAGGTTGTGGTGAGTCAGCGAGGCAGCAGCACGGTGAGTCAGCTGCTTAAGTACAAGGCACGTGCGTCAGACTCCGGCAAGTACACGTGCAGGCCTTCCACGGGTGAGGATGCGTCAGTCGTCCTGCACGTCCTTGATGGTGAGTAGGGAAGCGCACGTGTTGTTATTTTTTTTTTTTTTTCGTTTTTGTTTTTTTATTTGTTTTCCAATTTGCTGTAGTTTTATAATTTCCATTCGCTTTTTTCGGTTGTTCTCTCGCTTTCGTCTTTTTTTTTTTTTTTTTTAAATATTGTTATTTTCCCAGTTTGTCTCGTTTTATCATTTTCTTCCGTGTTCTTTTCATTCCAGTTCTCGCTCGTCCGTATATTCTTATCATCTCGTCCTTGGTGCAGTAATCTCGTTCGTTATGTTTTAGCTAATTTATTTTTTTCATATCGTGTTTTCTATTTTTCATTTAGTTTTAGCACTGTTCTTATGTATGTACGCTGTGTGCAAAGGAAAGTTTTGTGCCCGTTCTCCCACCCTCCCTTTTTTTTTTTTTTTTTTTTTTCCTGGTCTAAACTCCGGCCACGTTTCCATTTTATGTGTTGGTATTTATGGTTTGGCACGTTGACGACTGGAGATTTTATTATTGTGTCTCCTTCCGATCTCTCCCTTCCTCTGTTTTCCTTTCCTTTCTAGCTTTCTTTTCCTTCTCGTAATTTATTCTGTCCTCTCTGCATTCCTTTCCCTGCTGCCGTAGTGAGTTAGTCATTCATTTATACTGCCATTCCCTCACTTATTCTTTTCCTTCCACCTTCATCCATCCATCCATCTATCCATTTTTTTTTATATGTCTGAGTACTACATTGCTTCCCTTTCCCTCCTCCTTCCATCCCTTATGTCTCCCTCAGTGTTTCTCTCCCTTTGTCTCTCCATCCCCCACCCTCTCTTCTTCCTACCAGCTACATCTCTCCCTCTCCCTTTTTCCCCTCAATTTTTTTCTCTCCCTGTGTTTTCCCTCCAGTCATCCATCATTGTCTTAATAATTCTCCCTCCATGTATCTCCTTCCCAGCCACCCTCACCCACTGTCCAGATCTTTCCCACACCTCTCCCTCTTTCTTTTTCCTCTTCCCTTTTCTTTTCCTCTTCCTGTGTTTCTCAGTATACAGTCACCTGCCCTTGTCTCTTCCTCAATAATTCTCCCTCCCTGCATCCCCTTCCCCGTCACCCTCACCCACCATCCAGATCATCCCCACACCTGTCCAACTTCTTCCTTCCTCACCTCAAGCCCCACGAGACAGCCTCCCCAACTCCCCATTACTTAGCAAGAACCTCTCCCCCACACACCCCCTCCCTCTCTCCCTCAACACCCCCTCTCTCTCTCCCTCAACACCCCCTCCCCCACACCCCTTCCACACACCCCCACACCCTCTGGCACTTAAAACTTGTGCCTCGTCTGCGTGAGTGGGGCTTGTAAAACACATGTGCGGGGACTGTGAGGTGTGGTGGTGGTGGTGGTGGTGGTGGAGTGCCGTGTGGGAAATTTTTAGCAGTACCCCTTGTGAACAGTTGGTTTGGGTGGCTGGAACTTGTGTTTGTGGGTGTTAAAGGTGGAGATGGTGGTGTTGGTTGCATTAGTAGTTGTAATAGTAATGGTGATGGTATTAATGTTGATAGAAGTTACATTTATACCGCATTAATGGGAGTAGTAGTAGCAGTAGTAGTAGCAGTAGGAGGAGGAGAAGTGAGCAGAAGAGTAGGAAGCTACGGGCAGTAAAAGCTGTTGTAGCAAGAGTATTGGCAGCAGATTTACGTACTTAAGGTTAGGTCTGTTGAGGAGAAGAGTAGGTCAGGTTGGATTAATCAACAAGGTAAGAACACATGCATAAATATGAGAAGCCATACTACCAGCTCCTCCTTGAAATGTCTGCCATGGATTAGGCTGAGGACATACGCAGACCATGTGGTGAACGCGATAGCCAGTGGGTCACGGTGGATCCAGGTCAGGTCATGTGAGGCAGAAAGGCCAATAACTGTGGCTTCATTCGCTTCGGGTGTTGCAGCAGCCATCTCACAGCCTCCCACGCTTAGATTAGGCCAGTTAGGACGGTGTGGATTAGACTGAGCTCAAAATAGGTCGGGTTAGAGTAGGCTGGATAGATTAGGTCAAGATACGTCTGATTAGGTTCGTAAAAGCAGTCCAGGTTAGGGTTAGGTTAGGTTTAGACGGATTGGATTGGGTGATTAGGTTAGCTTAGGTCCAGCTAAACCAGGTCGTGTAATCTAGTTAAAGGAGGTTATGTCAGCTTAGGCAATAACACGAACTGCATTACCGGTTGTGACTGCAGTAAAGGTGATGTAATGCCTCTCTCTCTCTCTCTCTCTCTCTCTTGGCACCGTATCTTAATGCGTCATCACCCAGTCCCACCACTTGATTAGATGAAGCTGAGTTGAGGATCGGTTGGGTTATATTAGGATTGGTTAGATTGCTTTGGATTATGTTAGGTTTATTTTGGCTTTTAGGTCATGAGGTCAGGTTCGTCGTCTTGAATTGGGTCAGGTTAGGTTGGATTTGGTTGTGTTTTAGTTCAGGTCAAGGCAGGTTAAAATGTTATTTTAAATTAGTAAGGATAGGTTTCACATCGTTGAGTTTGTTGGGGCAGATTTTTGTCACGTAGGGTCAGGCTGGGTGTGGTTAGGTCAGATGAGGTAAGGTGTGGCAAGGTGAGGTTACTGTCTACAAATACTGAGTGCAATGAAAGCCTGGTAATATGTGTGAGTCCATCGGCAGTGTGTTATTACAGTCATTACCAGCCTTCACCACTCGCCCTCCTCACTTTATACCTCGTTACTCACTCACACTGACGCGCATAAACCCAAGTGGGCCCCAAGGCAATCCCGGACGTGGCCATTCTGTGTAACTGCCATCCATCCATCCATCCATCCGTTGCTTAATCTAATCTGTCCGTCTCTTCCATGTGTCTCGTCCTGTGTGTGTGTGTGTGTGTGTGTGTGTGTGTGTGTGTTTTTATCTGTCCCTTCATCCATCCATTCTTCTCCTAATCCATCCGTCTGTCCATCCTTCCTTTAACTCATCCATCCTTTTTTCATTTGATTCCCTTTCTCCGTCTCCCTTTTACTTTGATCCTCACATCCATCCATCCATTCCATCCTTTTCCTTCCCTCCATACCTCTCCCTCCCTTCTTCCCTCTCTGTACTGTAGCTTTCCATTATATTTTTATCTCTTCTTCCTCCCTCTTCTTTTCTTTTCATCTCCCTCCGCATTACTTCATCCCTTTTTCTTTCTCCGCTCATCCCTCTCCATCCCTCTGTCCATCCGTACATTCTCTCTCTCTCTCTCTCTCTCTCTCTCTCACACACACACACACACACACACACACACACACACACACACACACACACATTAGTTTTAACATACACGTACTGCGGTTTCATTAATCACATGCAGGAAGATTATTGAGGTGTAATATCCACAATAAATCGCTAAGGAATAGGCGTCAAGGGATTTCCAAAGTCATCTAGAATACGAAAAAAAAATTTCCCCAGTTACGATGGACTTGTGTGAGGCATAGGAGAGAGAGAGAGAGAGAGAGAGAGTCCAGGTGTCCTCCTTCATCCCTCACATTATACCCCCCCCTCTCTCTCTCTCTCTCTTTCTCTCTCTCTCTCTCTCTCTCTCTCTCTCTCTCTCTCTCATTACAAAGTGTCACTAATAATGGCCTGAACTACCTGGAGATTAACTAAGGTAATGGGGTATTTTGCGGCCGCCTTACCTCTCTCTCTCTCTCTTTATTTTCTCTTGCTCTCTTTTGTGCCCCTAGTCTCTGTGTCGTTTGTCTCACTCATTCTTACTCTTCGTACATTTCACTTTCTCCATTTTTGTTCCCCTTTGTGTCATGTGTACTTCCTTTTTCATTGTATCTGTTATTATTTCGTCTTTTTCTTCCTTTTTTTAGTTTTTATTTTCTTGCATTCTTTTTGTGTGTTCTTCCCATCTTCCGTTTTCTTTTCGCTGTTCATATTAACTTCTTCTCTTTCTCCTTTTGCTGTCCTCATTTTCTTTCTTGCTGTTATGCACCTTTCAGTTTTATATTTATTTGTTTATATATTTCACAGATTTCTTTTTTCGTCTCCTCTTTTATCGCTCCCTCTTATCTTCCTCTCCTTTAGTATTCCATTCATTCATCTCTCCGTCCCTCGTCATTCCCACTCTGCCTTCCTCTCCACAAAGGTTTTCCCTCCTTCCTGTCTTTCATTCATTCATTCGTTCTTTCCTTCTTCCTTCCTTCCTTCTATCCTTCCTTCTTTCCTTCCTTCTATCCTTCCTTCTTTCCTTCCTTCCTTCCTTCCTTCCTTCTCATTTTTACCTTTTCTGTCTCCTTTCTTTCTGCCACTCTTCTTCCTGCCATTCCTTATCACATCTTCCCTTCCTCGTTTCTGTCTCTTTCCTCCTTCGCTCCTTCAGTCCTGTTGTTCCTTCCGTGTTCCATTTTCTCCTTCCTACCTTCCCTCCCTCGTTCATTGCTTCCATCCTTCCTTCCTTCCACCCTTCGTCTTCTCAGAAGCGATACATTCAAATTACACTCATTCTTACTCTCTCTCTCTCTCTCTCTCTCTCTCTCTCTCTCTCTCTCTCTCTCTCTCTCTCTCTCTCTCTCTCAGCAGTACAGGTGTGACGGCTAATTAGTTGTGCACCTGTACAAAGGACCCAAATCATGTGTCAACATTTTTTAACAATAATTTCCTTTGTTTTTTAACCATCAATACTACTACTACTACCACCACCACCACCACCACCACCACCACCACCACTACTACTACTACAACTATACTACTGCTACTACCACCACCTCCAATACTACTACTACCACCACCACCAATAATAATAATAATAAGTAATAATTTTAGTCACTGCTACTACTGCTGCTACCGCTGCCACACACACACACACACACACACACACACACACACACACACACAGTTCTCCTCTCTCTCTCTCTCTCTCTCTCTCTCTCTCTCATGCATAGATACATATAAAACTTGACCAACCCAGCCTCCACACAGGCGCACCGGGACCCGCCATTTTAGTCCCCCCTCCCTCGCTCCCACAAGCCCGGCTCAAAGAAAACGGGACAGAGGGTGACTTTGATCCAACAGTATTTTGAAACCCGGATAAAACTGGGTTCTCTGGGTTTGTTTTGGGGGTTCTGTGGGTCTCCTTGGGCCTTTGTGGGATTTGGTGCAGCTGTGGTATGGTTGAGTGGGATTGTATCGAAGGGGTATTGTAAATGCTTTGTCTGTCTGTCTGTCTCTTTCTCAGTATAACTCTCTCTCTCTCTCTCTCTCTCTCTCTCTCTCTCTCTCTCTCTCTGTAATAAAGGGAGTGTTTAAGTGTAGTAATGGTTAATGGGTAAGACCAAACTTATGTGATAAGAGTTGGACGAAGTTTTATGGACAGTCAGTATATCACATTAAAACACTCCAGGAGAAAGAGAGAGAGAGAGAGAGATGGGGAGGAGGGGAATGGATGTTAATGAGGGTAGTGTTAACTAAGCAGGATTATCGCTTTTTGCTGTTTTTCACCGTCCTTTTTTTTTTTTTTTTTTTTTTTATAGAACAAGGAGGATAGTTAATCGTCATCATCATCATCTGCCATACCACCACCATCCTCGTCATCATCATCTTCATCATCATCATCATCATCATCACCACCACCATCACCACCACCACCACCACCACGATGATGATGATGATGATGATGATGTCAGTGTGATGGAAATGGTAATAAAATGGCTGGAACGGTTATAATATATGGTAACAGTGCTGATAGTAGTGGATGTGTACGATATTAATACCTTCCATATCCACTTCACTCCATCATTCCAACACCCTCCCCCCCTTCCTCCCCTCTCACTACCCTTCATATCAATCCACCCCACCTAACTCCACCGCTCTCCCCCACCCCCGTAGTCACCCCCGCCCCTTCTCCCACCACAGTCCTTACAACCCTTTACCCTCTCGATTTCTTCTCCTCTCTCCTTCCCCTCCCCACCACAGCCCTTACAACCCTTTACCCTCTCGATTTCTTCCCCTCTCTCCTCCCCTTCCCCCTTCCCCTCCCCATCATAGCCCTTACAACCCTTTACCCTCTCGATTGCTTCCCCCTCCCCTCCCCCTTCCCCTTCCCCTCCCCACCACAGCCCTTACAACCCTTTACCCTCTCGATTGCTTCCCCCTCCCCTCCCCTTCCCCTTTCCCCTCCCCTTCCCCTTTCCCCTCCCCACCACAGTCCTTACAACCCTTTACCCTCTTGATTTCTTCCCCTCTCTCCTCCCCTTCCTCCTTCCCCTCCACACCACAGCCCTTACAACCCTTTACCCTCTCGATTTCTTCCCCATCCCCTCCCCCTTCCCCTCCCCTGATATATGCTGATTCTATTCATGGGGCGGGGATCGAAATGGAGAGTTGATTTGGAGTGTTGAGGCGCATGAGTGTTGGGGGGGGGGGGAGGGGGATATCTAGGGATTGAGGAAAATTGAAAAAAAAAATTACATGGAAAATCGAGGGATGAAGAAGCGAAGCAAGGATTGGGGAGAGAGAGAGAGAAGGAAGAGTGGGAGGAAGAAAACGGGATGCTGGAAAGTAATGGGAAACTGTGCTTAACCAAGAGAAGAAAGAAAACGAATCGTAGCAAGTGTTTAAGTACTTCAAAACTATGACGAGAAAATCGAAAAATGAAGAAGAAAAACAGAGACTGGGAGAGACAATCATCACAAAAGAACTGGTATTATGGAACGGCGTAAAACCGAAAGAAGCCGAATATATTTTTTAAAAGGTATAAACTATGGTTGCGTTTCCCGCTTACCTGGGTGTTGTTCAGAAGCAGGATAATTCAGCCTCGTTCACTTTTTTTCACTTTGTTTGTTGTTGCCTATAATGGTGTACATCAAAGCAGCCTTCATCTTTCTCATTCAGGCCTCAGTGATTACTTACTGTGTTTTACTCCAATTCCTTCAACGCAGCCGTAGTGTAGATCAGGGTATCCTGACCTGAGGCTGGGGCTGCATGTACTCCAGTGTATCCTGACCTGGGGCTGGGGCTGCATGTACTCCAGTGTATCCTGACCTGGGGCTGGGGCTGCATGTACTCCAGTGTATCCTGACCTGGGGCTGGGGCTGCATGTACTCCAGTGTATCCTGACCTGGGGCTGGGGCAGCATGTACTCAAGTGTATCCTGACCTGGGGCTGGGGCTGCATGTACTCCAGTGTATCCTGACCTGGGGCTGGGGCTGCATGTACTCCAGTGTATCCTGACCTGGGGCTGGGGTTGCATGTACTCCAGTGTATCCTGACCTGGGGCTGGGGCTGCATGTACTCCAGTGTATCCTGACCTGGGGCTGGGGCAGCATGTACTCCAGTGTATCCTGACCTGGGGCTGGGGCAGCATGTACCCAAGTGTATCCTGACCTGGGGCTGGGGCTGCATGTACTCCAGTGTATCCTGACCTGGGGCTGGGGCTGCATGTACTCCAGTGTATCCTGACCTGGGGCTGGGGTTGCATGTACTCCAGTGTATCCTGACCTGGGGCTGGGGCTGCATGTACTCCAATGTATCCTGACCTGGGGCTGGGGCTGCATGTACTCCAGTGTATCCTGACCTGGGGCTGGGGCTGCATGTACTCCAGGGGGTAGACGGTGCTCATGCTGGCGGTACACAGACCAGGGACGTAGGAATGTGTGAGTGTGGGTCGGGGGATCTACGCATCTGTGTGGAGGGAGGGAGTGTACCCCTACCGTGTTTGAGAAAACTTGAAAATACTCTACTGAAGAAAGGGCTTGTTTTGGTGTAATAATTGCGTTTTTGGAGTGATCATGCATTTATCTGTGTTGAGAGTCTATTTCTGCGTTAGTAAAAATTATATGTTCGAAAATTGGGATAAGAATTTTCCTGGAATGCTTGTAGGGCATTTAGTTCTGATGGCCGACTCACTGTATAAAGTACGTGAGTCATAGCCCCCTGACCTCCACCATTCCCACACCTGTGACATATTCACCTTACACATACTTCGATAATTTATGTTTGAATTCCCATACTTATTTTGTCTTTTAACATATTTTTAAAAGTTATTAAAGGTTTAACACCTTAGCAAACGGCAGTTTAGGAAAATTAATAATCTTAGTTGCGATCATATTTAAAGCTTGTTCATTAGGCCGTTATAGACTATTTAGCAGTGTCTTTACAAAAATCATTTAAAACCCACATCATTTTTTGTCATTACTAACCCACTGGCCTGGAAAATTTAAAGCTTTTATTCAAAGGTTTTAGTTATTATAGTGACTTTAGGTTTAGGAAGGGCGATAGAACAGGGAGGAACTCAGCTGTGTGTGTGTGTGTGTGTGTGTGTGTGTGTGTGTGTGTGTGTGTGTGTGTGTGTGGCGTAAGGGGGTACAGAAAATGCCAAAGACTTGGGTGCCAATGATATAGATAAATGGTTCCACTATATGTATACTGATTCATTCCAGTGTGCTGTGTGGCATATATGTTCTCTCTCTCTCTCTCTCTCTCTCTCTCTCTCTCTCTCTCTCTCTCTCTCTCTCTCTCTCTCTCACACACACACACACACACACACACACACACACACACACACACACACAACGTATATTCCTCCCTCTATAAATGTTTCATAATTTGACTCGAGAGGATGGGAATATGAACGAGAGAGTTTAATGATATATCGCAAGTCAGGTCTAAATCAAGATCACGTTTCACGGTAAAAATCCAAAGGCATATTTTACATTTGTTTGTGAAGGGTGGCGACGTGTGTGTGTGTGTGTGTGTGTGTGTGTGTGTGTGTGTGTGTGTGTGAGAGAGAGAGAGAGAGAGAGAGAGAGAGAATTAAACGAGGAGCGGAGTAAAAGGTGAAGGAAAGAGGGGAGAAGAGGGAATGGATGGAAGAGGTGGGATGGAGAAGGAGAGGGGACAGGGGTAATGGAGAGAGAAGAGAGGGATTAGGAGGACGGGAGAGTGTAAGGGTTGTAGGGAAAGGGGAGGGCAAGAGGAGGAAGAGGGAGGGAAAGAGGTGGGATGAAAGAAAGAGGGAGAGGAGGTAGGAAGAGGAATATGCAACCACACATACCAACACCACGTCACATTCTATCATCTTCCACACATCTCATACCAACCAATCTCCCCTATGCCACACCACCACCCCCACATATACCACTGTCACACCACTATTTACGAAGGACATATACCATCACCACGCCACATTATATCATCTTCCAGACATCTCACACCAGCCATTTTCTCACATACTACACTGCAGCATTCACACATACCAGTCACACCACTGTACTAACACCACCGCACCCACACATACCCCTGCCACACCATTATACCACCTGGGACACATACCACACCAGCTGCGTCCGATCTGCTTCACGCCATACCGTAACCACCACACTGCTGCCACTCTTTCCCTCCACACACACACACACACACACACACACACACACACACACACACACACACACACACACACACAATACTTATTATTCCTACCAACAGACCATTTCATTAGGATGAAACGTGGCTTCCCTTCCCCAAAATGTGAGGGAAGAATAATTATTGAAGGAATATAGTTTTCTAATGCCAAAAACAACAGTAAACTAGAGAGAGAGAGAGAGAGAAGGGGGGGGGTAGCTGTGGTGGTGACAGGAGCAGATGCAGATGTCACCTCTAATTATCGTGGTACTGTGTGAAGGTGGCACTGTCTTGGCACCTCTGGCACTGGGGTGGATGGAGGACAGAGACACGCCCTGATGGCAGAGATGGACGAGGTGTGAATGTAAATGTGTGCCTATGTATAATTTTTGTTTATATGTGTGCTTGTATAAGTATAGGGTGAAGAGACATATATTGGGTGTGTATAAATTTGTGTATGTAAAATAATACATCCATACATTTTATATATATAATTATGGAGTTATTCTAAACAGTATTAAAATGACGACATATGAAGGTATTAAGGATTTTTTTTTTTTTTTTTTTTTTTTTTTTAAGGCTAACCACATAATTTTCTTCCTTTAAGAGAAATCCCAGCACTTACAAGGTACTTAAGAAGTTGATGTTAGGCTGTGTGTGTGTGTGTGTGTGTGTGTGTGTGTGTGTGTGTGTGCTGATGTGGACCTCCCAGGGTGTGGGAGTGTGCAGTATTGCGAGAACGTGAGTGCCTTGGTGTGTGTGTGTGCAGCGGAGTTTAAAGTAGAGAATCGAGTGTATTTGTATTCTGATCGGTTTGTCTTTCTGTCTCGTAAGATTTTGCGAAGAGGGAGGAGGAAGAAGAGAGGGGGGAAGGGACGGAGAGAGGCAGAGGGAGAAAAAAGATAACGAGAGTGGGAGGGAAGGGAGGGAAAAGAGGGAGTGGAGGGGGAAGGGAAAGAAGGAGAGGAATTGAAAATATATTAAAAAGAAGGAAAAGGGGAAAGGGTGGGAGGATAAGGGAGTGAAAAAGATGAGGGTGGGAAATGGAGAGAGAAATAGAGAGGAGATGGGAAGCAAAAGAGGGGAGGGAGGGAAAGAAAAGGTGAGGCTGGAGGAGGGGGGGGGTAAGGGGAGAGAAAGGGGGCGGGAAAAGGAGAGGAGAGGGAATGTGAGGGGAGAGGGGGAGAGTATGGGAGGGGAGATTTAAATAGACCTACTGTGGGAGCGGACCGGAAGTCATAGAGGGAGAGAGAGAGAGAATTTTAAGTTTGGATTGGAAGGCCGTCAGATGCTACGTGTTAGCTGTTCCCTTCTCTCCTAAGGTGATTTTAATTTGGTAAGTTCATTCGTTAGCAATCAAAGGCTTAATTTCCGGTGGTCAGAGGATGAAGAATGTGCAGGTGGGATTGTTGGATATTTGGATGGTGGGCTGGTGTGGGCTTGGAGGGTGGCAGGTGTAAACAAAGGCAGCTGGCGTCGTAAAAAGCCTGATGTAAACACGGGAGGGGCAGGCAGGGGAGGGGTTGAGACAGGGAGAGGCAGGGAAGGAGAGGAGACAGAGAGAGGCAGGGAAGGAAAGCAGACAGGGAGAGGCAGGGAAGGAGAGGAGACAGAGAGAGGCAGGGAAGGAAAGGAGACAGGGAGAGGCAGGGAAGGAGAGGAGACAGTGAGAGGCAGGGAAGGGGGGGAGACAAGGAGAGACAGAGTAGGTAGGCAAGGAGAGGAAAAAGAGTAGTAGAGAGAGAGAGGAGATACTGAGAAGAGATCGAGAGATAACAGGTGACATCAGAGGGAGACAGTAAAGGAAATAAGGCTACACGGTGGGAGGAATAGGTAAGAGAGAGGTGAAGGAGGTGGGCAGGCACGTGAGGTAGGCACGGAGAGACAGGCAGGGAGGGAAAGAGAAGGGAGAGGTAGACATGGGGAAATGGGCAGGAAGACAGAGGTACAGAGGTGGAAGTGGTACGCAAGCAAAGGAAGTAGGCAGGGAGAGGCAGGCAGAGAGAAGGAGGTGGAGGAGAGAAGCAGGCAGTATAGATAGGCAGGAAGAAATGGGTGGGAGAGGCAGGCAGAAAGAGGCAGGGATGTAAACAGAGGCGGGGTAGGCAAAGACGGAGATGGATTGAAGGCAGAAAAACGAGAGAGAGAGAGATGCTTGCTCACCTTATTATCATATCAGAATCTCCCAGTTAGTGTCCTTTCATCCATCATGGTAATTTTCCCTCACTATCCAACCATCTCTTCGTATTTCTATCCAGCTGTCCATTTGCCTTAGCCCTCTATCCAGCCATCCTCTATCCATTCTTTTTATAAGTTCCTATGTTTACCATTCATTTACCTGTTCTCTCTTGTAACTTATTAGGCCATCCATCAATCCATCCATCTATCTGACTGTCCATCCATACATCCATCTGTGTATTCATTTGTTTATACAGTCAATTATCCATCCAATTCCTCCTCCATCATTCCTTCTTTCCCGTCCCTCCATCCTTTCGTCCATCCACCCTTCCATCCCTCCACCACTCTCCGCTTCACCACATTATCTTCATCCCTGAGCGTTTGTGTTCCCACCGATTTAACTGCGCCAACTTGTAGCTCTCCCTGACGCGATCCACCAATCCATCCATTCATCCATCCATCCATCCACTATCGTCCCATCCATCCATCCATCCACTATCGTCCCATCCTTCCAACCCAGTACATTGTCCTATCATCCCAGAGCATCTGCGTGTTCCCACCTATTTATATCGTCCCTCCATCAATTCATCCATCTATCCATCCGTCAGCTGTTCATCCATCCGTCTTCCCTCCATCGCAGAGTCACCTCCATCCGTTTATCCACCTACCTATTCATCAGTTATTCATCTATCCACCGTCAAAAGGCAGTAGAGAAAACGAACAAAGGACATGGATTCATAGGTATAACATTGGAAATATCTGTTAAGTTCAGCTGATCACAAGACAGTAGCGATGTGGAGAAACCGCTGAGAGTAGTGTGGATGGTAGCGATGTGGAGAAACCGCTGAGAGTAGTGTGGATGGTAGCGATGTGGAGAAACCGCTGAGAGTAGTGTGGATGGTAGCGATGTGGAGAAACCGCTGAGAGTAGTGTGGATGGTAGCGATGTGGAGAAACCGCTGAGAGTAGTGTGGATGGTAGCGATGTGGAGAAACCGCTGAGAGTAGTGTGGATGGTAGCGATGTGGAGAAACCGCTGAGAGTAGTGTGGATGGTGACGGAAATTATTATGCCTAGATTATTTAAGAGCCATATCTGGCAACGTAGTAAATTGAAAAGGCTTAATCTTTTTACCAGATCAGAGCGCACGCGAAGTGGGGATGTAATTCAGTTATTACAAAATGTACAAGGGACATCATACTACGGCAGTTGATAAATACAGTACAACAGACCGGTTGACCTACGCCAGAGCGGATGGCTGTAGAATTACTGGCAGACGTTAACAGTTACGTGAAGCCAAGAAACTGTTTTGTATATTACAGTAAACGTATTGAACAATTGTCTTAACAGTTTGGTTGACGCTGATACGGTACTAACATTTGCTAGTCGCTTGGACAAGTTTCTGATTCAACATCCACAGCTTAAAATGTTCACGATTAAATAATGCAAAAAATATGACGACTCTTGTTTTCTTTATCAGTATATCAGAGCAAACGGCCAAAAGGCAACGTCGTTATGTACTTAATGTTACTCTTACTGGTTAGAATGTCGACTATATTTTGGGATTCACTATTTCGTGTAAAAGGTTCATAACAGTTTATTTTTATTGCCTGACTGTTCAGTTCACTTTATCCTGCCGGCGTCAGCAGAAGGATTGATAAACTTGGGCAGCCCTCTTGCCGTACCATCCGCCTCTTTTACTGATCGGCTGTAAATCATAAACATCACCTACACAGTGTTAGAACGGCCACGATATTTTTTTCCTCCCCGTTTGCATCCTTTATACTCGTTTGTAGCTTGTCTATCTTTGCCTCCCTTCCATTCATCCATCCAGCTTATAATCCATTCTTCTCTCCCACCTCTCCCCATCCATCCATCCATCCATCCCTTCTCATTTCCTCCCTCCCTTCCATCCTAATATCCACCATCATCCCTCCCTGCATCCATCCATCCATCCATGCCCAGCCAGCGTGCCAGCCTCATCAGCATATCACCGCAGTGTGTGTGTGTGTGTGTGTGTGTGTGTGTATTTCAGTATTTGCATAAGTATTCCTTCCCATAAGTGCTCGCTTAGGTCCTTTGAGGCTGCGGAGTGTTCTTGTTACGGTGTTTTTGTGTTCTTGTCAGGGTGTTCTGGTGATATTAGAGTGTTCTGGTATTCTTGTCATGGTGTTGTTCTGGTGTTTTTGTCAGGGTATTCTGATGTTATTACGGTGTTCATGTGTTCTTGTTAGGGTGTTTAGGTGTTATTACGGTGTTCTTGTGTTCTTGTCAGGGTGTTCTGGTGTTATTGAGGTGTTCTTGTGTTCTTGTCAGGGTGTTCTGGTGTTGTTGAGGTGTTCTTGTGTTCTTGTCAGAGTGTTCAGGTGTTATTGAGGTGTTGTATTCTTGGCAGGGTGTTCTGGTGTTATTGAGGTGTTCTTATGTTCTTGTCAGGGTGTTCAGATGTTATTGAGGTGTTGTGTTCTTGGCAGGGTGTTCTGGTGTTGGTAGGGTGTTTTTGTGCTCTTGTCTGGGTGTTCAGGTGTTATTAGGGTGTTGTGCTCTTGTCAGGGTGTTCTAGTGTTTTTAGGGTGTTTGTATGCTCTTGTCAGGGTGTTTTGTGCCATGTCAGGGTGTTCTGGTGTTATTAGGGTGTTCTTGGCAGGGCGTTCTGGTGTTCTGTGGGTGTTCTTGTCTTTATTTGTTTTTGTATTGTGTACACTCCGGATTATATTTGTGTTCTTTGGCTGTATTTAAGTTACTTTTGTGTTCTGGTGTCGGGCTGCAGTGCTCTTGTTTTGGTCTTGTAGTTTTGTGTTACTGTTATTCTGTGTTCATTTATTCTGGTAACCTTGTGCTCTGGTGTTCTTGTTGGGGTGTTCTTGTGTTAGTGTGGTGTTTTCTTCAATGCTTATCTGTCCGTCCATTCATATCCTTTCTTCCACTGTTTATTCGCTCATTCATTCGTTCAGTCATCCATCCATCTGTCCATTCATTCATCCATGCCTCTTGTACCTGTAGCTCTTATTCATCCATCCATCCATCTGTCTCTCACGTCCCGTCCATCGACCCTTCCATCTATCCTTCAGACAATCTCTCCTTCCGTCTGCCCAGCCTCCCGCAACGCATCCATCCATCAATCCATCCTCCCTCGGTCTGTCTATCCATCTTTCCGTCATCCGCCTCCTGTCCTTCCACCCATTCCTCGGTCTTCAGGCTATCCCATCCATCCATCCATCTCGTATGTCTTGTCCATCCAGCCATTATTTCTTCATTCATCAAAAGACGGCAGAAGCATAAACAGCAATAAATTAGGTAAGAACACCGTAAATAAACAAGTCCTTATATACGGACAACTAAGAGGGGTCTGTTACGTAGGAAGAGGCTGCCCGAGAAAGAGGAAATATTACGAGGGACGGTGTATTAGAGGGAGGGGGGGGGGTGAAGAAGAGGTAGACGAAGAACGAGGTTGAAAGTGGAGGTGGCAGGTGGAGGTGTTTAAAAAAAGGGTGTTAGTGAACGGGTTTAGTACTGCCCCATGTCAGCGTGTCATTGTGGAGAGGATGGAGAATGGGAGATTAACTAGAAGAGTATATGTGAAATGGAGGGGTAGACCAAGGATGAGATGGAGGAAGTGGATCTGTCTATATGAGAGAGGGGGAGGGGGGTTTGGAAGGAAGGCTGCCAAATCACAAAGGACAGGGCGACGCGGAGGCGATTTGTTTGGGGCAACCCCTTACGTGATTAAGGAGTCTGGCAGTGTATGCACCGGTAGATGTGATTGTAGAAATGCAATCATTTTTTTTTTTTTTACTCCTCCCTATGTATGTATGGACCCAAACCCAATATGGCTGAAAATGGTATCGAGTCATTATTACATCTAAGTTTTTTAGAATTGTTTTCAATCACCTGCATTTTTATTATTATAACAGTTATCTCCAAAACTGTTCAGCATTGTTTTTACATGTTTTTCACTAAATAAAAATATTTTCGATGTGAGTTGGTTGTGTTAGTCGTTTAAAAATAAGCGTTTTAAAATCTTTCATCTAAAATATTCCCTTCTTCCCCAGGCGAGAACCCAGCGGCGATGCAGACCAATGGCGGGAGAATGGCGTCACCCAGCCTGTCTCCAGCGCTCCTCACCACCCTATTTCTGCTGCTCATGCACCCTGCACCGTGCTGAAGAAACAATATACACTTCTATTTCTGTATATTACAATAGTCTAGTCGGGGTTTACGTGTATGTGTCTTGTACTCCATGTACTGAGAGAAAATGGCCACGTGTGTACCTGGGGTAGACAAGCGTTGCCGATTCTCGAGACGAGCGCCATAGTGTAAACAAACCGAGGCCTGGCAACAGACACACGGTTAGTCGAGTTTTGTCACGTTTATTTACCAAACTGATTGTAAATATTCCTTTCTACTCTGACCATAGCTGGATACTGTCTTTACCTCACTGTTTGGAGAAGCCTAGGGTATTTTTATGAAGGGGTAATTATAATTTTAAGGTGTATGGTAGCTCGGTGTGCGTGTGTTGGGAAAATGTCGAGCGGTTTGGGACTGCGGGAATGTTTGAAGGAACGTAGATTATTTTTATGAGCGACTTAGCGATTTTGTTGTTGTGTGTGTGCGTCCAGAAAGTATGGGGAATCTTGAGACCGAGAATAGGGTGGGAATCTCTACGTTTCCCGAATATTTGACATAATGCTCAACGACGGCCACAAGTGTAGTTTAGAATTTGTACATACTCGTAGTGGGGTCTTGGGGGTGGAAATTTTTTTTTTGCCGAATCTTTAATCTGAGAAGCTGAAGTTATGGTGCTTCCTTATTGTTTCACGACGTTCCCGTGAGAGTGAACGAAATGATGAGAGAATTTTGTAGTTTTTCCTCCCCGTAGCTAGCCATTTGTACCGTATTTGTGTGGCGAGAAGACATTGAGCAGGAGCAGTGGAATAATTTCACTTCCATTTTAGTTTTCCATTCTTATGTTTTGAGTTCGAATATTTTTTAAAGTATATATATTACAACTAGTGTTACCTTATTTTATATATATATATATATATATATATATATATATATATATATATATATATATATATTTCACCTAGGGTACCGTAAAGAACAAAATCAAATCCTCTGCCTTAGATTTAGTTAGGTTAGGTTTGATTTGATATTTAGAATGATTTAGTAGACTGGAATCCTTAACTGAGTGAAATAATTGTCAGTATGACAAATGTTTTGTAGTAACTTCTTTTTTTTTTTTTTACTGTGACAAAATTCAGTCTCGTGAAAGGTGAAGTTGTGGAGCCATTAAGTACTTTAACCAGATGATGAAAAGAATACCAACATGTGGCGTATACCGAGAATTTTGCTTCAGCGTGACTAAGTGAAGAAAGAAAATGGAAACGTTTGTGCGGAGTCACAATGTCACCGAATTTACTTGGAAGCGTAATTAAATATATATTGTCAAGTCTAAAATCACGTAAATATTGCAGAAATTTTTTACTGAGTCTACTCCTGTATAACAAAATGAAGTGAACAGCAGCGTTTGTTACCAACTAATATTTGTATAATACCGAACATAAATAACTGAGTTTATGCATTGAAAATTTTAAGTGAAAAAATAATACACGCGAAACAAGGTCAGTATAATTAAGTACAGTGTATATAAGTACAGTACCTTCAGATAATTGAATTGTCGGGAATACTTGGACTGAATAATACATAAACATTCTCAGATGTGTTAACGTACAGGAATGCTTAAGGACAGAGAAGGAGTGCCGTTAATAATATACGGTACTTGAAAAACACAAATACTGGAAGACACAAAACAAAAGCCACAGTTAAATTACATATATTATGCTAAATTTATGCTTGAATATATGCTGATTGAATTTAAAATTTCCATATATATATATATATATATATATATATATATATATATATATATATATATATATATATATATATGAAACAGTGCTTGAATATAGTCCTATAGGAGTTCCCGTGTAGCTACGCTGGAGGAATACCTAATAATATACAAGTGTTTTCAGGAAGGTTGGCACGGGTGGGCACCTCGTGTGTGTTTACATCCCAAGAGTGGGCCTGTACCGACCCCAGCCAAAAACAACAGTATCAATTTTTTCCTTCCATTTTGACGAGTTGTGAGAAAAGGAATGGATGTGAGAGTGCCCAGGGGTGTGTGTGGTGAGAGTTGGAGTGAGAGAAGGAGGATAATGAGAGGAAAACATGGAGAGGTGGAAATGAAGGAAGTGAAATATCACTTTTTTTTTTTTTTCCTTTCCATTTTGACGAGCTGTGCGAAAATGAAAGGGCGTGAGAGTGTGTGGAGAGAGAAAGAGAGAGAGAGGAATAGGAGAGGAGGATGTGAAAAGGCAACAGAAATATCACCGTTTTTTCCCTCTTCCATTTTGTTGTGTTGTGACAGAAGGAATGAGTGTGTGAGTGTGCAGGTGTGTGTGGAAAGAGTTGCGAGTGTGGGCAGGAGGGCAATGAGGGGAAAACAACAGGGAAATGGAAGGCCCGGACAAGGAGGTTAATGATTAGCGTAAAGGAAAATAGAATTGTTGATTGAGGTGAAGAAAGGGAAAAGTTTGATGTTCTTTATCTCTCTATGCCTGGTACGAATTTTGCTTACTTTTTGTACGAGGAAGGTGAAAAAAATGAAAGAAAACAACTACGAAGAGATCAAAGAAACCAGAGTAGCGAAAAATATGATGATAATCTCAACAGGAAAACAAAAAACGAGCACAATCTGACAAGAAAAAGAAAAGGCAGGGCAAGTGTAACAGCAAAACAAAAACTTACCAGTGATTAATGTTGCGGGAAAGAGGAAAGTAAAATACCCGAGAGAAATTACACCCAGAAGTGCTCAGCCGTACGAGTTTAAGAGACAAAATGGTGGAATTTAGGTGCCTGGACCAAGTGGGGGTGTTTAAGTGTACGCCGGGGGACTAAGAGAAGTTACTGCGTGGAGGTGACTAGCTTGGGGAGAGAGAGTGCAAGTGGAGAAATTTCCTGTGAGTACATTACAGAACGGAAGGAGGTGTTCTGGTACAGCTGGTATAAGAGGAAATGAGTGTCACCAGCGTGGAGAGAGGGTGTGCCTAAGAGGAAATGAGTGTGACAAGCTTGGAGGGAAAGAGAGAGAGAAGGAAAACAGACTGAATTTAAATAATATGTGTGGAAAGA
Source organism: Coenobita brevimanus (assembly GCF_032717465.1). Classification (NCBI taxonomy): domain Eukaryota; kingdom Metazoa; phylum Arthropoda; class Malacostraca; order Decapoda; family Coenobitidae; genus Coenobita; species Coenobita brevimanus. The sequence goes on along the minus strand of NC_137033.1, from coordinate 273,573 downwards.
GTGGAGGCAATTTGAGATTAAATATGAACTGAACTGGAGGGAGAAGAACATTTGGAAGTGGGAAATTATTTACAGTTGCAGGAGGAAACTCTATAAAGAAATACATTGTGGTTACCGGTACTTTAATTTGTAGGTGTAGTTATAGTTAGCTTCATAAAAACAGTTTGCTAGCGTCCTTAGTCTATACAGGAGGAAATACTTAAACAAAAATGATTTATAGGAGTACTGTTACATAAAATTTATATGCTTGGGTGCAGTTACACAGGCATGATGAAAGGGCTTGGTAGGTCACAGGTGTTTGTAGAATGTGGTACCTGCTGGGAACAGTAGTTCAATTCAGGTCGCAGGAGAGGTCAAAGATTTCGGGTCATAGAATGTGACGGATGTGGAGGTCGCAGGTTAGATGGAAGGGTAATAAAAACTTGATTGTGTTTAGAGGTCAGGTAAAAAAATAGTGGAATGTGAGATGAATTTATATATATATTTTTTTGGAAGGTGCGTTGCGCTTAAAGGTCAGAGGTAAAAAAAAAAAAACGGTCATGGAACGTTGATTGGATTTAGAGGCCAGGTTAAAGAAGGTCATGGAGGGGTGGTTGGACTTAGAGTTTATAAGTTATAAAGGGATGTCTTGGAACATAGGTTGAGTTTAGTGTTTGTGGTTAATGAAAACGAATTATGAAATGTGAGATGAGTTTACAGGTCAGGTCAAAGATGGCCATGAAATGTAGAGTGAGTGTAAAGGTCATAGATAGATTAAAATGGAAGATCGTAGAACATAGTTTGGTTAGAGGTCACAGGTCATCAGTGAAGGTCTAGGTTAGGTATACATTTTCAAATTATACCTTCAGACGCATAATCTCACACATCCTATTTCTGTCCATTACTTAATCGTACTGTTTACCTTTGCTGGACGCTAAATGGCTGAGACGAGTATGTATCTATTCACCCTTTTATTTATCTTTTACTTGGAACGTAATCCCAAAGTTTATCAAGGATGGCCACAGCAAGAACATCATAAATTTCTCACACAACTTATGACCACTTTCTCTGGTTGCTTCAAGTCTCACTTCCTCATATATTCCTCCACATTATCTTTTCATCTTGCTTTTTCTCAGCCTGTTCCCCGACTCCCCCCTCCCCCACTGTCATACACCCTCCCTCATGTCTTTCCATCATAGGTCTTGTCCCTTTATACCGTTCTCGATGTGTCTTCCATTCTACTTTGATACAAGCTTCTTCCTACATTCACCCACTCTGCCTTTCCAATTTGTTCTGTCTTCCTCTGATTCATACCCCCTTCCCCTCGTACACATAAACTAAACTCCCCCACTTTCTCTTCACATTGGTCTTGGTGTACCTTTTTCCACCACTCTTTCACTAGCCCTCCCAACTCTCTTCTACTAATAACCAGGAATACTTCACCATCTCGTTCCCGGTCTGCCACTTCCTCCTTCCACCTCCCTCTCGTATTCTAACCATCAGGAAAAGGAAGTCGTTTTATTTATTAATTTATTTTATTTTGACACAAAAATTCGCATATCTTTTCTCTTTTACTCTAACCCTTAGGAGGAATGGGAAGTCGTTTTTCATAATTCATTTTTTTTTCTTTTTCAATAAGGAAAATTTTTATACGATATGTAACACTTAAAAGTGATGAGGAAAGAGTTATGGATAAAAAAAAAAAGCAGAAGAACATGTGTTGAAATGTGGTGTGAGGAAAGAGGAAGGGGAAACCGAGAAAAACTGCTTAAGAAATAGCAAAGAGGACCAAGAAGATAGAAAAATAAACACTATAGAGTAACATTTTGATTTGTGGAAGATTAAGAGGTAGTGGAAGGGAAAGGAAGCTGTTAAGAAATGAAATGAGAAATAGCAATGAGGATTGAGTAGTGAATAGGATAGTAGAAAAATGTACCTTATAGAAACCTGAAAGTAATAAGACAGAAGAGGAAAGACGATGGAACTATGGGGAAAAAAAACATGAAAAAATAAGGAAGATGATAGAATGATAATGAAAACCTTAGAAAAATGTGTTGAGAAAAAGAAAGTCCAAGAGGAAAATAAGTTGTAGTGGCGAAGTTATGCATAAGAAAACGCAAAGATGGAATGATGAACAGAAGAGGAAAATTTGTGGAATTGTGGCGATAAGGAAGAGGAAGATGAGACGGCGAAGAAATGCAAGAGCAATACATAGCAGATAGGCTCAAGGGGAGGGAGCAAAAGGAGAGGAGGGAGGAAAAGGGAAAGGGAGGCAATTTGGGGAAAGGAACAGAAGGAAATGATAGAATAGAGATGAAAGAGGAAGAGAGAACGAAGATAATAGCTAAGAGCAAGTAGAATATCCAGTAAAGAGGAAGAGAAAATGAAACTGATGGAATGGAAGAGGAATACATAGAGATTGGTAGAATATGCAGTAAAGAGAAAGTGAAAGTGAGAAGATGGTAGAGGAAGTAGAGAGAGAGAGAGAATGGTTGGTAGAATGTGCAATAAAGAGGAGGTGAAAGTAATAGGATGGAAGAGGAACACATAGAGAGAGAGAGAGAGATTGGTAGAATATGCAGTAAAGAGAAAGTGAAAGTGATAGGATGTTAGAGGTAATACAGAGAGAGATAGAGAGATTGAATGGTTGGTAGAATATGCAGTAAAGAGGAAGAGAAAGTTAAAGTAATAGGATGGAAGAGGAATACATAGAGAGAGAGAGAGAGAATGATTGGTAAGAGGAGCAAGGAGAGAAAAGATATTGTTGTTAGGTAAGATGAGTAAAATACAGAATCAAGAGATCAAGAATTGGAAAACATAGAATAAAGAAAAAACATGGGAGAATGGTAATTTTCTGCAAAAAGAAGGAAGAGGAGGTAAAACTGATCAAGAGATAAGAGGAACGCTTAATAACGAGGATTAAATGGATAATATTGGAGAAAGAAAAAATGGAGGATAAGTAAAGAGGAAATAAAAGAAGGGGAAAGGAGAAATAATGAATAAAGAAGAAAGTAAAGATAATCAAGAGGAAGAAGATATAAAATTAGAGGGACAAGAGAAGTATATAGCAAAGAGAAACAAAAGGAAAGACAGTAAAAAATGAAAATAAAAAAGAAGTGAGAAGAGCATATTATAAAAACTGCAGATGTTAGATGAATGCTGTAAATAGCAAGAAGGATCAAGAGGTAAATAATGACCGGGAAGAAGCAAGAGAAAGAGAAGATAAAAGTAAGGCAAGAGGAAGAAGAGTAAATATCTTAGAGCTGGAGCAAGGAAGAGCACCGTAAGTAGCAGGATCAAGAGAAAATGGGGATCTGAAAATTGACAAAGAAGAAAAAAATGCAAATAGGAAAGAGAAATATATAACAAAATCAAGAGGACAAAACAAGTCATTCAAAAAATAGGAAGTAAATTGCAGAGGATCTAGAGAAAGAGGGGAAATGAAAATGGATAAACAGGGGGAGTAAAGAAAACTGCAAAGAGGGAAGAGGAATATGTAAGAATCAAGAGGACAAATAGGAAAGTAAATAAAAAAGACAGCAAGTAAATAGCAAGAGATAAAAATGCAGGGATCAGAAGACAAAGAGGAGAGCAAGAAGGCTGGATATCTTGCTTGTAAGAAGGAAGAGAAGGAGGAGGAAGGGAAAGTAATGAAGAAGCTTGACTCGAGTTCCCAGGAGGAGAGAGAACGGAGGAAGAGAAGGAAGAGAAAAAAAAAGGAGAGAGAGATGGGGGGACCATTAAAGGATGGATGAGAAGGATGATACGAAAGGATAAAGAAGAGATAGTGGGGAAAAGAAGAGGAAAAAAGGAAAGGAGGTGAAGGAAGTGGTTAGCTGTGAAAACCAATGTTAGAGTAAAAGGAAAAGAGAATAAAGGAAGAAGGATAGAAACAACTAAAGGAGAAGATAAAGAAGAAGGGTAAGAGGTGAATGTAAGGGGGAAAAGGAAAGATGTATAAGAGAGGGTGAGGAAGGGAAATAAATACATAATAAGGAGAGGTAGAAGAACGGAAGAAAGGAGGAAGCGAAGGGAAGAACAAAGAGGAGGAGGACGGCGAAAAGAAAAGAAAAAAAAGCGAAGAGAAGATGAATGAAGGAATTGATGAAGAGAGAATGAGAACAGATAAAAGATGAAAAGACGAATGTGAGAGAGAACTAGAGATGAATAGATAGGTCAGGAAATGTGAGGATAGAAAAGAGGAAAATGAATATGATAACCAAAAGGAAACGAAAGTAGGAGAGGGAAAGGAATAACGAAGTGAAAGAAACGGAGGAGGGAAAACAAAACAGAGAAGGAACCTGAAGAGGAGAGAGAAGAGGAAGAAGAAGACAACACGAAGAAGAGGACAGAGAACGAATTATAAGACAGGAATGAGGAAGAAGATGCTAAGAACAGAAAGGAAGAAGAAATATTACGAAAATATTACGGGCTTGAATGAAGTAAGGATTTAAAAAGTTGAAAGAAAAATGATGGGATAAGAAGACAATTAATTTGAAAATCGAGGAGAAATGTGGATGTGAATACCGATACTTGAGAAAAATGGGAGAATTAGGGAGGAAAGTGGAAGAGAGTAATAGGAAAATAAAAATAATGGTAGGAAAATAAAAGGGAATGTGGAATATGGAAGGGAAGTAAGGAATGGGAAAGATGAACGATTATAAAAGGAAAAGAAGGGGCGGTGAATAAGAAAGATGGCAAAAGAAAATAAAAAATAAAGAGAAAGGATCGATGAGGAAAGTAAGGAAGATGATGGTATGAGAAGACAGGATAGAAGAGGAAAATGAGGAGGGAGAAAGAGACGAAAATTAGCAGGGAAGATAGATTATGTAGAAAAATGAGAAGGAAGATTGTATAGAAACTCTATCTATCTATTGCCAGACGCCATAATCCTGTCAGGGATGGCCATTTGACTGAGTTGTTTTACGGGGAGGGGCACTATCTATCTATTGCCAGACGCCATAATCCCGTCTGGGGTGGCCATTTGACTTTGAGTTATTTGTTTTATGGGGAGGGGCAATAACCCTCCACCAACCCACCCGCTGACACGTTGGGAGCACGTATGGATTAGTTATATGGTCACCACCCAGCGTTGTAAATGGTTTCTTGGCTTACAGGAAACCATTTGGCTTGTCACTCAATGTAAAGCCACCTATAAAGGAAAGAAAAGCAATAAGAAGTGACAGGAAAAGTGGGTGAAACAGGAAGAGAGGAGGGCAGGCACAGAAAAAGAATGAAAGACTAAGGAAGAAATAGGCAGCACTACATCAAGTGAGTGGATGATGGTCGCAACCACCTAAGTTAGAAGAGCAAAAATGGAAACGAACAAGAGGATAATGAGAACGAAGGAAGAAGAGAATGAGTCGACTATTAGAGTGAGGGAAAATGAGTAACAAAGGTGATAATGAAGGAAAATGAAAGGTAATAAGGGAAGAAAAAGATGATTAAATTAGACTAAAATTATAACGGAGGGAGATGGGCAATAAACAGTGATGGAATAGATAATAATATGAAGATATATTAAGAAAAATGAGAATGAAGAAAAAATAAGACAGGGGAATTGCGAGGAAGAAGGATGGGTCGTAAAGAATGAAGGAAGGAGATGGAAAGGAATAAATGAGGAAGAGCGGCAGGACTGAGAAAGTGTCAAGGATTTGCACCGAAATTTTACTCCTAAGAAGAATTTAAGAAGACAAATTTAAAGGGAGGGGAGCCAGGAAGAAGATAGGGGGAGGGGGAAGGAAGGAGTGAGAAGGGGGTGAGGAGGGGAAGGGGGAGTGGGAGGGGGGGAAGGAGGAGAGGAGACAGATGGAGAAAGAGAGGAGGGATGAGGTGGAAAGCAGAGGATTGGGATCAGTTACGAAAGGGAGAAGAGTAGAATGCGAAGTGAAGGGAGGGGAAAGAGAAAGAAGAGAGTGAAAAGGAAGGAAAACAAGGAGTTAGGAAAGGAAGAGGGGGTAGGAAGCAGGAAAGGAGAGAGGTGATGAGAGGAAGGGGAGGAGTGAGACTAGAGAAGAAGAAAGATGAGAGGGAGGAAGAAAGAAACACGGGAAGGAGAAAATGATGGAAAAGAGAAGAGGATGGAAGGAGAGGATAAGAGAGAGAGGGAGGAAGGGGATAAGAAAGTGAGGACGAGGGGAGGGAATAATTACAGGATAATAAGAAGGTGGGAAGGAGAGTGAAGATGGTTATAAAGAAGGAGATGGAAGGAAGGGATAAGAATGAGAGAGAGAGGGGAGGGGGTAGGAGAGTGAGCATAAGGAGGAGGGTAGAATGTACGAAGGGATGAGGAGGGGGAAAGGAGAGTGAAGGGGTAGATATAAAGGAAGAGGAATGAAGAGGAGGGTGGGGGGAGAAGAGTAAGAATTTTTAAAAGATTTCCGAGTGATAAATCCTGACTAACTTTCTGCACGATTGAAGGCAGGTGTTCCCACATTTTACCCCCCCCCCTCTCTCTCTCTCTCTCGCTCTCTCTCTGTGCTGCCATTTTTCACCTATTCCATAATCCCTTTCTGTTCTCCAATGTTAGTACTTTTCTTTCTGCCTTTCTTTCTCTTCTGCCGATGCCCCCCCCTCCCCTCTCTCTCTCTCTCTCTCTCTCTCCCCGTTGTCTGGTCCTGCATTTTCATTTCCTGTTTACTAACATTTTCCTTTTCGTTTATTCTTCATTTTCTTTCTTCTTTCCCATTGTCTCATCTCGGCTTTCCTCTGTCTTTCTTCTTTTCTTATCCCTCCTTTTCTTTATTTTCTGTTCTCTCTTCATGTTTTCTGCATCCCATTCTTATTCCTTCTTAGTTCCTTTATTTCCCCTTCCCATACTGAATCTCGTATTCTTAGTTTTTCCATCTCATATTTTAATCTTCCCTCTTCTCATCTTCTGCTGTCATTCTCATCTCCCATTTCCCCATCTCATTTTCATCCCCTCGTCCCATTATGCCAACTCGGGTCCTTTCCCTTCTCATCACCACACCTCTTCCTTCTTCGGCTATCTTCCCTTTCCTCCTCCTTCCTTCTTCCTCCTCCACTCTCTCTCGCTGCTCAAAGTGTGTGCAAGAGGGTAATTTATCGGTTCGCCGAAGACCCCGGGAGAATAAGAGCCGGAGCTGTTTCCACGCCGAATGTGATTCAAGGCGTCTGTTTACACTGGAGGGCGAGGAAAACTTACACCAGTCCAGCAGCTGATGTGCCAAGTGTTTTTTTTTTTTTTTTTTTTTTTTTTTTTTTTTTTTATAAATGACTGCCTAGGTTATAGGTGAATTGGAAAGAAGTAAAAAAATAATAATGTGGTAAGGAGGAAAATTAGTTGCATTGTACTTTTCATTCATGCTGGAAAATGGGTAAACCAATCTTATGCCAAAAAAAAAAAAAACTACGAAATAATAATAATAATATAATAATAACACCGGCAATAGATTATCGTACTGTGGTAAAAGAATTAACCAAATAAGTGTATATGCGAATAGAAATTTAAAAAAAAAAAAAAAAAAGTGCTTTTCGACAAAACGTCAGTTTCAAATATGCGAAAAGGATGAGGTATGTGGTTGTATAGTGTATTAGGGAAAAATAAGTGCTTAATAATATATATAGATATAGATATGTAAATGGAGTATCGCAGGTACAAGGAAAATATTTAAGTGCGAAAATAATGAGACAAATTTCACATGAGAAAATAATGCTGTAATAATGGGCAGTATAGTCATGCTACTAGAATGAGCAGAAAAATCATCTGTTTGCGATGAAGACAAAAATAATGGGATTTAAGAAGAACGGGAAATATACAGGAAATGAATGAAGCAGAATAATAATAAATGCTGCTAGAAATGGCGAGGTGATTGCTTATGAGAAAGAAAAAAGGCAAAATTCACATTGGTCCAGAAGAAATAATAATGATAGTAGTAGTAGTAGTAGTAATAGCCAAAGAAATAATAATAATAATCTCTGAGTAATAGTTTGCTTATGAGAAAGAAAAAGGGCAAAATTCACATTGGTCCAGAAGAAATAATAATGATAGTAGTAGTAGTAGTAATAGCCAAAGAAATAATAATAATAATAATAATAATCCCTGAGTAATAGAAAGACAAAAAATAAAAGGAAACTGAAGGAAATACAAAAGCTGGATAATACAAACAGATCCCTTGTAATACTTTTCCAAGCCTCTATTAAACGGCGTAATACAAGCTACTGTAAAAATACTGGAATTGAAAGTATTAAGGTATTTGTGAACAGTGGGTATGGTGTGTGGAGTAATATTGCCAGCAACTTTAAAAATAATGTTAACCCTGGATAGGATGACCTGTGCCAGTTGGATACACGGCCAGGTTGTGTTTAAGTTTAGCGGTTAATGGTGTCCAGAATAATGGGTAATGGGCAACTTTTTTCTTTACACCAAGCAGTCCTGAGCCAGCCTAGGCTATTTCTGCCTGCAGGCTTATATTCCCACTATTGTCGACTCTCTGATGAGTACCTGTGTATCCAGTTGGCACATGTCTTCCTGTAGCGTATAATTTTTGTAAAAACAAAAAGAGAGAGATAGGGAGAGGAGGGCCATTCTGGTCAAGGTCGAAGACTTGAACGCACATTTTGAGTGTTTTAGGCACAATATGACCATGTACATGTGTGTAACATGTCCCACTATATGTAGTATAAAGTACTGTAGTA
>NC_137033.1:193425-264836 GCF_032717465.1 Coenobita brevimanus | reverse complement strand
CAGTTCCCACACACTCACTCAGGGTACATGCTGTGGGGTGTAAACTTCACTTTCCTTCTGAGCTCCATCCACAAAGGGGTCCTCATGCAGGTGTCAAGCCTTCCACGCTTCCCCCAGTCCCAGGATCTCCCAGCAAATATGATGACAATAGTTCAGCCAAGATCTGCAGCCTTCTTCCCTGGTGCCGTCCTTCCCGGGCTGGAACACTTCCCGATATCAGCCTGTGAAAAGGATCAATCTAAGAAAAAATATGCCCTGTGCCCATATATATGGAAATTTTTAATGTTCACATATTAAGAAAAAAAGAATTACTATGTTGGTTTGGGAAACCATATAACCAAATGTTGACGCCTGGTGGGTTTAGTGGGTAGTGTGCGCTCCAATCAGATTGAGCTGGTGCAGGTTTATATCCAAGGGATAGTTGGGGTTTGTTGCTCATGTAATGCCACTCAGGGATGAGTGAAATAGTCACTCTCATCTTAAATGTCAGCACCAAACACTTGCCTTGCCATGGGCTCCTACGGCTCCTCATGGGGCAGAAAGTTAGGATTGGATGATGAAAAAATTTGTGAAAAAAATAAAAATAAAAACTTTAACATTATGGTACTATTTTATTTTTTTTTTAATGCAAGGAAGAAGGAACCAAAGGCCATGAGCCCACAGTAACAGTTCCCTCAAAGAGAAAAACAAAATACAATAGAGAGCCAAATTCAAGATCCGATCATTTTGAGATACCTAGGACACACTGCGTTTGAAAGACTGGAGATCATAGGCAGCAGGAAATACAGACAGGAGGATACAGTTCCAGAGAGTTGACCTGTTTGCATAAATGAAAGACTGGGAGTATGATTTAACTCTTACATTAGAGAGCTGGACAGAAAAGGGATGAGAGTTTGCTATGGCAGGCAGATTTGCTACGCGCCCGTCGTAGAGAAGGTGGAGGAATGCAAGCAGACAGTTCAGGAGGAGCAGTGACCATTAAAGTAGCGATAGAAAAGAGATAAGGCCCAGCAACAGTGCGGTGAAGAGACAGAGGTTGACCCAGAGGAGTCAGTAAGGAGAGGGAGGGGAGTTAATGAAGACGAAAAGCCTTTGACTCCATCCTATTGAGAAGAGCTACCATGTCTGGGGAGCACTCCCCCCACACATGAGAGTTGTACTCCACACAGGGGCAGATAAAACCCCTGTACAGAGTCAACAACTGTGCAGGGGTAAGAAAGAACGGAGTCAATTAGCACACTTTTGCAATCTCTTGGAAGCAGATTTTACAAAAGATGTAATATGATCATTCCAAGATAAGTCCGAGTAAATGAAACCCCAAGCTATGGAAATTCAAGGATGGTGCAGGATTAAGTGAATATTATTAACCCTTAAACGCGGATCGGTAATCGCATTTGCGGCCGCATTAATAAGGACATAACGAGCGGAGCGTCGCGTTTCAGCGATTACGAGTTAATTTTGAATAACCGCCAGGGCCAGAGAGAGAGAGAGGAGGAGCAGGCTCCAGCTGGTATTGTCTATCAGTACCACCACCCTTTAAGCTACAATTAGCTTTATACTTTACCTTTGTACCACTGACCTCCGTTGTTTGCCCAGTATTGCGTTTTCCCACCCTCCCCCCTCCCACCACGGCCCGGCCAGCCCTGGCTGTGATACATGTGGCATTGCTCTGGCTGCTCAGAACTGTAAATCTGCACTCTCTCTCCTCACAAGCAGTTTATGCTAATAGGAAACGCTTGTTTCCCCAGTTCCAGTAACACCTAGCTTTTTCCTTCACACGGTTTGCCCCTGTTTTAGCGTCCCAGTTTACCGCAGGCTTTCAAAGTGACATTGCGATGACGCGAGTTCTAGCTCCTTTCCCAGTCAGTGCAAAGCGGCCGACAGGAACGAGAATAAAGTGACAGGCATAAGGCAGAATAAAAAGCCTTGTGCCCCTTCGTGATCTTTTGGGAAAGTAATATGATTGAAAATAATGTAGTATCGTTGTTTTTAGCTGTGAAAATGGAAATGTTTTGTTGAGTGACAGGAAGACCGCCGCTTCGTGCTGCATGTCGGCCGAGTGCTCCGTTGATTTTAGCCTTATTTTCAGGTGCCTATTGTACAAATACGGATTCCAAACTACCTGTACGTTGTAGTATAAAGTTTACTGCGACAGAATGAGGCTGTGGTAGAGGGGAAACCGGGTTGCTGGAGGTGTGAAAGTGAAGATTTGGTTACCCAACTTTGCAAGTGTCCACAAGTCCTTGGGTAGTCCACGAAGGCTCAACACCTGTCTCTCTGGGAGAAATCTGAATGTAAAGAAATACTATCTGCCACACCAAGTATAATGTTCTAGGGTTAATCTCTGATTTTTGGCTAATATTTTCCTACAGGTACTCAAGACCGCCGATACAACCCTGCCGCTCGAGAGGGGGGGGGGGACTGTTCATGGCCGCGTTTTAAGGGTTAAACATTAGTGGGTAGCATACCTGTGGAGAAGATTTTGTCGCGGTTGATAGGTGTAAGAACCGAGTCTCTGATGGCTTTTAAAAAACAACCATATTATTTTACCCCAGTCAGAGATACGAGCCAAGTCAGACATTAGGTATGCCAACGCCTCATCCCTTGTTTGTTGAAGTAACTGTTGAAGGATGGGCGTTGCGGGAACCGAATGGAGGTAGAAGGGTGGAGTCATCAGCGTATGAGTGGATAGGGTTAGATGTACAGCTTAGAAGATCATTTATGAATAAAAGGAAGAGAGTTGGTGATAGGACAGAGCCCTGAGGAACACCACTTTGTTGATAGATCTAGGAGAAGAACGAGTGGCCATCTCCAACGGCGGCTATAGAAAGACCAGAAAGGAAACCTAGCGATGAAGGCACAGATAGTTTCCTTTCAGTGAAAAGAGTAGACTGTAGCACCAGTCGAACAGGGTGCATGTACTCCCAAGGTTGATGGCAAGCTGAGAAGTGATAGGGAGAGCTGGAGCTCCCATTTCACCAGCCCTCAGGACTTGATCCTGACCATCTCCCCTTTGCTGATACATTTTCAGTGCATTCATTTACACAGAGAGTAGGCCAGCATGCTCTCCACGCAATACACCTCTACCTTCAACTGTCTACACCACACTCCATGCGCATAACATATCACACCTTCTATTCCACACGTCTTTAGTAATGGCCGCTGCAATCTTACAATCAAATGAGGTGGTACCTCCAGATTGCCACCACCGGCAGGAGGTAGGGCTGGAGAGCACAGGGTCCTCCCTGGTCGCCATCAGCGACTGTGCCGGCAGCGACTGTTGCTATTTCCGAGAATGCTCGTCGGCGAAAGAGGTGACGGTGCGGCCTTATTCTTTACCAACATCCGCGGCCTTACCACAAATTTAAACTCAGTTCATTTTTTCCCTTCAGTATCCCCTTTGGCCCTTTTCCTCACAGAACCACAAATCTCACCCTCTACCCGATATACCTCCATTTTGTTTTCCGGTTCACCATCTCCTTACAAACTTTCGAAACAAGGGCGGCACCTATTGTTATATCAAATCCCAATATGCAGTTGATACTATTTTAAACTTCCTTCATCCAGTTTTGATTACTCATTATATAAATTAAATTGCCAAAACATTACTAAATATATCTGTGTAGTTGCTCTATACGTTCCCCCAATGCTTCTTCGGAACCCAGTGCATTTGATTCCATATCCACTCAGTTGAGTAACCTTGACGCTTGCCCTTGGCAATGAAATTACCATTTTGGGTGATTTTAACATACACAATGTTGAATGGTTATTGCATTCTGCCCTGACTGACGACGCTGGTCCTAGAATGCGAGCTGTTTGCGGAATCGTTTAATCTCACCCAGCTGGTAAAGCAACCAACCAGAATACCTGATAATCCTGACTATAATGCCCCATCACTTGGATTTATTCCTGACAAATAACCCAGATCAATACAGAATGGAGATACCGTCACCAGTTGGATCCTCCGACCACAATCTCATCAAAAGCCTCATTAGTTAACCCTCCTACACCTCCCCATTCCAAACCTGTCCCAGGGTGACCCGATGGCACTTTGATAGGGCAGCAGACTGGAGACGGATTTAGAATTTATCTTCCTGATGTTCCATGGCAGTCTTTCTTCTCTAGTGATCCCAATTCCTACCCAGTCCCACATTTGCTGAACTTAATACTAGCTGGTATGGATTTATTCATACCAAAGTCATCCAATTCACGAAAAGATCAAATACTCTCCAAAATGGTTTGATGGCAATTGGTGTGCCAGAGCAACATGCCCAAAAGTCATTAGCATATAACTCTTACTTAAAATCAAAACACACCTGAATCACTCTCCCAAATTAAAATTGCTAGAAATCATGCAAAAGCTGTATTAAATCTATCTAAATCAAACTTTCTTCAAAAGCAAGCATCAAGAAAACTACTTAACAACCCTAATGACAATAGAATATTCTGGTCAACTCTTAATTCTTTCAATAATAACTTTAACAAGTCATCTTCCATTCCCCCACTAAAATCTTCCAGATGGCACCAATATTACAAATGACCCACGTGGGAAAGCAGATATCTTTAGAGTACCTTTTGCAAGAAACTCTACCATAGATGATACCAGCCCAGAATGTCTCAGTACTGGAACTTGATTCTCCCGAAATTGCCCCACTTAAAATACAGACAAGATTATTAAAATCCCATCCTAGACAATTTACCTACCAAGCAAGCTCCAGGCCCAGATGGAATTCCGCCAATTGTTTTGAAAAAGTGTTCCCCTGAACTTGCCTCTGTCCTAGCCAAATTATTCAGACAATGCATACGTACTTCTTTATTCCCAAATTCATGGAAAGAAGCCAATATCCACCCAGTTCTGAAGAAAGGAAATTGTCTGACCCCTCCTATTACAGACCAATAGCTGTCACATCTTCTCTTGGTAAGGTATTTGAAACTTTAATTAATAAGCATATTGTTAGTGAGGGATGTTAAAGTTATAGGAAGTGAGGAGTGTGTGCAGCAGCACAAACTATTGATTTGTGATATGGTGCTTAAAGAACAAGTGATGAAAAAAGAGGACTTATGTACCTAGGAGGAAAATATGGAAGCTGAAAAACCAAGTAGTAAGGGATGCCTTCTATAGCGAGTTGAGGAGAGTGGTGGCTGAACAGGGAGCTGTAGACAGAGGCGTTAATGAACAGTACAGAGCCCTCAAGAACAATTTCTTGAGAGTTACTGATGTAACATGCGGCTGGACAAGAGGACCACCAAGACATAATGTAACTTGGTGGTGGGATGAGGTGTAGAAGCTGCAATTAAGAAGAAAAGAAGGCTTTTCCGGGGAATGGAAGAAGGGTGGTAGCAAAGAGGAATATTGGGCTGCCAGCGTAGGGCTAGGAGAGAGGTATACAGGGCAAAGTCTGAGTCACAGAGACAATTACTTGATAACCTAAATCATGGGGAAAGGAAAAATATATTTAGGGTGGCAGGTCAGATGAAGAGGGATAATCGGGATATCATAGGTGAGCAGTGTGTGAAGAATGATGAAGGAAGGGTAGTGGTGAACAGTGAGGATATTAAAGATGCATGGAGAGAGCATTATAACCGGTTGCTGAATGAGGAGTTTGACTGGGACAGGGAAGGTTTGGAGCCAGCAGATCCAGTGTCTGGCCCTTGGCCTTTGATTGATACTGCTACTGTGAATGAGGCAATAGGCAGGATGAGGGTGGGGAAGGCAGCAGGTGTGTCTAGGTTGACTGCCGAAATGTTGAAGGCCTCAGGCGATATAGGGGTGAGTTTAGTCACTGACCTGATAAACAGGATTATTTATGAGTGTGTTGTCCCAGATGATTGGCTGAAGAGTGTAATTGTAAATGTGTATAAAGGGAAGGGTGATGCCCTGGAAAGAGGAAATTATAGAGGTATAAAGCTTTTAGATCAGATAATGAAGGTAATGGAGAGAGTTTTAGAAGGTATGATTAGAGAAAGAGTGAATATTGATGAGATGCAGTTTGGGTTTATGCCAGGTAGGGGGACCACTGATGCTATATTCATTGTTCGACAGCTTCAGGAAAAATATATTGGTAGGAGAAGGGATCTTTATTTTGTTTTTGTTGATTTGGAAAAGGCCTTTGACAGGGTCCCTAGAGAGGTGGTGAAGTGGGCAATGAGAAAGCTTGGCTTGGAGGAGTGGCTGGTTAGGGTGGTTATGGCCATGTATGTGGGTGCTCACACCCAGGTGAGAGTGAATGGAGATTTGAGTGATGAGTTTTCCGTGAATGTTGGTGTGCATCAGGGGTCAGTCTTGAGTCCCGTGTTGTTTATCATGGTACTTGAAGCCCTTTCACGTGACTTTGAAAGAAACGGACTCCAGTGGGAGTTGTTGTATGCTGATGATTTGGTGTTATTTGCAGAGAATGAAAGGGAGGCGGAGGAAAGGTTTAGGAAGTGGAGAGATGGTATGGGGCAAAAGGGTTTAAGGGTAAATGCAGATAAAACAAAAGTGATGATATCTAGGGTTGGTGGCGGTACTGTCAAGGACGAGGGAAATGCCATGCGCAGTTTGCCACAAGAGCGTGGGAAATAATTCCAGCTTGTGTAGTGTTTGCGATAAATGGATGCACAAGAGATGTAGTGGTATCAGAGGTAGACTGCGAGATAATGCTGATTTTATGTGTACGGCGTGCCGGGGTGAGCAGGTGGAGATTGTCAGTCGTGAAAGGATTGAACATGCTGGTGAATCTCTTGAGTGTGTGTGGAAGAGTATTGTTATTTGGGAGACATGTTGTGTGCTGGAGGTGGGGCTGGAGCTAGCTTTGTGGCTAGGGTGAGAAGTGGTTGGAAGAAGTTCAGGGAGCTCTTGCCTCTCCTGACATTGAGGAGGGAGCTCTCCTACGTGCTAAGGGGTCTTTGTATGCAGCATGTGTTAGGGTGTAATGCTGTATGGTAGTGAGACCTGGGCAGTGAAGGAGGAAGACATTAGCCGGCTCAGGCGTACTGAAATGACAATGATTAGGTGGATGTGCAGTGCGTCCCTGCGTCCAAGGCCTGGAGGTGTTGGGTTTACAATGGAAGAGTTGAGAGGTAGGATGGAACTGGAGTGTACTGGTGTTGTGATGAGGAGAGGTAGATTGAGGTGGTTTGGACATGTGGAGAGGATGGGGGATGATAATTGGGTGAGGAAGGTGAGAAGTGTTAATATTGGGGGTGGGGTTGTGAGGGGTAGACCGAGAAAGACATGGGACGAGGTCATTAAGTGTGACCTTAGGGTTAAGGGACTGAACAGGGAGGCTGCAATGGATCGTGCAGCGTGGAGAGCCGCCATTAGGTGACCAAGGGACACATGCAAGCATGTTGGAGCCTTTAAAAATGAAACGATTGTTAAACATCTTGAATCCAACAACTTAATTAGTGATAGACAATACGGTTTTTGCCACAAAAGATCCACCATTGACATACTCAATCTCTTAACTCATACCATCCATCAATCAATTGATCTTTTTGGAGAAACTCATGCAGTAGCTCTTGATATCTCTAAAGCTTTCGACAGAGTATGGCACCGTTCCCTGCTGTCCAAACTCCCTTGCTATGGACTAACGTCTTTTGTTCCTTTGATTTCTTCTTATCTTAGTGACAGGAAACTAAGAGTAAAAGTAAATGATGTATATTCGAATTTCCACTCAATTAACGCCGGCGTGCCGCAGGGATCAGTTCTGGCGCCAACTCTATTTCTGGTTCATATTAATGATCTCTTATCTGTCACTCACAATCCCATTCACTCATATGCAGATGACTCAACACTACATAGTTCATTCACACTCAGACATCCATTTACTAAGTCTAATATCTCTACCTCTCAACTCAGTACAGCCATCTCCACAAATCAAGATCTAGCTACAATCAGTGAATGGGGACAAAACAACCTTGTCTCTTTTAATGCTAGTAAAACTAAATATATACAGTTTACTAATAGACAGATATTGCCAGATTCGTACATTACCTTCAGTGCTACTAATATTCCTATCTCCAGAAGTATTGAAATTCTTGGTATCTCACTTAACAGTGCCCTCAGCTGGACCTCTCATGTCAGATCACTTGCTAAAACCGCCTCAAAGAAACTTGGATTATTGTACAGAGTCTGTAACTTCTTTGCCAATGAGCAGTTAGCTATAATTTATAAGAGTCATGTGCGCTCTCAGCTTGAATATTGCTCACCCTTGGGGAATGGTTGTGGAGAGGTTGCATTAAGACAACTAGAAAAAATTCAGAATAAAGCTGTTAGAATCATTAACAACCCTGCCATTACATATAAACTACCTCCCCTGCAAGTAAGAAGGAATGTTGCCTCCCCTGCAATATTTTAGATATTTTTTTGGCAAATGCTCAGACGAAGTTGCGTCCATGGTGCCACCTCTCCATGCCTTCCCTCGTGCTACACGGGCATCTGGTAGCGCTCATGACTGGAATGTCACTCAACCATATTGCAGAACTTCTGCCTATCAGAATTCTTTCATTCCCCGAACTGCATCTCTCAGGAACTCGCTTCCCCAGAGTTGTTTTCCTCCAAATTTCAACCCACAACTGTTCAAGTCCAACTGTTACAGATATTTTATGAACAGAGGACACCAGTAATCTGGTGTATGGATTATTTTTTTTTTTCCCCATTTGTTTTTCCTTCATCTGTTCTGTTTATAAAAAAAGAAAAAAAAAAGATAGAAGGATAGAAACCGTAGGAGGGCAGTTTGGAAATTAAAGATTTATGCCAGACTCGATCGAAAGCCTTTGAGATGTCAAGTGCAATGGCAAAGCTTTCGCCAAAGTCCCGAAAGGAGGATGACCAGGAGTCTGAAAAGTAGGTGAGAAGATCGCCAGTGGAGCGTCCCTGACGGAACCCGTACTGACAATCGGAAAGAAGGTTGTGATAGGAAAGATGCCTTAAAATTTACTGAGAGATTTGGTTAGATGGTGAACTCTCCTAGTTTGCTGGCAAGAATACCATATTTCACTCAGCACACATTTTGTAGCACACTGTTTCCTGGTTCTCATGAGATAAAATCAATACAGTATACACCTTTTCCTGAAACTAACTGATTCTACTACAGTAATCACTCTAATATCCGGACGCCCAATAACCGAACAGCCCCACTACCCGGACCTTATCGTCCTGGGA
This sequence comes from Coenobita brevimanus, assembly GCF_032717465.1. NCBI lineage: Eukaryota > Metazoa > Arthropoda > Malacostraca > Decapoda > Coenobitidae > Coenobita > Coenobita brevimanus. Next base: position 255,688 of record NC_137033.1, on the reverse strand, counting down.
TCCAACATTCCCAAAATGGTCCGAAACCCCCCCCCCCAAAAAAAAAAAAAATCGATTTTTTGCCATCCGTAATTTGAACTTGCCGCGCGCGCCGCGGGAGAGCATTGTTTTGGTTCGTCATTCCTCCGACGTCTGATAGAGCGCCGCTGCATCCTCCCCACTTCCCGCCTGTCTCTTCGTAACGGCTGCCCACGTGCTCGCTTTTGTGGTGGTGCCGTACTTGCTGCAAGGCCTCCTGCTGCTCTCGGCCCTCCTCTTAGTGTGTGTGATGATGGCCCCGCCACCTGAGAAAAGGAAGAGAGTGGTATTGACTCTGGAGAAGAAGCGGGAGATATTGGAGAAAGTTGATGCGGGTTGGTCTTCTTCCCGCATTCTCCGCGAGTACAACCTGGCCCGGTCGACTTTGTTCGATATCAAACGTTCCCGAGACAAACTCATGCAGTACACGGCTGACTTCTCGTCGAGAAGCAAACGCAATGTGGAAAGGAAGGTTATGTTTACCCCCAAGTATGCAGAAATCGACCGATCCACGTTGATTTGGTACCGTAAACTGGGGTGAATTCGGACATGGGGCGAATTCGGACATTATTGTAATAAAAAGTTATTTAAATTAATTAAAAATTAATGAATAAACGTATTAGAAATCTGTTTGTGCTCAATTCTTTGTTATTCTTTACTGTACTTTGTGTATAGAGATCTTTAATATATCATGTGGCACATACCTAATATATACTAAAATGCAAACATATGTAAAAAGAATGAAATTCGTAACATTGGCAAACTTTCTTTGGCAGAAGTGTTGATGAATAGATGCAGGAAAGTCTTCTGTGCTCAGACATACTTTCATGAGTAGTGTAAAAGTGCAAAGTAAGTAATTGGCATTATCTTCTCAATTAATCTCATAATTGGACATTTAATGAATTTTTCAAAATTTTTATGCAAATTGGAGTCAATTCGGACATTGGGGTCAATTCGGACAGGGGGAGTATGGACGAAAAATAACTTTTTTACAAACATACTTTTGCCTACAATTTGCCAGATGTGGATATTGTGTGTAATTGGGTTCATATGTGTCATTTACAGGTATATTTTTGAGCTGTTATGGTACTACCTGTTTAAGCAAGGACACCCAATGACTCGAACATATAAGAAAGGAACTGGTGGAGATCGAGGACCTTATCGTTGTGAAAAAGATATGGGGAAATTCCAGCAAGCCTGTGCAGATATTTCAAGTGGAAAATTAAGTGTAAGACAAGCTGCGGTTAAGTATGGATTTGCTAAAAGCACTCTGAATGATGCTGTCACGAGGAAGCATCCTAAAAAGCAAGGTGGACAAACTTCTCTTACTGCAGATGTTGAAGATATAATTGTTAAGCGTCTAAGAACTATTTCAGAGTGGGGATTTCCTTTTGATACTTTTGAGCTACGTATCTTCATTAAAACCTATCTAGACAGACGTGGCATAACAATTAGGAGGTTTAAAAACAATCTCCCAGGCTACGATTGGGCACGCAGTTTCCTGAAGCGTCACAAAAATGAAATTTCTCAACGCTTCTGTCAAAATGTAAAAGTGTCCCGAGCTTCAGTCACCCCTGAAATTATCAGCTCTTACTTCAAAAACCTCGAAAGACAGTGAGGGATGTACCACCCGAGAATATAATAAATTACGATGAAACTAACCTCTCGGATGACCCAGGGCGAAAGAAGGTAATTGTCCGTAGAGGATGTAAGTATCCCGAGAGGGTAATGAATTCAACCAAGGCATCCACATCAATTATGTTTGCATGCACTGCATCAGGAAATCTTACCCCCCTATGTAGTCTACAAGTCCAAACATCTGTACGACACCTGGACAGAAGGCGGTCCTCCAAATGCACGTTATAACAGGACTGACAGCGGCTGGTTTGATGGAACCACATTTGAAGATTGGTTCTTCAAAATTATTATCCCCTACACAAAACGACTGATGGGAAAGAAAGTTATCATTGGAGACAATCTTGCCACATAAGTGTAGCTGTTGTCTCAGCCTGTGAGGAAAATAATATAGGTTTTGTGCTTCTGCCCCCAAATTCAACAAATCTAACTCAACCTCTTGATGTCTCTGTGTTTAGACCAATGAAAGGCCACTGGAGAACCCTTCTAACTGAGTTTAAGGCAACCTCTTTAGGTAGAAAATATCCTTCACTCCCCAAAGCGGAGTTCCCAAAGCAGCTAGCAAGACTTATGGAAAGACTTCAAAAATATCAAGCAGAATATTCAGAGTGGATTTAGAAAGTGTGGAATTTTCCCTCTGAATGCAGAAGCAGTTTTATCTCGTGTCCCACATGCCGGCAGAGCTAGAAATGAACCACCAGAACAGTCAAATGGGTCTAGAAACACTACAGTTGGGCCTGCAGTTAACCCTCCAAGCCACCAGGATGATGCTGGTGACACCCCTTGCAGTAGTTCCACATCCAACATTTCAGCAGGGACAGCTCTTGATGAGTCTCTATTAAAACTCCTGTCCTCATTTAGGTATGGCACATCCACTTCTACACCAACCCATGGCAAGAAAAGGAAGATAACTGTTGCTCCTGGAAAAAGTGTTAAAGCTAGAAGACTTACAGGGGGTGCTGATGTTGGATCTTCAAGTGACAGTAATAACAATTCAGATCCAGATGAACCTACAACAATATCCGAGAATCTGCCATCAACTTCAAGAGCTGCCACTTCAGGAACAAGTGCTGGAAGACCTCAACAGAAGAGAAAAAAAGACAGCAAAATCTAAGCAGCCTGTAAAACTTCTAGCGAAATCAACACAGAACATACCAACACAGTCATCACATATCCATGAGGAACATGAGCTAATAGAGAGAGAGCTAATATCTGAATCAACAGTAACAGAAAATGAGACAACAGAAGTGGACAGTAAAGGGGACACGGAAAGTGAGAGACAGGGAACCAGTGAAGCAGAAGAAGCGGCAGCAGATGTAACAGAGATTGCAGGATCAGCAGATGAGGAAGAAGGTGACAGAAGAGAGGAAGAGGTCCGCAAACCAAACCTTCATGAGTGGGTTATAGTACAGGTGTGTGATGAGAGGAAGAAGAAGAAAAAATATTATATGGCAGTAATCATTGCCGTCTCCCCTACCCTTAAAGTTCGCTTTTTAAAGCATGTTTCTGGGACCACAAATGTCTTTGTAAATTCAAATGTTCCTGGTGATGACAATTGTGAAATAGATGATTCTGATATTGTGATGTATGTAGATGAACCAAAACTAGACAAGAGAGAACGAATGATATTTGATGTGAATGTCAAATGTTGGCCACAGAGAGAATGAGATGAGTTAGAGTTTGGGAGATTGGGGTGATTGTGGTGGATGGTTGTGTTTGATGAGAGAGAGAGAGAGAGAGAGAGAGAGAGAGGGTGGAAGGGATAAGAGAGGGAGTGAGAGGGTTCAAGGGAAGGATGGATTAGAGAGAGGATGGGTTTGAAGTTTTGATAAACATTCTTTGTTAATTTCCAGGAGAACATGAATTATGATTCTTTTTATGTGCTAATACCTGTGCTCAAGGCAGAGCTGGGTGAAAAACTTTTTAGCATTTTAGTTGTGATTTTGAAAGTGCCTAGATTAATTTAAATAAGTTCCTCGTAATATGGGTCTTAAATTGCTGATATTAACATTAACTAATAAGTAAAATGTACCTTTATAATATGATAATATTGTTAAGTAAAACTTAAAACAAGCAAGAAAATGGTAAAGCCAAATAATCATGTTATTAGTCAGAAATGATTGTTAAGTATATACAGGACTAAGGTTTGTAGCGAGATTTATATTATCTACAGGTGTTCTTTTTTATGTAAACCAAAGAAAAACTTAATGGCTATTGTGTTCATATATCATTAGAGTCATTAGGTTATTTTGTCAGGGAGTGACATTATTTTTGTACTGGAAGGAGACCACTTTTTTAAAAGCCCCAAAATGTCCGAAATGGCCCCACATGCGGCCGAGACTAAACTGGGACCACAGGGTAGTCATCTGCATTCATTTTCTATTTATATACGAATTTATACAGTGTGTCCGAATTCACCAAGGTTTGAGTACAAATTCGGACACCCATTACTATATTTGCTATAATTATATATGAAACATTTAAAATTTTTGACTGCTATGATTCGATACCCTAGTGGACCAGCCCCACATACAATACTTAAGATCTTGGATTGAACTAAAAACTTGATTACATGGTACAAAAAACCGAAAAAAACGTCCGAATTCACCCCAGTTTACGGTACCGACAGCAACGTGCAGCTGGTGTGATGGTACGTGGAACGGAGCTGAAGGCTGCTGCTGAGAAGTTTGCAAGGCTTCACGACGCCCTAGACTTCAAGGCATCCGAGGGTTGGCTCTTCGCGTTCAAGTTGCGACATGGCCTTACTAACCGTAAAGCACATGGCGAAGCATTGGACGCTAACGAGGATGGAGTTGACGAGTTTCGGCACAAGGTGAAAGGCTTGATCGACAGGCAGGGCCTCACTCTCGGTCAAGTCTATAACGCAGACGAAACTGGCCTATTCTATTGCTCGCTGCCAACAAACACTCTAGCCGAGGAGATGGAGAAGCGTGTACCTGGCCGGAAGCTTTCTAAGGAACGGATATCTGCTTTGTGTTGTGCCAGTGCTAACGGCATGCACCGGCTTAAGCCCGTTGTTGTTGGCCGTGCAAAGCAGCCTCGGTGCCTTCGTGGGGTGATGGATGTCCTTCCTGTTGTATGGTACCATTCTTTGAAAGCATGGTTCACAGCTATGATTTTCAAAGACTGGTTTCACCATCACTTCGTCAAGGAGGTCATCCAGTACCAGACGAAGACACTGGGAATCCCTCGCGACCAGGTAAGGCTCTCCTTCTGCTCGACAATGCACCTGCCCACCCGTGTGACAAGGACTTGGTTGCTGAGAATGGCCGTATTAGGTGCATGTTTCTGCCACCTAATACGGCTGCTCTCATTCAACCCATGGACCAAGGAGTGATCGTGGCAACAAAGCCGCCTGTACCGTCGGAAGTTCCTGGACGAGGTGATGGTTGTTCTCGAGGACGAGGACGAGCGCAGGGAAGGACGTGACACTCGAGGCAAGCGGACTTTGGAAAACCTTCGCCGCTACAACATCAAGTCTGCGCTGTACAACTGGGCTAGTGCATGGAAGGAAGTCCCTGTGAAAACTCTTGAAAATGGTTGGTCTCGTCTGCTTCTCGGAACAGATGTGGAGTACGATTTTCTGGGCTGTGACGTGGATGACTTCCATGCACGGCTACGTACGCACGGCGACGTTGTTGATGTGGACGATGTACGTGAGTGGTTGGACGACAACGAGGGCGATCCTGGGTATCAGACGTTGTCTGATATCGAGATCGCGTCTTCGGTTGCTGGTGTCAGTCCCGAACTTGAAGATTCCGACGACCAAGGCGACGATGATGCGGACTCCTCTCAGCAGGACACTACTCCAGCCATCCCCAAGCTGAGCGCACTCCGGGAACATCTAGAGTTCGTCCTAGACTACCTGGAACACCCGGACTGCGACAGGGAGATGGGGCCCTTGGGACTTGTGGAGGAAGTGCGTGCTTTCCGGCAGCGCATCATCAATCGCCAGAATCGTCGGTCCTTGCGTCAGTCAACGATTGACAGTTTTTCAGGCCCGTGACCCCCGCTGTGCCAAGCCCTGGCTCCACTCCGTTGCCTCCCCAAGACAGGCCCTCATGCTCCGAGCCACAGCCCAGCACATCAGCTACAGTGGAGTCACCGCTCGATGTGAGTTTGCGGCTTTCGTCAGAGTCTTCTGTAGTCGGTACGCCATCACCACGACCCAGCGATGCACCCCTTGGTCGCCTGCCAGTGATACTCTCGGACTCTGACAGTGAATAAACAGCAAGAACTTCTCCACTAGACCACACGGGAATTTTGAGTGTTGTGCAGTGAAAAAAACGGTGTGTTGTGTTAAGGTTTTCGAAATGAGAGAAAAGACTCAGTGGAAACAAAATTTAACGTAACTAACCTTCTTTGTTTTGGCTTTGGAAAATAAAAAAAAATTGGGAAAAGTTAATGTGCAACACGAAATTAAAATGGAACATTATTTGGACTAAAGTGAACACTCTGAAGAGAACGGACTTCCGTGTGTTATTGACTAAGTTCAGTGCAAGACTTCAGGAAGAGTGTACTGCAAGTGCTTCAGGAAATCGTTCTTACTGTCAGAGTCCGAGAGGAGGCGGTTATTCGAGGTGGCCAGGGACTTGCTGTAAGTAGCCAGAATGTTTCATATTGTACTTTTTTCCATACTATACTTACCAGAATGTTTCATACTGTACTTTTTTCCATACTATACTTACCTCATGCATGTGCAGTAGGAATGTGTTTTTCAGAGTTAGGCTAGGTTAGGGTCCATAAGTACCAGAATGTTTATTAATGTATGAACATACTTTTAAACCCTCATTTTATGTTTCTTTTGCATTTATTTCAGTCATTTATATGCCTTATTGGTGTGATTTGGGTCTTAAATAGGTGCTATGCATGTCCAGAGGAGTTGTATAGGTGTTTCTCTGAGTTAGGGTCCATAAGCTGGGGCCCAATATCCGGATGAAACCAATAACCGAACCTACCGATGGCTCTATTGATCCGGATATTGGAGGGATTACTACATTCATTACTGGACATTCACCTGCTTTTGCACTTGCTAATCCTGTGATGCTTTGTTGGGTACAGCACACCCTCATTTTACAACTGCCATACATTTCTGAAAAGCAATCGTTTAATGAATTTTGGGTTGTAATCATGTAAGCCAGAAAAAGATCACAGACTGGTAATGAGAAATCAAGTATCACAGTGACTGTAAAAGACACAAATGTTAAATTCTTATTGATCTCATAAGCAAATGACTGTACACTACAGTGACTGTATATACAAGGATGTGCTGCATTTTTTATACTGACTGGCAAACAGTGGGTATACAGTGTTATGGATTCTATGGGTTCCTCTCATCACCAGCAACAACCTCGTCCTTGACCATTTCCTTAGTTGGATAAAGTTAGATTAATGCTTAAAACTGCCAACTTCATTGTCTCATTTTTCTTCCCTGCAGTGTGGCTGGGTTAGAGGGGGTTACATTAATGCTTTGGAGGTTCTGAGGAGCAAAGGCACCCAGTTAGGTCAAGTCAGATGTGGTTAGGTTTGGATAAAACATGGGTTTTCCAAGTTGTTATTCAATCTATTTGATATTAATCATTATTTTCCAGCGAAAAAGCGTCTTTTCTCTGCATGGGTTCCCACGTTCAATCGAGGGAAGGGGGAGGCAGGAAAAACAGGGAAACGAGGCAATTCTGAAAATGAGTCAAAATGAACAACAAAAAATAATCAGAAAACCATTTTTTTATCCACAAAATTGTGTTTGCCTGAAAGTAAAAATATATTCTTTGGGGAATTAAAATTCTGCAATAATGGGGTCATGACGTTATGGAGGATAATATCGCAGCACTACAGCATGTAACACACTGAAGAAAAATAACAAAAAAGGAGCAGAAAATGAAACTCTTTACCCATCTCCACAAGAAGAAATGCACAAGCACTGCCATGCCTTAAAGAGGTGGTGATAAAATCCTTCACTACACTGCCCGGCCCATCTTGGCCAACAGTTCTGAGCATCAGCCAGAGATCTTGGTGTGAGGGTCATCACTGCTTCACTGAGGTGTGGCTTTTGAACTGGCACTCACTCAGAACATCCTGCCAGAAAGGAAAAATAGAATTAGGTCTTTGTGAATGGCTAAGAGAATGTGAGTATTGTATGGCCGAGTATTCCAGTTCCCAGCAGCCTTTGGCCATCAACGGGGCCTTCATTTTTTACACCACATTTATCTGATGCCCTATTTTACTCACCTTACCACAGCAGTGTTGCCAACTGTTGGGACATATCCCTAAACCTAGGGATTTTTTACTAATTTTCAAAGGCGTAGGGATGGAAAGATGCCCAAGCAAAATTCTTAAAAACCTAGGGATTTCAGATATTCATTAATAATTCGTAGAATTTTTCATAAGAAAAACAGCCAATAAATTTTGTGTCCTCTATGCAGTTATAAAGAGTAAAGCTTTATTTTTTTCTTTCCATTCAGGCCTTAAGTTAGCCATACTGCTGTGCTGATTATCAATGAAATCTGACATTGAAATACCAAAAGCGTTATATATAAACTGTTTCCCCGGAGCTGAAGATAAATTTCCACATCCAATTTCATGGCAGGAAATATGACATTGCTCTATTTATATATTTACTATTCCTCTACGGCCATACCACGTTGAGTACACCGCTTCCCGTTCGATCAGCGAAGTTAAGCAACGTTGGGTCTGGTTAGTACTTGGATGGGTGACCGCCTGGGAACGCCAGATGCTGTTGGCATCCCTACGTGTCAAGTGGGGTTGGTGGAGGATTAGTGCCCCTCCCTGTAAAACAATTAACTCTAAGCCGTTGGCCACCCCGTTTGGGATACATGGCGTCTGGCAATGAATGAATGAAAAAAAAAACTATTCCTCTATCATATAACATATACTTTGTATTTTCACCCTCAGGAGCATCATGAATACTTAGAGGTATTATCTAGACAATGAAACATATTATCATTAACTATAATGAAAACAAGCTATATAAACTTTATTTTTCTTATTCTTAATATATAGGAGTTCAGAAAACTGGATGCATATTGAAAAAAAAAAAAACTTTTTCTCTAAGAAACGTAATTAAATGCCATTGCATTCATTTTTTGGGTTCTCCTTTCTCCATGAACCTTATTAATCACTTCATAAGAAACATACTGTGTGCATTTCTTGTTGAAAAATAATTCATGTAGGGACGGGCTTAGGGGCTTTGACTTGAAACATGGGGACTTTTGATTTCTTTAGGGATATTTGGACCAAAAATGAATTTTCGGGTTGACAACACCATACCAGAATAAGATTTCTCAGATGCAGTGCGCCCATATTAATGCGTTGATCTTATACTACCAATATTAAATATACTGATGCCAGCCATAATCTTTGCTTTATTTCCACTACTTTAATCTGTTTCAGGTTTCTAATTTCTATTCCACTTTTTTCCATATATTTCAGTGATATTTTTCTCCACTGGTTTTTCTGGTCCTCTTTTATTGCAGCCCATATTTTTTCCAATAGTTCATTTCCTCTTTCTTCTATATTCTTTATATATTTTATCCTGTGATGTGATGTGACGTTGTTAAGGTATTGCCTTTACAACGGCATATTTGTAACAGTTTCGGGATAATTCGCCGTAAGTGATATTCGCCGTCACAACAATAACAAGACAATTCGACCTCAGGACAGAATCGGGAAGAGATTCCGATCCTTTCTTAGCCTCCAGTGTGATGATCTTTCAGTGAAGTATAGAGACTTAAAATAAACAGTACGGCATGTGCAAGCATGCAATGGCATAATGCAGTTGAATTTCACTGGGACACACACTGGATGGCTGTTTTTTCGTATTTTGGAAGACGCAGACACCATTACATTAAGGTAGGTCATGTACTGTTATTTTGTGGCTCGGAGAACTGCTGGAAGTAAGCTGTATCCTCCAGTCCCGATCCGTCGGCAGGGGAGGGGTAACTTAGGCCGGCATCAGTATATTTAATATTGGTAGTATAAGGTAAACGCATTAATATGGGCGCACTGCATCTAAGAAATCTTATTCTGGTATGGTGTTGTCAACCCGAAAATTCATTTTTAGTCCAAATATCCCTAAAGAAATCAAAAGTCCCTACGTTTCAAGTCAAAGCCCCTAAGCCCGTCCCTACATGAATTATTTTTCAACAAGAAATGCACACAGTATGTTTCTTATGAAGTGATTAATAAGGTTCATGGAGAAAGGAGAACCCAAATAATGAATGCAATGGCATTTAATTACGTTTCTTAGAGAATTTTTTTTTTTTTTCAATATGCATCCAGTTTTCTGAACTCCTATATATTAAGAATAAGAAAAATAAAGTTTTTTATATCTTGTTTTCATTATAGTTAATGATAATATGTTTCAGTCTAGATAATTCCTCTAAGTATTCATGATGCTCCTGAGGGTGAAAATACAAAGTATATGTTATATGATAGAGGAATAGTAAATACCGTATATAAATAGAGCAATGTCATATTTCCTGCCATGAAATTGGATGTGGAAATTTATCTTCAGCTCCGGGGAAACAGTTTATATATAACGCTTTTGGTATTTCAATGTCAGATTTCATTGATAATCAGCACAGCAGTATGGCTAACTTAAGGCCTGAATGGAAAGAAAAAAATAAAGCTTTACTCTTTATAACTGCATAGAGGACACAAAATTTATTGGCTGTTTTTCTTATGAAAAATTCTACGAATTATTAATGAATATCTGAAATCCCTAGGTTTTTAAGAATTTTGCTTGGGCATCTTTCCATCCCTACGCCTTTGAAAATTAGTAAAAAATCCCTAGGTTTAGGGATATGTCCCAACAGTTGGCAACACTGCTGTGGTAAGGTGAGTAAAATAGGGCATCAGATAAATGTGGTGTAAAAAATGAAGGCCCCGTTGATGGCCAAAGGCTGCTGGGAACTGGAATACTCGGCCATACAATACTCACATTCTCTTAGCCATTCACAAAGACCTAATTCTATTTTTCCTTTCTGGCAGGATGTTCTGAGTGAGTGCCAGTTCAAAAGCCACACCTCAGTGAAGCAGTGATGACCCTCACACCAAGATCTCTGGCTGATGCTCAGAACTGTTGGCCAAGATGGGCCGGGCAGTGTAGTGAAGGATTTTATCACCACCTCTTTAAGGCATGGCAGTGCTTGTGCATTTCTTCTTGTGGAGATGGGTAAAGAGTTTCATTTTCTGCTCCTTTTTGTTATTTTTCTTCAGTGTGTTACATGCTGTAGTGCTGCGATATTATCCTCCATAACGTCATGACCCCATTATTGCAGAATTTTAATTCCCCAAAGAATATATTTTTACTTTCAGGCAAACACAATTTTGTGGATAAAAAAATGGTTTTCTGATTATTTTTTGTTGTTCATTTTGACTCATTTTCAGAATTGCCTCGTTTCCCTGTTTTTCCTGCCTCCCCCTTCCCTCGATTGAACGTGGGAACCCATGCAGAGAAAAGACGCTTTTTCGCTGGAAAATAATGATTAATATCAAATAGATTGAATAACAACTTGGAAAACCCATGTTTTATCCAAACCTAACCACATCTGACTTGACCTAACTGGGTGCCTTTGCTCCTCAGAACCTCCAAAGCATTAATGTAACCCCCTCTAACCCAGCCACACTGCAGGGAAGAAAAATGAGACAATGAAGTTGGCAGTTTTAAGCATTAATCTAACTTTATCCAACTAAGGAAATGGTCAAGGACGAGGTTGTTGCTGGTGATGAGAGGAACCCATAGAATCCATAACACTGTATACCCACTGTTTGCCAGTCAGTATAAAAAATGCAGCACATCCTTGTATATACAGTCACTGTAGTGTACAGTCATTTGCTTATGAGATCAATAAGAATTTAACATTTGTGTCTTTTACAGTCACTGTGATACTTGATTTCTCATTACCAGTCTGTGATCTTTTTCTGGCTTACATGATTACAACCCAAAATTCATTAAACGATTGCTTTTCAGAAATGTATGGCAGTTGTAAAATGAGGGTGTGCTGTACCCAACAAAGCATCACAGGATTAGCAAGTGCAAAAGCAGGTGAATGTCCAGTAATGAATGTAGTAATCCCTCCAATATCCGGATCAATAGAGCCATCGGTAGGTTCGGTTATTGGTTTCATCCGGATATTGGGCCCCAGCTTATGGACCCTAACTCAGAGAAACACCTATACAACTCCCTCTGGACATGCATAGCACCTATTTAAGACCCAAATCACACCAATAAGGCATATAAATGACTGAAATAAATGCAAAAGAAACATAAAATGAGGGTTTAAAAGTATGTTCATACATTAATAAACATTCTGGTACTTATGGACCCTAACCTAGCCTAACTCTGAAAAACACATTCCTACTGCACATGCATGAGGTAAGTATAGTATGGAAAAAAGTACAGTATGAAACATTCTGGTAAGTATAGTATGGAAAAAAGTACAATATGAAACATTCTGGCTACTTACAGCAAGTCCCTGGCCACCTCGAATAACCGCCTCCTCTCGGACTCTGACAGTAAGAACGATTTCCTGAAGCACTTGCAGTACACTCTTCCTGAAGTCTTGCACTGAACTTAGTCAATAACACACGGAAGTCCGTTCTCTTCAGAGTGTTCACTTTAGTCCAAATAATGTTCCATTTTAATTTCGTGTTGCACATTAACTTTTCCCAATTTTTTTTTATTTTCCAAAGCCAAAACAAAGAAGGTTAGTTACGTTAAATTTTGTTTCCACTGAGTCTTTTCTCTCATTTCGAAAACCTTAACACAACACACCGTTTTTCACTGCACAACACTCAAAATTCCCGTGTGGTCTAGTGGAGAAGTTCTTGCTGTTTATTCACTGTCAGAGTCCGAGAGTATCACTGGCAGGCGACCAAGGGGTGCATCGCTGGGTCGTGGTGATGGCGTACCGACTACAGAAGACTCTGACGAAAGCCGCAAACTCACATCGAGCGGTGACTCCACTGTAGCTGATGTGCTGGGCTGTGGCTCGGAGCATGAGGGCCTGTCTTGGGGAGGCAACGGAGTGGAGCCAGGGCTTGGCACAGCGGGGGTCACGGGCCTGAAAAAACTGTCAATCGTTGACTGACGCAAGGACCGACGATTCTGGCGATTGATGATGCGCTGCCGGAAAGCACGCACTTCCTCCACAAGTCCCAAGGGCCCCATCTCCCTGTCGCAGTCCGGGTGTTCCAGGTAGTCTAGGACGAACTCTAGATGTTCCCGGAGTGCGCTCAGCTTGGGGATGGCTGGAGTAGTGTCCTGCTGAGAGGAGTCCGCATCATCGTCGCCTTGGTCGTCGGAATCTTCAAGTTCGGGACTGACACCAGCAACCGAAGACGCGATCTCGATATCAGACAACGTCTGATACCCAGGATCGCCCTCGTTGTCGTCCAACCACTCACGTACATCGTCCACATCAACAACGTCGCCGTGCGTACGTAGCCGTGCATGGAAGTCATCCACGTCACAGCCCAGAAAATCGTACTCCACATCTGTTCCGAGAAGCAGACGAGACCAACCATTTTCAAGAGTTTTCACAGGGACTTCCTTCCATGCACTAGCCCAGTTGTACAGCGCAGACTTGATGTTGTAGCGGCGAAGGTTTTCCAAAGTCCGCTTGCCTCGAGTGTCACGTCCTTCCCTGCGCTCGTCCTCGTCCTCGAGAACAACCATCACCTCGTCCAGGAACTTCCGACGGTACAGGCGCTTTGTTGCCACGATCACTCCTTGGTCCATGGGTTGAATGAGAGCAGCCGTATTAGGTGGCAGAAACATGCACCTAATACGGCCATTCTCAGCAACCAAGTCCTTGTCACACGGGTGGGCAGGTGCATTGTCGAGCAGAAGGAGAGCCTTTACCTGGTCGCGAGGGATTCCCAGTGTCTTCGTCTGGTACTGGATGACCTCCTTGACGAAGTGATGGTGAAACCAGTCTTTGAAAATCATAGCTGTGAACCATGCTTTCAAAGAATGGTACCATACAACAGGAAGGACATCCATCACCCCACGAAGGCACCGAGGCTGCTTTGCACGGCCAACAACAACGGGCTTAAGCCGGTGCATGCCGTTAGCACTGGCACAACACAAAGCAGATATCCGTTCCTTAGAAAGCTTCCGGCCAGGTACACGCTTCTCCATCTCCTCGGCTAGAGTGTTTGTTGGCAGCGAGCAATAGAATAGGCCAGTTTCGTCTGCGTTATAGACTTGACCGAGAGTGAGGCCCTGCCTGTCGATCAAGCCTTTCACCTTGTGCCGAAACTCGTCAACTCCATCCTCGTTAGCGTCCAATGCTTCGCCATGTGCTTTACGGTTAGTAAGGCCATGTCGCAACTTGAACGCGAAGAGCCAACCCTCGGATGCCTTGAAGTCTAGGGCGTCGTGAAGCCTTGCAAACTTCTCAGCAGCAGCCTTCAGCTCCGTTCCACGTACCATCACACCAGCTGCACGTTGCTGTCGGTACCGTAAACTGGGGTGAATTCGGACGTTTTTTTCGGTTTTTTGTACCATGTAATCAAGTTTTTAGTTCAATCCAAGATCTTAAGTATTGTATGTGGGGCTGGTCCACTAGGGTATCGAATCATAGCAGTCAAAAATTTTAAATGTTTCATATATAATTATAGCAAATATAGTAATGGGTGTCCGAATTTGTACTCAAACCTTGGTGAATTCGGACACACTGTATAAATTCGTATATAAATAGAAAATGAATGCAGATGACTACCCTGTGGTCCCAGTTTAGTCTCGGCCGCATGTGGGGCCATTTCGGACATTTTGGGGCTTTTAAAAAAGTGGTCTCCTTCCAGTACAAAAATAATGTCACTCCCTGACAAAATAACCTAATGACTCTAATGATATATGAACACAATAGCCATTAAGTTTTTCTTTGGTTTACATAAAAAAGAACACCTGTAGATAATATAAATCTCGCTACAAACCTTAGTCCTGTATATACTTAACAATCATTTCTGACTAATAACATGATTATTTGGCTTTACCATTTTCTTGCTTGTTTTAAGTTTTACTTAACAATATTATCATATTATAAAGGTACATTTTACTTATTAGTTAATGTTAATATCAGCAATTTAAGACCCATATTACGAGGAACTTATTTAAATTAATCTAGGCACTTTCAAAATCACAACTAAAATGCTAAAAAGTTTTTCACCCAGCTCTGCCTTGAGCACAGGTATTAGCACATAAAAAGAATCATAATTCATGTTCTCCTGGAAATTAACAAAGAATGTTTATCAAAACTTCAAACCCATCCTCTCTCTAATCCATCCTTCCCTTGAACCCTCTCACTCCCTCTCTTATCCCTTCCACCCTCTCTCTCTCTCTCTCTCTCTCTCTCTCTCTCATCAAACACTTCCTTCCACCACTATCACCCCTATCTCCCTAACTCTTACTCATCTCATTCTCCTGTGGCCAACATTTGACATTCACATCAAATATCATTCGTTCTCTCTTGTCTAGTTTTGGTTCATCTACATACATCACAATATCAGAATCATCTATTTCACAATTGTCATCACCAGGAACATTTGAATTTACAAAGACATTTGTGGTCCCAGAAACATGCTTTAAAAAGCGAACTTTAAGGGTAGGGGAGACGGCAATGATTACTGCCATATAATATTTTTTCTTCTTCTTCCTCTCATCACACACCTGTACTATAACCCACTCATGAAGGTTTGGTTTGCGGACCTCTTCCTCTCTTCTGTCACCTTCTTCCTCATCTGCTGATCCTGCAATCTCTGTTACATCTGCTGCCGCTTCTTCTGCTTCACTGGTTCCCTGTCTCTCACTTTCCGTGTCCCCTTTACTGTCCACTTCTGTTGTCTCATTTTCTGTTACTGTTGATTCAGATATTAGCTCTCTCTCTATTAGCTCATGTTCCTCATGGATATGTGATGACTGTGTTGGTATGTTCTGTGTTGATTTCGCTAGAAGTTTTACAGGCTGCTTAGATTTTGCTGTCTTTTTTCTCTTCTGTTGAGGTCTTCCAGCACTTGTTCCTGAAGTGGCAGCTCTTGAAGTTGATGGCAGATTCTCGGATATTGTTGTAGGTTCATCTGGATCTGAATTGTTATTACTGTCACTTGAAGATCCAACATCAGCACCCCCTGTAAGTCTTCTAGCTTTAACACTTTTTCCAGGAGCAACAGTTATCTTCCTTTTCTTGCCATGGGTTGGTGTAGAAGTGGATGTGCCATACCTAAATGAGGACAGGAGTTTTAATAGAGACTCATCAAGAGCTGTCCCTGCTGAAATGTTGGATGTGGAACTACTGCAAGGGGTGTCACCAGCATCATCCTGGTGGCTTGGAGGGTTAACTGCAGGCCCAACTGTAGTGTTTCTAGACCCATTTGACTGTTCTGGTGGTTCATTTCTAGCTCTGCCGGCATGTGGGACACGAGATAAAACTGCTTCTGCATTCAGAGGGAAAATTCCACACTTTCTAAATCCACTCTGAATATTCTGCTTGATATTTTTTTGAAGTCTTTCCATAAGTCTTGCTAGCTGCTTTGGGAACTCCGCTTTGGGGAGTGAAGGATATTTTCTACCTAAAGAGGTTGCCTTAAACTCAGTTAGAAGGGTTCTCCAGTGGCCTTTCATTGGTCTAAACACAGAGACATCAAGAGGTTGAGTTAGATTTGTTGAATTTGGGGGCAGAAGCACAAAACCTATATTATTTTCCTCACAGGCTGAGACAACAGCTACACTTATGTGGCAAGATTGTCTCCAATGATAACTTTCTTTCCCATCAGTCGTTTTGTGTAGGGGATAATAATTTTGAAGAACCAATCTTCAAATGTGGTTCCATCAAACCAGCCGCTGTCAGTCCTGTTATAACGTGCATTTGGAGGACCGCCTTCTGTCCAGGTGTCGTACAGATGTTTGGACTTGTAGACTACATAGGGGGGTAAAAGATTTCCTGATGCAGTGCATGCAAACATAATTGATGTGGATGCCTTGGTTGAATTCATTACCCTCTCGGGATACTTACATCCTCTACGGACAATTACCTTCTTTCGCCCTGGGTCATCCGAGAGGTTAGTTTCATCGTAATTTATTATATTCTCGGGTGGTACATCCCTCATTGTCTTTTCGAGGTTTTTGAAGTAAGAGCTGATAATTTCAGGGGTGACTGAAGCTCGGGACACTTTTACATTTTGACAGAAGCGTTGAGAAATTTCATTTTTGTGACGCTTCAGGAAACTGCGTGCCCAATCGTAGCCTGGGAGATTGTTTTTAAACCTCCTAATTGTTATGCCACGTCTGTCTAGATAGGTTTTAATGAAGATACGTAGCTCAAAAGTATCAAAAGGAAATCCCCACTCTGAAATAGTTCTTAGACGCTTAACAATTATATCTTCAACATCTGCAGTAAGAGAAGTTTGTCCACCTTGCTTTTTAGGATGCTTCCTCGTGACAGCATCATTCAGAGTGCTTTTAGCAAATCCATACTTAACCGCAGCTTGTCTTACACTTAATTTTCCACTTGAAATATCTGCACAGGCTTGCTGGAATTTCCCCATATCTTTTTCACAACGATAAGGTCCTCGATCTCCACCAGTTCCTTTCTTATATGTTCGAGTCATTGGGTGTCCTTGCTTAAACAGGTAGTACCATAACAGCTCAAAAATATACCTGTAAATGACACATATGAACCCAATTACACACAATATCCACATCTGGCAAATTGTAGGCAAAAGTATGTTGTAAAAAAAGTTATTTTTTCGTCCATACTCCCCCTGTCCGAATTGACCCCAATGTCCGAATTGACTCCAATTTGCATAAAAATTTTGAAAAATTCATTAAATGTCCAATTATGAGATTAATTGAGAAGATAATGCCAATTACTTACTTTGCACTTTTACACTACTCATGAAAGTATGTCTGAGCACAGAAGACTTTCCTGCATCTATTCATCAACACTTCTGCCAAAGAAAGTTTGCCAATGTTACGAATTTCATTCTTTTTACATATGTTTGCATTTTAGTATATATTAGGTATGTGCCACATGATATATTAAAGATCTCTATACACAAAGTACAGTAAAGAATAACAAAGAATTGAGCACAAACAGATTTCTAATACGTTTATTCATTAATTTTTAATTAATTTAAATAACTTTTTATTACAATAATGTCCGAATTCGCCCCATGTCCGAATTCACCCCAGTTTACGGTACCAAATCAACGTGGATCGGTCGATTTCTGCATACTTGGGGGTAAACATAACCTTCCTTTCCACATTGCGTTTGCTTCTCGACGAGAAGTCAGCCGTGTACTGCATGAGTTTGTCTCGGGAACGTTTGATATCGAACAAAGTCGACCGGGCCAGGTTGTACTCGCGGAGAATGCGGGAAGAAGACCAACCCGCATCAACTTTCTCCAATATCTCCCGCTTCTTCTCCAGAGTCAATACCACTCTCTTCCTTTTCTCAGGTGGCGGGGCCATCATCACACACACTAAGAGGAGGGCCGAGAGCAGCAGGAGGCCTTGCAGCAAGTACGGCACCACCACAAAAGCGAGCACGTGGGCAGCCGTTACGAAGAGACAGGCGGGAAGTGGGGAGGATGCAGCGGCGCTCTATCAGACGTCGGAGGAATGACGAACCAAAACAATGCTCTCCCGCGGCGCGCGGCAAGTTCAAATTACGGATGTCAAAAAATCGATTTTTTTTTTTTTTTGGGGGGGGGGGGTTTCGGACCATTTTGGGAATGTTGGATCCCAGGACGATAAGGTCCGGGTAGTGGGGCTGTTCGGTTATTGGGCGTCCGGATATTAGAGTGATTACTGTAGTAGAATCAGTTAGTTTCAGGAAAAGGTGTATACTGTATTGATTTTATCTCATGAGAACCAGGAAACAGTGTGCTACAAAATGTGTGCTGAGTGAAATATGGTATTCTTGCCAGCAAACTAGGAGAGTTCACCATCTAACCAAATCTCTCAGTAAATTTTAAGGCATCTTTCCTATCACAACCTTCTTTCCGATTGTCAGTACGGGTTCCGTCAGGGACGCTCCACTGGCGATCTTCTCACCTACTTTTCAGACTCCTGGTCATCCTCCTTTCGGGACTTTGGCGAAAGCTTTGCCATTGCACTTGACATCTCAAAGGCTTTCGATCGAGTCTGGCATAAATCTTTAATTTCCAAACTGCCCTCCTACGGTTTCTATCCTTCTATCTTTTTTTTTTTTTTCTTTTTTTTTTATAAACAGAACAGATGAAGGAAAAACAAATGGGGAAAAAAAAAAATAATCCATACACCAGATTACTGGTGTCCTCTGTTCATAAAATATCTGTAACAGTTGGACTTGAACAGTTGTGGGTTGAAATTTGGAGGAAAACAACTCTGGGGAAGTGAGTTCCTGAGAGATGCAGTTCGGGGAATGAAAGAATTCTGATAGGCAGAAGTTCTGCAATATGGTTGAGTGACATTCCAGTCATGAGCGCTACCAGATGCCCGTGTAGCACGAGGGAAGGCATGGAGAGGTGGCACCATGGACGCAACTTCGTCTGAGCATTTGCCAAAAAAATATCTAAAATATTGCAGGGGAGGCAACATTCCTTCTTACTTGCAGGGGAGGTAGTTTATATGTAATGGCAGGGTTGTTAATGATTCTAACAGCTTTATTCTGAATTTTTCTAGTTGTCTTAATGCAACCTCTCCACAACCATTCCCCAAGGGTGAGCAATATTCAAGCTGAGAGCGCACATGACTCTTATAAATTATAGCTAACTGCTCATTGGCAAAGAAGTTACAGACTCTGTACAATAATCCAAGTTTCTTTGAGGCGGTTTTAGCAAGTGATCTGACATGAGAGGTCCAGCTGAGGGCACTGTTAAGTGAGATACCAAGAATTTCAATACTTCTGGAGATAGGAATATTAGTAGCACTGAAGGTAATGTACGAATCTGGCAATATCTGTCTATTAGTAAACTGTATATATTTAGTTTTACTAGCATTAAAAGAGACAAGGTTGTTTTGTCCCCATTCACTGATTGTAGCTAGATCTTGATTTGTGGAGATGGCTGTACTGAGTTGAGAGGTAGAGATATTAGACTTAGTAAATGGATGTCTGAGTGTGAATGAACTATGTAGTGTTGAGTCATCTGCATATGAGTGAATGGGATTGTGAGTGACAGATAAGAGATCATTAATATGAACCAGAAATAGAGTTGGCGCCAGAACTGATCCCTGCGGCACGCCGGCGTTAATTGAGTGGAAATTCGAATATACATCATTTACTTTTACTCTTAGTTTCCTGTCACTAAGATAAGAAGAAATCAAAGGAACAAAAGACGTTAGTCCATAGCAAGGGAGTTTGGACAGCAGGGAACGGTGCCATACTCTGTCGAAAGCTTTAGAGATATCAAGAGCTACTGCATGAGTTTCTCCAAAAAGATCAATTGATTGATGGATGGTATGAGTTAAGAGATTGAGTATGTCAATGGTGGATCTTTTGTGGCAAAAACCGTATTGTCTATCACTAATTAAGTTGTTGGATTCAAGATGTTTAACAATCGTTTCATTTTTAAAGGCTCCAACATGCTTGCATGTGTCGGCCTTGGTCACCTAATGGCGGCTCTCCACGCTGCACGATCCATTGCAGCCTCCCTGTTCAGTCCCTTAACCCTAAGGTCACACTTAATGACCTCGTCCCATGTCTTTCTCGGTCTACCCCTCACAACCCCACCCCCAATATTAACACTTCTCACCTTCCTCACCCAATTATCATCCCCCATCCTCTCCACATGTCCAAACCACCTCAATCTACCTCTCCTCATCACAACACCAGTACACTCCAGTTCCATCCTACCTCTCAACTCTTCCATTGTAAACCCAACACCTCCAGGCCTTGGACGCAGGGACGCACTGCACATCCACCTAATCATTGTCATTTCAGTACGTCTGAGCCGGCTAATGTCTTCCTCCTTCACTGCCCAGGTCTCACTACCATACAGCATTACACTCCTAACACATGCTGCATACAAAGACCCCTTAGCACGTAGGGAGAGCCCTCTCAATGTCAGGAGAGGCAAGAGCTCCCAGAACTTCTTCCAACCACTTCTCACCCTAGCCACAGAGCTAGCTCCAGCCCCACCTCCAGCACACAACATGTCTCCCAAATAACAAAGCTCTTCCACACACTCAAGAGATTCACCAGCAAGTTCAATCCTTTCACGTCTGACAATCTCCACCTGCTCACCCCGGCACGCCGTACACATAAAATCAGCATTATCTCGCAGTCTACCTTTGATACCACTACATCTCTTATGCACCCATTTATCACACACACTGCACAAGATGGAATTACTTCCCACGCCCTTGTGGCAAACTGCACATGGCCACTCTCCCTCGTCTTTGACAGTACCGCCACCAACCCTAGATATCATCAATTTTGTTTTATCTGCATTTACCCTTAAACCCTTTTGCCCCATACCATCTCTCCACTTCCTAAACCTTTCCTCCGCCTCCCTTTCATTCTCTGCAAATAACACCAAATCATCAGCATACAACAACTCCCACGGGAGTCCGTTTCTAAAGTCACGTGAAAGGGCTTCAAGTACCATGATAAACAACACGGGACTCAAGACTGACCCCTGATGCACACCAACATTCACGGAAAACTCATCACTCAAATCTCCATTCACTCTCACCTGGGTGTGAGCACCCACATACATGGCCATAACCACCCTAACCAGCCACTCCTCCAAGCCAAGCTTTCTCATTGCCCACTTCACCACCTCTCTAGGGACCCTGTCAAAGGCCTTTTCCAAATCAACAAAAACAAAATAAAGATCCCTTCTCCTACCAATATATTTTTCCTGAAGCTGTCGAACAATGAATATAGCATCAGTGGTCCCCCTACCTGGCATAAACCCAAACTGCATCTCATCAATATTCACTCTTTCTCTAATCATACCTTCTAAAACTCTCTCCATTACCTTCATTATCTGATCTAAAAGCTTTATACCTCTATAATTTCCTCTTTCCAGGGCATCACCCTTCCCTTTATACACATTTACAATTACACTCTTCAGCCAATCATCTGGGACAACACACTCATAAATAATCCTGTTTATCAGGTCAGTGACTAAACTCACCCCTATATCGCCTGAGGCCTTCAACATTTCGGCAGTCAACCTAGACACACCTGCTGCCTTCCCCACCCTCATCCTGCCTATTGCCTCATTCACAGTAGCAGTATCAATCAAAGGCCAAGGGCCAGACACTGGATCTGCTGGCTCCAAACCTTCCCTGTCCCAGTCAAACTCCTCATTCAACAACCGGTTATAATGCTCTCTCCATGCATCTTTAATATCCTCACTGTTCACCACTACCCTTCCTTCATCATTCTTCACACACTGCTCACCTATGATATCCCGATTATCCCTCTTCATCTGACCTGCCACCCTAAATATATTTTTCCTTTCCCCATGATTTAGGTTATCAAGTAATTGTCTCTGTGACTCAGACTTTGCCCTGTATACCTCTCTCCTAGCCCTACGCTTGGCAGCCCAATATTCCTCTTTGCTACCACCCTTCTTCCATTCCCGGAAAAGCCTTCTTTTCTTCTTAATTGCAGCTTCTACACCCTCATCCCACCACCAAGTTACATTATGTCTTGGTGGTCCTCTTGTCCAGCCGCATGTTACATCAGTAACTCTCAAGAAATTGTTCTTGAGGGCTCTGTACTGTTCATTAACGCCTCTGTCTACAGCTCCCTGTTCAGCCACCACTCTCCTCAACTCGCTATAGAAGGCATCCCTTACTACTTGGTTTTTCAGCTTCCATATTTTCCTCCTAGGTACATAAGTCCTCTTTTTCATCACTTGTTCTTTAAGCACCATATCACAAATCAATAGTTTGTGCTGCTGCACACACTCCTCACTTCCTATAACTTTAACATCCCTCACTAACAATATGCTTATTAATTAAAGTTTCAAATACCTTACCAAGAGAAGATGTGACAGCTATTGGTCTGTAATAGGAGGGGTCAGACAATTTCCTTTCTTCAGAACTGGGTGGATATTGGCTTCTTTCCATGAATTTGGGAATAAAGAAGTACGTATGCATTGTCTGAATAATTTGGCTAGGACAGAGGCAAGTTCAGGGGAACACTTTTTCAAAACAATTGGCGGAATTCCATCTGGGCCTGGAGCTTTGTTGGTAGGTAAATTGTCTAGGATGGATTTTACGAATCTTGTCTGTATTTTAAGTGGGGCAATTTCGGGAGAATCAAGTTCCAGTACTGAGACATTCTGGCTGGTATCATCTATGGTAGAGTTTCTTGCAAAGGTACTCGCAAAGATATCTGCTTTCCCACGTGGGTCATTTGTAATATTGCCATCTGAAGATTTTAGTGGGGGAATGGAAGATGACTTGTTAAAGTTATTATTGAAAGAATTAAGAGTTGACCAGAATATTCTATTGTCATTAGGGTTGTTAAGTAGTTTTGATGCTTGCTTTTGAAGAAAGTTTGATTTAGATAGATTTAATACAGCTTTTGCATGATTTCTAGCAATTTTAATTTGGGAGAGTGATTCAGGTGTTTTTGATTTTAAGTAAGAGTTATATGCTAATGACTTTTGGGCTGTTGCTCTGGCACAATTGCCATCAAACCATTTTGGAGAGTTTGATCTTTTCGTGAATTGATGACTTGGTATGAATAAATCCATACCAGCTAGTATTAAGTCGCAAATGTGGGACTGGGTAGAATTGGGATCACTAGAGAAGAAAGACTGCCATGGAACATCAGGAAGATAAATTCTAAATCCGTCCCAGTCTGCCCTATCAAAGTGCCATCGGGTCACCCTGACAGGTTTGGAATGGGGAGGTGTAGGAGGGTTAACTAATGAGGCTTTGATGAGATTGTGGTCAGAGGATCCAAGTGGTGACAGTACCTCTATCCTGTATTGATCTGGATTATTTGTCAAGAATAAATCCAAGTGATGGGCATTATAGTCAGGATTATCAGGTATTCTGGTTGGTTGCTTTACCAGCTGGGTGAGATTAAACGATTCCGCAAACAGCTCGCATTCTAGACCAGCGTCGTCAGTCAGGGCAGAATGCAATAACCATTCAACATTGTGTATGTTAAAATCACCCAAAATGGTAATTTCATTGCCAAGGGCAAGGTCAAGGTTACTCAACTGAGTGGATATGGAATCAAATGCACTGGGTTCCGAAGAAGCATTGGGGGAACGATAAACTACACAGATATATTTAGTAATGTTTTGGCAATTTAATTTATATAATGAGTAATCAAAACTGGATGAAGTGAAGTTTAAAATAGTATCAACTGCATATTGGGATTTGATATAACAATAGGTGCCGCCCTTGTTTCGAAAGTTTGTAAGGAGATGGTAACCGGGAAAACAAAATGGAGGTATATCGGTAGAGGGTGAGATTTGTGGTTCTGTGAGGAAAAGGGCCAAAGGGGATACTGAAGGAAAAAATGAACTGAGTTTAAATTTGTGGTAAGGCCGCGGATGTTGGTAAAGAATAAGGCCGCACCGTCACCTCTTCGCCGACGAGCATTCCCGGAAATAGCAACAGTCGCTGCCGGCACAGTCGCTTGATGGCGACCAGGAGGACCCTGTGCCTCCAGCCCTACCCTGCCGGTGGTGGCAATCTGAGGTACCACCTCATTTGATTGTAAGATTGCAGCGGCCATTACTAAAGATGTGAATAGAAGGTGTGATATGTTATGCGCATGGAGTGTGGTGTAGACAGTTGAAGGTAGAGGTATTATGAGAGCATGCTGGCCTACTCTCTGTGTAAATGAATGCACTGAAAATGTTCAGCAAAGGGAGATGGTCAGGATCAAGTCCTGAGGGCTGGTGAAATGGGAGCTCCAGCTCTCCCTATCACCAGCTTGCCATCAACCTTGGGAGTACTGCCCTGTTCGACTGGTGCTACAGTCTACTCCTCACTGAAAGGAAACTATCTGTGCCTTCATCGCTAGTTTCCTTTCTGGTCTTTCTATAGCCGCCGTTGGAGATGGCCATCGTTCTTCTCCTAGATCTATCAACAGTGGTGTTCCTCAGGGCTCTGTCCTATCACCAACTCTCTTCCTTTTATTCATAAATGATCTTCTAAGCTGTACATCTAACCCTATCCACTCATACGCTGATGACTCCACCCTTCACCTCTCCATTCGGTTCCCGCAACGCCCATCTCAACAGTTACTTCAACAAACAAGGGATGAGGCTATGGCATACCTAATGTCTGACTTGGCTCGTATCTCTGACTGGGGTAAAATAATATGGTTGTTTTTAAAGCATCAGAGACTCGGTTCTTACACCTATCAACCCGACAAAATCTTCCACAGGTATACCCACTAATGTTTAACCCTTTAAACGCGGCCATGAACAGTCCCCCCCCCCCCCGAGCGGCAGGGTTGTATCGCGGTCTGAGTACCTGTAGGAAAATATTAGCCAAAAATCAGAGATTAACCCTAGAACATTATACTTGGTGTGGCAGATAGTACTTACATTCAGATTTCTCCAGAGACAGGTGTTGAGCCTTCGTGGACTACCCAAGGACTTGTGGAGACTTGCAAAGTTGGGTAACCAAATCTTCACTTTCACACCTCCAGCAACCCGGTTTCCCCTCTACCACAGCCTCATTCTGTCGCAGTAAACTTTATACTACAACGTACAGGTAGTTTGGAATCCGTATTTGTACAATAGGCACTGAAAATAAGGCTAAAATCAACGGAGCATTCGGCCGACATGCAGCACGGCGGCGGTCTTCCTGTCACTCAACAAACATTTCCATTTTCACAGCTAAAAACACGTATACTACATTATTTTCAATCATATTACTTCCCAAAAGATCACCGCGGCGCGCTTTTTATTCTGCCTTATGCCTGTCACTTTATTCTCGTTCCTGTCGGCCGCTTGCACTGACTGGGAAGAGCTAGAACTCGCCACAATGTCACTTTGAAAGCCTGCGGTAAACTGACGCTAAACAGGGGCAAACCGTGTGAAAAAAAGCTAGTGTTACAACTGGGGAAACAAGCGTTTCCTATTAGCATAAACTGCTTGTGAGAGGAGAGTGCAGATTTACAGTTCTGAGCAGCCAGAGCGCTGCCATGTATCACAGCCAGGCTGGCCGGGCCGTGGTGGGAGGGGGGAGGGTGGGAAAACGCAATACTGGGCAACAACGGAGGTCAGTGGTACAAAGGTAAAGTATGCTAATTGTAGCTAAAGGGTGGTGGTACTGATAGACAATACCAGCTGGAGCCTGCCTGCCCGCGGTTATTCAAAATTAACTCGAATCGCAAACGCGACGCTCCGCCGTTATGTCCTTTTTGGCGAGCGTCGCAAATGCGACGATCCGCGTTTAAGGGGTTAATAATATTCAGCTTAATCCTGCACCATCCTTGAACATGCTTGGGGTTTCATTTACTCGGGACTTATCTTGGAATGATCATATTACATCTTTTGTAAAATCTGCTTCCAAGAGATTGGGTGTGCTAAGCCGACTCCGTTCCTTCTTTACCCCTGCACAGTTGTTGACTCTGTACAGGGGTTTTATCTGCCCCTGTGTGGAGTACAACTCTCATGTGTGGGGAGGCTCCCCACATACAGCTCTTCTCAATAGGATGGAGTCAAAGGCTTTTCGTCTCATTAACTCTCCTCCTCTTACTGACTCCCTTCAACCTCTGTCTCTTCACCGCACTGTTGCATCTTTATCTCTTTTCTATCGCTACTTTAATGGTCACTGCTCCTCTGAACTGTCTGCTTGCATTCCTCCACCTCTACGACGGGCGCGTAGCACCCGTCTGGCAGCAAACTCTCATCCCTTTTCTGTCCAGCTCTCTAATGTAAGAGTTAACCGTTACTCCCAGTCTTTCATTTATGCAACAGGTCAACTCTGGAACTGTATCCCTCTGTCTGTATTTCCTGCTGCCTATGATCTCCAGTCTTTCAAACGCAGTGTGTCCAGGCATCTCAAAATGATCGGAGCTTGAATTTGGCTCTCTATTGTATTTTGTTTTTCTCTTGGAGGAAACTGTTACTGTGGGCTCATGGCCTTTGGTTCCTTCTTCCTTGCATTAAAAAAAAAAAAAAAATAGTACCATAATGTTAAAGTTTTTATTTTTATTTTTTTCATGCATTTTTTTTTCATCATCCAATCCTTCGTTGCCCCATGAGGAGCGTAGGAGCCCATGGCAAGGCAAGTTGGTGCTGACATTTAAGATGAGAGTGACCAGCCTCACTCATCCCTGAGTGGCATTACATGAGCAATAAACCCCAACCATCCCTTGGATATAAACCTGCACCAGCTCAATCTGATTGGAGCGCAATAATTACCCACTAAACCACCAGGCGCCAACATTTGGTTATATGGTTTCCACCCAACATAGTAATTTTTTTTTTTTTTCTTAATATGTGAACAGTAACTCTATATATATGGGCACAGGGCATATTTTTCTTAGATTGATCCTTTTCACAGGCTGATATCGGGAAGCATCAGCCCGGGAAGGACGGCACCAGGAAGAAGGCTGCAGATCTTGGCTGAACCATGTCATCATATT
Source organism: Coenobita brevimanus (assembly GCF_032717465.1). NCBI lineage: Eukaryota > Metazoa > Arthropoda > Malacostraca > Decapoda > Coenobitidae > Coenobita > Coenobita brevimanus. The sequence goes on along the minus strand of NC_137033.1, from coordinate 228,425 downwards.
TGCTGGGAGATCCTGACTGGGGGAAGGGTGGTTGCCTGGACACCTGCATGAGGGGACCTTTGTGGATGGAGCGAGAAGGTGAGTGAAGTTTACACCCCACAGCATGTACCCTGAGTGAGTGTGTGGGAACTGCAGGGCTTGATGGATGAAAATGTTGATGATAATCTATCCGTCTATCTATCTATTGCCAGATGCCTTAATCCCTTATATGGGGTGGCCACAAACAATAGCCTCCAAGTCACCCTGTCCCCCGCCATTTCACTGCCCTGCTCCCACCTTACACCCCCCTCTCTCATATACCTCTCCATTCCATCCTCCATCTCATCCTCGGTGATAATGACTTCTGTATTTTCCTTTTTCTGGATCATAACTGCTCCATGTATAAGAGTGAGAAGAGAATTGTAGATGATAGGAGTGAATGGAGATTTGAGTGATGAGTTTTCTGTGAATGTTGGTGTGCATCAGGGGTCAGTCTTGAGTCCCATGTTGTTTATCAAGGTACTTGAAGCCCTTTCACATGACTTTAGAAACGGACTCCCGTGGGAGTTGTTGTATGCTGATGATTTGGTGTTGATTACAGAGAATGAAAGGGAGGCAGAGGAAAGATATAGGAAGTGGAGAGATGGTATGGAGAGACGGAGGAAAGATTTAGGAAGTGGAGAGATGGTATGGGGCACAAGGACTTAAGAGTAAATGCAGATAAAACAAAAGTGATGATATCTAGGGCTGGTGGCAGTACTGTCAAAGACGAGGGAGAGTGGCCATGTGCGATTTGCCAAAAGGGTGTGGGAAGTAATTCCATCTTGTGCAGTCTTTGTGATAAGTGGGTGCACAAGAGATATAGTGGTATCAGAGGTAGACTGCAAGATAATGCTGATTTCACGTGTGCGGTGTGTCGGGGAGAGCAGGTGGAGATTGTCAGACGTGAAAGGACTGAACTTGCTGGTGAGTCTCTTGAGTGTGTGGAAGAGTTTTGTTATTTGGGAGACATGTTGTGTGCTGGAGGTGGGGCTGGAGCAGCTCTGTGGCTGGGGTGAGAAGTGGCTGGAAGAAGTTCAGGGAGCTGTTGCCTCTCCTGACATTGAGAAGACTCTCCCTCCATGCTTAAAGGTCTTTATATGTGACATGCATTAGGAGTGTAATGCTGTATGGTAGCGAGACCTGGGCAGTAAAGGAAGAGGATATTCGCAGGCTCAAACGCACAGAACTTACAATGATTAAGTGGATGTGCAGTGCATCCTTGAGTGTGAGGCCTGGGGGGGCTAGGTTTATGATGGAAGGGTTAAGAGGTAGGATGGGGCTGGGGTGATGAGGAGGGGTAGATTGAGGTGGTTTGGGCATGTGGAGAGGATGGAGGTTGACAGTTGGGTGCAGAAAGTGAGAAACGTTAACTTTAGAGGTAGGGTTGTGAGAGGTAGGCAGAAAAACACCTTGGATGAAGTCACTGACTGTGACCCCAAGGATAAGGGACTGAATAGGGTGGCAGCTAGAGTTTGAGTTGCATGGAGAGCTGCCATTAGGTGATGTAGGCTGATGCATGCAAGCGTGTTGCAACCATTAAAAAACAAAGATGACACTGATAATGGTTTTTGTGGGCAGATGGAGGAGTGGATGGTGAGTGTCATGGTGCCATCTTGTTCTGACATCAAGGTTGGCTGGAAATTGATGGAACCTGCTGACAGACAATACACCGAAACCTTTACTTTGCAGTGGACCAACGTGGCCTGCTGCTGTGATGATGATGCTGGACGGAATTGCAAGAAATCTGCAGCCATTCATCTGGCAGTGATGTTAAAGGTAAACCAGATTTCCTTTCCATATCCTTTGTAGATGCAGGCCTGGTCAGTCAGCCACACCCCAAGGATTTTTATACGCAGTGTCACTCTACCAGTGTGATAGGGGAAATAGTAGGGGAGTGAAAGATAGGAATAATAGATTGTTAGTGGAGAAGAGAGAGAAACTGAGGAGATGGAAGGAGCACTTTGAGGATTTGTTGAATGTGGAGAGTGAGAGCAGTGCGAGTATAAGTGGTTGGGGAATGGCTGGGAGAAGAAGAGATGAGAGGAGGGAGGAAGAGATCAGTAGGGCGGAAGTAGTGGAAGCGATGAAGAATATTAAGTTGGGAAAGGCCTCAGGAATTGATGGAGTGTATGGTGAAATGCTGAGGTATGGGGGTGAGATTGTTGTGGAATGGATATGCAAGTTGTGTAGATTGGCTTGGGAAGAGGGAAGGGTTCCAGAGGACTGGAAATCAGGTATAATTGTTCCTTTATACAAAGGAAAAGGAGAGAGAGAAGTATGTGGTAACCATAGGGGTATTTGCCTACTTAGTGTGACTGGTAAAATATATGGTAGAATACTCATTGATAGGGTTAGGCATATGACAGAGGAGCTAGTTGGAGAAGAACAAGGGGGATTTAGGAAGGGAAAAGGGTGTGTAGATCAGATATTTGTTCTAAGATGGTTAGTGGAGAAGTATCTAGAGAAGGGAAGGAAAGTGTATGCAGCCTTCATGGACTTGGAGATAGCTTATGACAGACTAGATAGGCAAGGTATGTGGAAGGTATTAAGAATATATGGAGTGGAGGGGAAATTGTTGAGTGCTGTGAAGAGTATGTATGAAGGAGCTAGGGCTACGGTGCGAGTGGATGGTGAGCTGAGTGAGTTCTTTGATCTCAATGTGGGACTGAAACAGGGTTGTGTGGTGTCTCCATGGCTGTTTAATATATACATGGATGGGGTTGTAAAGGAGGTGCAGGGTAGGGCAGTGGATGTAGGGGTGGCTCTAATGAATGAGGGTGAGATTTGGAATCTTGCGGTGTTGCTGTTTGCTGATGATACAGTATTGTTGAGTGAAGATGAATGGGAGTTGCAAGGTTTGGTGAATGACTTTGGGACAGTGTGTAGGAGGAGGAAGCTGAAAGTTAATGTAAATAAAAGTAAAGTTATGGCGTTTGAGAGGAATGAAGTCACAGAGTGTGCAGTGCGGTTGGATGTTGAGGATATGGAGAATGTGAATGCATTCAAGTACTTGGGTAGTGTGATGAGTAAGGATGGAACTTTGGGGGTTGAAGTGCGTGAAAGGGTACAGCGGGGAAGGAAGGTTGTTGGTACACTGAAAGCAGTGATGAGAAATAGGGAGGTGAGTATGGAAGTTAAGAAGTCACTGCATGATAGTATTGTGATCCCTACCCTGACGTATGGAAGCGAGGCGTGGACCTTGCAAGAGGGGAACAAGTCAAGAGTGAGAGCAGTGGAAATGAACTACTTGAGAGGAGCATGTGGAGTGACATGGAGGGAGAGGTTGACGAATGAAGAAGTGAAGGAACGTTGTTAGGTGGATGTGGATGTGGTTGAGAAGATTGGGAGAAATACACTGAAGTGGTTTGGGCATGTGGAGAGAATGGAGAATGAACGATTGACTAAGAGGGTGTATGTAGGTGAGGTGGAGGGAGGGAGAGGGAGGGGTAGACCGAGGATGAGGTGGAGGGATGGAGTTGAGAGTTTTATGAGGGAGGAGGGAGTGAGTTGGGAGGAGGGTAGTCAAATGGTGGGTGACAGAGCGACTTGGAGGCGTTTTGTCTGCGGCCACCCTTTGCGGGATTAGGGCGTCGGGCTATAGATAGATAGATAGATTATTATTATTTTTTTTTTCAGGAGTTTTTGTGTAGTATCTCTTCTTTAGTGATTACTGTTTGCATAGTACATGATAACATTTCTCTTTTAATGCTGTTTATACCTTAGTACTGTATCAGCATAGTCTGCATCAGTAGCAGCAGCACAATCACCCATACCTCTTTTCCTACCCTTGGATGGGGGGCGTGTGAGGTCCGGTGTAGAGAGTCAAAAAGAGAGAGAGAGGGAGAGAGAGAGAGGGAGAGAGAAAATAACTAAGTCTGTCCAGTTGAATGAACCACACTAATAATTCCAGCTTCACATTAATAACATCAATTTAACATCATAGTATTTGCAATGATTGATTATGTGTGTGTGGATGAAAGGATGCGAAGATGTGTAAAGGATGCAAGAGTGTAAAGAGGTTGGGGGAGTGGACTTTCTGACCACTACTTGGTGGTGGCCAGAATTAGAATGCAAGTAAGATGGAGGAATAGAAGAAGGGAAAGACGAGAGGAAGGAGTAGTTGCAAGGAGAGTGGAAAGGTTACAAGAGGATGAGAAAAAGGCAGAGTATAAGAGAGAAGTGAAGGAACGATTGGGCAAATATGAATTGGAGCAGATGGGAGACGTGGAAGGTGTGTGTAGGATATTTACAGAAGAAATATGTGCAGCATGTGATGTGGTGTGTGGAAGGAAGAGAAGACGGAGGGGGGTGCAAGGAACAGCGTGGTGGACTGAAGAGGTGAAACAGGCTGTGGCACAAAAGAAGAAAGCATACAATGAATGTATGAGAAATAGGGGCGTGGAAGAAGTTGAGAGGCGGAAGAGAGAGTTATATGTAGAAAGAAAGAGAGAGGTGAAAAGATTAGTAAGAGAGTGGATGAGGAATTTGGAAGGAATTTGAGTGTAAAGTGGAGGGACTGTAAGAAAATGTTCTGGAAAGAGGTGAAAAGAGTAAGACAGGGTGGAAGTGAAGTTAGCAGGGGAGTGAAAGATAAAAATGGTAGATTACTAGTGGAGAAGGGAGAAAAAGTGAGCAGATGGAGAGAACACTTTAAGGAATTGTTGAACGTTGAGGATGGAAGTAATGCGAGTATAAGTGGCTGGGGAATGGCTGGGAGAAGGAGGGAGGTGAAAAGACAGGAAGAAATCAGTAGGATAGAAGTTGTGGAAGCAATGAAGAAAATTAAATTGGGGAAAGCTCCAGGAATTGATGGAGTGTGTGGTGAAATGCAGAAGCATGGGGGAGAGATAGTAGTAGAATGGATGTGGAAGATGTGCAGATTGGCCTGGGAGGAAGGTAGAGTCCCGGAGGATTGGAAGTCAGGTATAATTATTCCCTTGTACAAAGGAAAAGGGGAAAAAGAAGTGTGTGGTAACCATAGGGGTATTTGTCTTCTTAGTATAATAGGAAAAGTGTATGGTAGGATATTTATAGACAGAGTTAGGGAAAGAACGGAGAAATTAGTTGGAGAAGAACAGGGAGGCTTTAGGAAGGGAAGAGGTTGTGTAGATCAGATATTCATTCTTAGATCTTTAGTGGAAAAGTTTCTAGTGAAGGGAAAGAAGTTGTATGCGGCTTTCATGGATTTGGAGAAAGCATATGACAGGGTGGATAGACAAGGATTGTGGAAAGTGTAAAGAATATATGGAGTAGATGGGAAGTTGTTGAATGCTGTGAAGAGTATGTACGATGGTGCGAAGGCTGCAGTGCGTGTGGATGGTGAACTAAGTGAATTTTTCTCTTTGAAAGTTGGTTTGAAACAGGGATGTGTCATGTCTCCATGGTTGTTCAATCTGTACATGGATGGGGTAATAAAAGAGGTACAAGGTAGGGTAGTAGATGTTGGAGTGGCCCTGGTGAGAGGGGATAGTGTTTGGAAACTCCCTGTACTGTTGTTTGCAGATGATACTGTGTTGTTGAGTGAAGACGAAGGGGAGCTGCAAGGCTTGGTGGATGAGTTTGAGAGTGTGTGTAAGAAACGGAATCTAAAGGTGAATGTATGGAAGAGTAAAGTGATGGTCTTTGAGAGAGGTGAAGTTAGTGAATGTACAGCGAGGATGGATGGTGAGGAATTGGAAAATGTGAGTACGTTTAAGTACTTGCGTTGTGTGATGAGTAAGGATGGAGGTTTGGAGGGTGAAGTGCTTGAAAGGGTACAGCAGGGAAGAAAGGTTGCTGGTTCTTTGAAAGCAGTGATAAGAAACAGGGAAGTGAGCATGGAAGTGAAAAAGTTACTACATGACAGTATTGTGATACCAACTCTAACGTACGGAAGTGAAGCTTGGACATTGTTGAAGGACACAAGTCAAGAGTGAGAACAGTGGAAATGAGTTATTTAAGAGGAGCCTGTGGAGTCACATGGAGAGACAGGCTGACGAATGAGGATATAAAGGAGCGTTGTGGTGTGGATGTGGATGTGATAGGAAGCGTTATGAGGAATACACTGAGGTGGTTTGGCCATGTGGAGAGGATGGAGGGTGAAAGACTGACGAAGAGAGTGTATGTGAGTGAGGTGGAGGGGGGAAGAGGGAGGGGGAGGCCAAGGATGAGATGGATGGATGGGGTGGAGAGGTATATGAGAGAGGGGGGTGTGAGTTGGGAGCAGGGCAATGAAATGGCAGGGGACAGGGCGACTTGGAGGCGATTTGTTTGTGGCCACCCCAAACGGGCTTGAGGCGTCTGGCAATAGATAGATAGATAGTATTTGCATCAGTTAACAACATAGTATTTGCATCAGTTAACAACATAGTATTTGCATCAGTTAACAACATAGTATTTGCATTAGTTAACATATTAGTATTTGCATCAGTTAACATATTAATATTTGCATCAGTTAACAACATAGTATTTGCATCAGTTAACAACATAGTATTTGCATCAGTTAACATATTAGTATTTGCATCAGTTAACATATTAATATTTGCATCAGTTAACAACATAGTATTTGCATCAGTTAACAACATAGTATTTGCATCAGTTAACAACATAGTATTTGCATCAGTTAACATATTAGTATTTGCATCAGTTAACATATTAGTATTTGCATCAGTTAACAACATAGTATTTGCATCAGTTAACAACATAGTATTTGCATCATTTAACATCATAGTATTTGCATCAGTTAACATCATAGTATTTGCATCAGTTAACAACATAGTATTTGCATCAGTTAACATATTAGTATTTGCATCAGTTAACAACATAGTATTTGCATCAGTTAACATCATAGTATTTGCATCAGTTAACATCATAGTATTTGCATCAGTTAACAACATAGTATTTGCATCAGTTAATAACATAGTATTTGCATTAGTTAACATATTAGTATTTGCATCAGTTAACAACATAATATTTGCATCAGTTAACATCATAGTATTTGCATCAGTTAACATATTAGTATTTGCATCAGTTAACAACATAGTATTTGCATCAGTTAACAACATAGTATTTGCATCATTTAACATCATAGTATTTGCATCAGTTAACATCATAGTATTTGCATCAGTTAACAACATAGTATTTGCATCAGTTAACATATTAGTATTTGCATCAGTTAACAACATAGTATTTGCATCAGTTAACATCATAGTATTTGCATCAGTTAACATCATAGTATTTGCATCAGTTAACAACATAGTATTTGCATCAGTTAACAACATAGTATTTGCATTAGTTAACATATTAGTATTTGCATCAGTTAACAACATAATATTTGCATCAGTTAACAACATAGTATTTGCATCAGTTAACATATTAATATTTGCATCAGTTAACATATAAGTATTTGCATCAGTTAACTATCTATCTATCTATTGCCAGTCACCTTAATCCCATAGGGGTGGCCACAAACAAATCGCCTCCACGTCGCCCTGTCGCCCGCCATTTCACTGCCGTGCTCAGTTAGCACAGTAGTATTTACAACCCCAGGCTTATTTGAACATGAACCCTTCCTCTGCAGGCTTCCATCCTCCCTTTGGGGATGTGGAGGAAATTGAGGAATGTTTGTTTAGCCAGGCAGGGGAGCCATCTGGTTTTTTCATTACGTAAAAGCAGATATTGAGATCTGCCCTTTCCTTTCCTCCATCCTTCTTTCCTTCCATCCTCTTCTCTCTTTCTTTCCTTCATTCTTTCCTTGTCCTTCTGCCTGTGGGTGACTCTACACTGAGTGACAAGCCAAATAGTTTCCTGTACACCAAGAAACCATTTACTAAGCTGGGTGGTAACCATATAACCAAATTATGGCACCTGGTGGTTTAGTGGGTAATTATTGCGCTCCAATCGGATTGAGCCGGTGAAGGTTTATATCCAAGGAATGGTTTGGGTTTATTGCTCGTGTAATGCCACTCAGGGATGAGTGAGGCTGGTCACTCTCATCTTAAATGTCAGGACGAACTTGCCTAGCCCTGGGCTCTAACCTTCCTTATGGGGCAGCATAGGATTGGATGATGATGATGATGATGATAATGATAAAAATGACAGCATGTTTCCACCTAAAGAATTCCTGTATTGGGGTTGGCTGTGGCACAGCTGATATTCTCAATGTACTGGAAGCCAAACCAAAAGCCTATCTATCTATCTATCTATTGCCAGATGCCTTAATCCCATAAGGGGTGGCCACAAACAGATCACCTCCATGATGCCCTGTTCTCTGCCATTTCACTGCCCTGCTCCCAGCTCACCCCCCTCCCCCTCTCTCATATACCTCTCCATCTCATCCTCGGTCTCCCCCTCCCTCTACCTCACTCACATACATTCTCCTTGTCAGTCTCTCAAAGAAGCCACAACCAGCTAATTACCTTCCAACAGTTGCTGGAAACTGTTGGGGGAAAAAACAGCAATTTGAGATACTGTATATGATACGATTTGTAACAATGTGAGAGTGTGTGCTTGGATGTTGACTCTTCTATACAGTCAGTTGGATAAAAAGCCTAATAATATGCAGGATAAATGACTAAATAAGAGATGTTATTAAATCAGCAAAGGCACTGGAAATGTTAGCCTGAGTAGCATAGGTGTGAGGGTCATATTAACACTGTTATGTGAAGGTGTGGACAAACTTGTAGTGTTTAACAGTTACTTCTTGCAGCAGGACACCAGGACTGAACATCTGACTTACCTTACCTTGCCTTAGCCATAGCTTCTGTAAGTGGTAACATTCTTACCAGCCAGGATTATGAGTTTTTCATGAGATTTTGTGAAACAGAAGTTTGACCAGAATATTTAGAGGTTAGATAGATTCCACACTCACCTTAAATGTTAGGATCATCTTGCCTAGCCCAGGGCTCCTATGCTTGTCATGAGGCAACACAGGATTGGATGATGGATGCATGGATAAATGTTCTGCAAAACAGTTTAGGGCAAAGCTGTGCACCTAGTTGTTGTGTGAGAGTTGATATTGAGACAACCTTCATGGTTACTGAAAAGGATTGCTCATTGAACACCTGTTTCAGCCACTCTGATATTAAAGAAAACACCTCAGTACACTTGAAAGCTTCCTCTTAATTATTGATTCACTTCATCTGTCTATCTATAGCCTGATGCCATAATCCCATAAGGGGTGGCCATTTGTCTTTGAGTTAGTGGTTTTGTGGGGAGGGGCACTAACCCTCCACCAACCCACTTGTTGACACATAGGGAACATGTGTGGGTTGGTTTTATGGTTACCACCCAGCGTTGTAAATGATTTCCTGGCTTACAGGAAACCATTAGGCTTGTTACTCAGTGTAAAGCCACCTGATAGGGAAACAGGTGTAATAACAAGTAATAGGAAAGATGAGAGAAATGGGAAGAGAGGAGGGCAGACACAGAAAAAGAATGATAAATGTGAAGGAAGAAGTAGGCAGCACTACATCAAGTGAGTGGATGATGGTGGTCACCGCCTACCACCGTTCTCTTGGTGTGGGATAAAATAAGTACAGTAGAGCAAACTAATGCAGGCATATCATTTATATTATAATTAATTTTGTGGCAGCAGCCAACAGGACCCCTCCATATATGACATACAGCAGTGCAGGGTGTTGCCAATTTCCTTTCATAAAACTGTCTGTGCAAAACAAATAAAAATAATTCCAAAGCTTATTTTGTGTGGATGGGATGGAGTGGAGAGGTATATGAGAGAGGGGGGTGTGAGCTGGGAGCAGGGCAGTGAAATGGCGGGGGACAGGACGACATGGAGGCGATTTGTTTGTGGCCACCCCTTATGGGATTGAGGCGTCTTGCAGCAGATAGATAGGTAGATTATTTTCTATATAGTGCACATCACATGTTTGGTCCTCCCTTGGAAAGCTTATTGTATTTAGCATCTTGTTCCAGAGTTCTTTCTGTAATCTATCCATCTGTCTATCTATCTATAGCCCGACACCGTAATTTCACAAAGGGTGGCTGTAGACAAAACTCCTCCAAGTCACTGTGTCACCCACCATTTGACTGCCCTCCCCCCGACTCACTCTCCCCTCCCTCATATACCTCTCAACTCCATCCCTCCACCTCATCCTCGGTCTCCCCCTCCCTCTCCCTCCACTTCACCTACATACACCCTCTTAGTCAGTCTTTCATTCTCTCCACATGTCCAAACCACCTCAGTGTTGTTCTCTTTCCATCAACACTAATATTTTATAATGTCAGTAATGTCACCAGGGTTAACCAAATGTATAAAACAGCAGTAGACAAAATTTGAACATGTTACTCACCCAGGTCAACTCTGGAACTGTCTCCCTCTGTCTGTATTTCCTACTTCCTATGACCTCCAGTCTTTCAAACGCAGTGTGTCCAGGCATCTCGAAATGAACAGATCTTGAATTTGGCTCTCTTTTGTGTTGTTTTTGTTTTTTCTTGGAAGGAATGGTTTGCGGGCTCCTGGCCTTTGGTTCCTTCTTCCTTGCATTAAAAAAAAAAAATTATTGGTGTTTCTTGTGCTGATGTCCCCAGCTGTGATCACTGACATGTGCTGCTTCAGGGGTATTGCCCAGGGATTCCCCAGAATAAATACAACTTCTATCTATCTATCTATTGCCAGACGCCTCAATCCCATAAGGGGTTGCCACAAACAAATCACCTCCATGTCGCCCTGTCCCCCACCATTTCACTGCCCTACTCCTAGCCCACTCCCCCCTCCCTCGTATACCTCTCCACTCCATCCCTCCATCTCATCCTTGGTCTCTCCCTCCTGCTCCCCCCCTCCACCTCACTCACATACACTCCCCTTGTTAGTCAGGCGCCAATAATAGCTGGTATAAATATAGCATAGCATGTAATTAACCTCTGATGTAGGCAGCTGTGTTCAGTGGGATGTTTTATATGTTATCCTACACCATGGTCTGGGTTAGATAAAGCTGAAATTAATTCTCTTACAGTTAATTTTGTAGTAAACCATTATTATCATGGATATGTGGTAGGTGGGGGCACTCACCATCCACTCACTCAATGTAGTGCTGCTTTCGGGTGTCTGCCCTTTCCTCTCCTCTATCCTTCTTTCGTGTCTTCCTCTTCTGACTTTCTTTCCTTCATTCTTTCCTTTTCCTTCTGCCTGTGGGTGACTCTACACTGAGTGACAAGCCAAATGGTTTCCTATACACCAGAAATCATTTACTACGCTGGGTGGTAACCATATACAGTAATCCCTCTAATATCCGGACACCCACTATCCGGACATCCCCACTAACCGGACATAATCGTCCTGGGATCCAATATTCCCAAAATGGTCCGAAAACCGCAAAAACTTCGAAAAAAAAAAAAAAATTCCTGCCTGTAATTTGAGCTTGGCACGCGGGGCGCGGGACATCTTTGTTGTGGCGCGTCATTCCTCTGACGTCCGCTAGAGCTTCCCTACATCCTCCCCACTTTCCGCCTGTCTCTTGTCACGAGTGAACGCTCGTCATGGCTGCCCACGTGCTGGCTTTTGTGGTGGTGCCTTACCTGCTGCAGGCACTCCTGCTGCTCTCGGGCCTCTCCTTCGTGTGTGTGATGATGGCCCCGCCACCTGACAAGAGGAAGAGAGTGGTGTTGACTCTGGAGAAGAAGCGGGAGATATTGGAGAAAGTAGACATGGGGTGGTCTTCTTCACGCATCCTCCATGAGTTTAACCTGGCCCGATCTACTTTGATATTAAGAGATCCTGAGACAAACTCATGGAGTACACGGCTGACTTCTTGTCGAGAAGCAAATGCAACGTGGAGAGGAAGGTGATGCTTACTCTCAAGTTTGCTGAAGTCAACCGCTCCACGTTGATTTGGTATTGACAGCAACGTGCTGCTGGTGTGCTGGTGCTGAAGGCTGCTGCTGAGAAGTTCGCCAGGCTTCACGACGCCGTAGACTTCAAGGCATCCGAGGGTTGGCTCTTCGCTTTCAAGTTACGGCATGGCCTTACCAACCGTAAGTCTCATGGCGAAACTTTGGACGCCAACGAGGATGGAGTTGATGAGTTTCGGCACAAGGTGAAGGGCTTGATCGACAGGGAGGGCCTCACTCTCGGTCAAGTCTACAACGCAGACGAAACTGGCCTATTCTATTGCTCGCTGCCAACAAACACTCTAGCCGAGGAGACGGAGAAGCGTGTACCTGGCCGCAAGCTCTCCAAGCAATGGATATCTGCTTTGTGTTGTGCCAATGCTAACGGCATGCACCGGCTTAAGCCTGTTATTGTTGGCCATGCAAAGCAGCCTCGGTGCCTTCGTGGGGTGATGGATGTCCTTCCTGTCGTTTGGTACCATTCTTTGAAGGCGTGGGTCACAGCCCAGATCTTCAAAGACTGGTTCCACAGCCATTTCATCAAGGAGGTCATACATTGCCAGATGGAGAAACTGAGAATCCCACGCGACCAGGTAACGGCCCTCCTCCTCGACAATGCACCTGCCCACCCGTGCGACAAGGACTTGGTGGCTGAGAATGGCCGGATTAGGTGCTTGTTTCTGCCACCTAATACGACTGCTTTCATCCAACCAATGGACCAAGGAGTGATCATGGCAACAAAGCGTCTATACCGAAGGACATTCCTGGACGAGGTGATGGTTGTTCTTGAGGAAGAGGACGAGTGCAGGGAGCGATGGGACACGCGAGGCCAGTGGACTTTGGAAACCTTCGTCGCTACAACATCAAGTCTGCGCTGTACAACTGGGCCAGTGCATGGAAGGAAGTCCCTGTCAAGACTCTAGAAAATGGTTGGTCTCGTCTGCTTCTCGGAACGGATGTGGAGTACGATTTCCTAGGTTTTGACGTGGATGACTTCCATGCACGTCTACGTACGCATGGCGACGATGTTGATGTGGACGATGTGCGTGAGTGGTTGGATGACGACAAGGGTGATACTGGGTATCAGACCCTGTCTAATATCGAGATCGCATCTTCAGTTGCAGGTGTCAGTATCCAGCTTGAAGATTCCGATGAGGACAGCGACGATGATGTGGACTCCTCTCAGCATGACACTACTCCAGTCATCCCCAAGCTGGGCGCACTCCGGGAACACCTAGAGTTCGTTCTCGACTACCTGGAACACCCGGACTGCGACAGGGAGATGGGGCCCTTGGGACTTGTGGAGGAAGTTCGTGCTTTCAGGCAGCACATCATCGATCGGCAGAATCGTCGTTCCTTGCGTCAGTCAACCATTGACAGTCTTTTCAGGCCCGTGACCCCCACTGTGCCCAGCCCTGGCTCCACTCCGTTGCCTCCCCAAGACAGGCCCTCATGCTCCGAGCCACAGCCCAGCACATCAGCCACGGTGGAGTCACCACTCGACGTGAGTTTGTGTCTATCTTCAGAGTCGTCTGCAGTGGGTATGCCATCACCACGACCCAGCGACGCACCCCTAGGTCACCTGCCAGTGATACTCTCGGACTCTGACAGTGATTAAACAGCAAGAACTTCTCCACTAGACCACACAGGAATTTACAGTGTTGTGCAGTGAAAAAAACAGTGCGTTGTGTTAAAGATTTACAGTTGTGAGTGAAAAGACAATTTTTGAACTAAATTTAACGTAAGTAGACTTGTTTGTTTTTGCTTTAGAAAATAGTTAGAAGAGTGGGAAAAGTTAAAGTGCAGAGTGCAACACTTAGTAAGTTACAATGGAGCATAAGTTAGACGAGTGTGCACTGTGAAGAGAACGGACTTCTGAGTGCGATTGACTAAGTTCAGTGCAAGACTTCATGAACAGTGTACTGCAAGTGCTTCAGGAAATCCTTCCTACTGTCAGAGTCCAAGAGGAGGCGGTTATTCATCAAGATGGCCAGGGACTTGCTGTAAGTAGGCAGAATGTTTCATACTGTACTTTTTCCATACATACAGTACTTACCTCAAACACCTCATTTCACTCTTTAATGTCCTTTATTGGTGTGAGTAGGGTGTTAGGAGCTATGCATGTGCAGTAGGAAGGTGTTTTTCTGAGTTAGGCTAGGTTAGGGTCCATAAGTACCAGTCCAGGAGCCAGTCACCAGAATGTTGAATATTGTATGAACCTACCTCAAAAACCTCATTTTGTGCTTCTTTTGCATTTATTTCAGTCATTTATGTGCCTTATTGGTGTGATTTGGGTCTTAAATAGGTGCTATGCATGTCCAGAGGGAGTTGTATAGGTGTTTCTCTGAGTTAGGGTCCATAAGTACAAGTCCATAAGCTGGGGCCCAATATCCGGACGGGACCACCATCCGGACCTGCCTATGGCCCTATTACGTCGGATATTGGAGTGATTACTGTATAATAATAATAATACTGGACTGTGTTATACCTTCACTGCAATAATCAAATGGTATAATATACAGTATATATAATAATACTGTGCTATGTTATACCTTCACTACATTAACCCCTTAACCCTTTAAGTCCGGGTCGGGTCTTAAGACGGGTTCTCTTGATGGATTCCGGGTCGGGACTTTTGAGTAAAAGAGCCTCAGGCAACGGGTGGCATCGTTTGATACCCCTAACCTTCCACGTTGCACTCAGAGGGGTCTGGGCTCTGACGTCACATGTAAACAAACCTGCTGGTACAAATGTACCGGGTTTTAGGGTGGATTTTTTTTTTATTTTCGCATTTTATGCTCAAATAATTACCTAAAAATGACTCATAAACCATAAGATAATTTTCTACAAACAAATATATGCCTAAAATCCATCAAAAATATGCTGTAATAACAGTACATGTGACCGATTTTTTTTTCACGTCTGCAACGCGCGGAGGTTAGGCAGCGCGATTGTGCGTAGCGTGGAGTTAGAGGGAAGTCTTCACTTTTCGCCCTCAGCACAGTATTCAGATGAGATGGCAGAACCGGACAGCAATTTGCAGAACTCTGAAGTGACTAGTAGACTTGATGAAGAGAGGGAAGTGCATGACATCACCGATTTTGAAGGATTTTCCGACAGTGATACACAAACTCCGTCAACCTCAGGGGTATCAGTGAGTAGTGCTGGCGTGAAACGTAAGTTATCGCCAGGTTTGGAGTACGATAGTGATGACCAGGAGAGTGGTAGTGACAGTGAGGGGATGGCACAGGAGAGTGGTAGTGACAGTGAGGGGATGGCAGACAGTGACAGTGATGGATTTATTCCCGTGAGTGACGAGAGTGATGATGATTCAGACCTAAGTGATGATGATGATGATCCCAGGGTGTGTGACCCTCCCCGTAGGCCTGGTGGTATTGGTAGTGCTGGTGGATCTGGGTTTATCTGGGCAAATGGTGATAGATTCATACCAAATTGCTATAGATTTGATGCAACTCACAGTGGAGTGACAAGGGCTGCTGGAGTAGACAAAAACAGTTCTGAAATGGAGTATTTTCTCCTGTTTTTTGATGGTGAAATTCTTGATTATTTGGTACAAGAAATAAGTTTTTCTAATAAGAAAAGAATGTTCTGTTCAAACTATAAGAAGAAGAAAAGTTTTGTTGAATGAGAGGAAATAAGTTCTGTTCTAATTACTGGTAGCATTAGTAAAGTTCAGAAGTTGAAATTACAATTTTTTGAATATGGAAACAAGTTCTGTTTTGAAAATAATTGTACACAGAAGCAAGAAATAAGTTTTTCTAATAAGGAAAGAATGTTCTGTTCAAACTATAAGTGAAAACACCAGATAGAAAAAAGTTGTTTGTTTACTTTCTGCGGCATCCTCATGGATTACCCATACTGCATTCATCAGCTTCATCAGCTGTAATTTCAGTAATGGGTAGGTAAAATATATTTATTTTATTATTTTTATTGATATTTCATCATTATCCATCATCCCAAACACATAAATCATAAAAATATGACATGTCAAATTTCCCGAAACTTTTGCCTCCCGGGGCATGTCTGCGGATTCTGAATTGCCTCACAGAGGGGTTAAACGCGGATCGTCGCTTTTGCAACGGTCGGCCCAAAGGACAGAACGGCGAATCGTCGCGTTTGTGATTTGAGTTAATTTTGAATAACCGCGGGAAAGCAGGCTCCAGCTGGTATTGTCTATCAGTACCGCCACCCTTGAGCTACGTTTAGCACACTTGACCTTTGTACTACTGACCTCGGTTGTTGCCAAGTTTCAATTTTTTTACCCACCCACGCACCGATGCGCGGCCCTCCCTCGTCGTGCGATATGGCAGCGCGCGGATGGCTCATACGTGTCAATCTGCGCCGTCATCTCGCAAGCACTTTCTGCTATTGGGAAACGCTTGTTTCCCCAGTTGTCACACTGTGATTTTTTCACGCGGTTTGCCCCTGTTTAGCATCAGTCCACGCGAATCTTCCACGGTGACACCATGTCAAATTCAAGCTCTTCCGAGTCTGTGCCTTCCAGCCCTCCGAAAAAGGGTTTTGTGACCTCAACCCCGTTCAAAACCTTACCAGGAACTGCTAAGGGACTGAGTGACTCTGCAATAGCCAGTGAACTATTGAAAGCATCGATGGATTATGGGAGTGACGTCGGTGTTTGGTCAAGCCTGGCAGAGTCTGACACGCAATCGAGTGCTGAGTCTGTGCCAGAAGTGACTGTTTCAGTGCCAAGCACCTCAACAGGCAAGGCTCCTGTGAAAAGGGGCTTGGAATATGGGAAGGGGGCAAAGAGGAAAAGGAGTGGTGACCCCAGTTCACAGCCATTGTCCCCTACGCCACGTCACGCCACCACCAGCCCGCCACGCACTCCCAGCCCCATTCTCTCGCCCTCCTCTTCAGCTGCCCTGTCTCCTGAGTCTTCAGAGTCGCCTTCACCACCTCGGAAGGGAAGTAGACCTTCAACTTTACGTAGTAGAGGTTTCCGTAGGCCCAGTGTTCGTGGTAGTAGAGCTAGAACTTTGTCCCCTAGTGTAAGGCTAGCTTGTAAGGAAACTCGCACTAGGCAACTCGCCAGTCACGCCACCGCGAGTGACCTTGAACCCTCGGATAATCTCCCCACCACCACCACCACTACACCAACACGACCTAGGACAGCCTCTGCCTCACGCACTGTCTCACCGCCTGCCTCACCCACTCCCACACGACCTGCCTCACCCCCCGCCGCCCCCAGCACCTCCCAGCCTAGGCAGGGCACTCTTGATGCCTTCGTGTGGTCAGAGGGCTCAGATATTGTGCCGGAAGAACTGCCCTTTGATGACAGTGGGTGTGGAGTTCAGGCTGACTTCCCTGTCCAAGAGGATGGTGAATGCTTGGACTACCTGTTGGCCTTCCTTGACAACGAGGTAATGGAGCAGATTTGTACCGAGACGAACAGGTACGAAAGGCAATCTGCTGCAGTTCGTGAAGAAGAAGGTGAAGCTGCAACGCCATCCACGTCGCGGATGGCAGCATGGGTGCCTCTAACGATCAGGGAACTCTCTGTATTTATTGGATTGATGTTATTGATGCCCCACAATTGGAAACATAAGCTGGAGGAATACTGGAGTTCAGACGATCTTTGCCCAACACCAATCTTCATTAAATACATGAGCCGCGATCGTTTTAGGCAGCTCATGACTTACCTTCACTTCGCGAACGATGATGAGCCTTCCCGAACTGACCCACTATGGAAAGTGAGGGGAATCCTGAATTTGACCAAGGATAAGTTTACGAGGTTCCTGCGCCCTTTCAAGAAAGTGGTGATTGACGAGTCTTTGGTTTTGTTCAGGGGCCGTCTTCGGTTTGTGCAGTATATTCCAAGCAAACGCCACTGCTTTGGAATCAAGTTTTTTGTGCTGTGCGACTGCAAGACTGGGTTCATCTTAGACTTCGTGATTTACACCGCCAGCAATGTCGATTTGGACAAGACTGACCCCCTTGGATTCTCTGGTTCTGTGGTGAAAGTGCTTTTGGAAAAGTACTTTGGCGAGAATCATGTCCTGTATACGGAGAATTACTATACAGCTCCTAAACTCGCCAAGTACCTTTCTGAACATGGCGTCGGATCCTGTGGCACTGTCAGGAGCAATAGGGCACACTACCCTGCCTTCCCCGAGGCTGAAAAATCAAAGCGGGGAGACGTGCACCTGAAGAAAACTGACAAGATGCTTGCGATCAGGTGGCACGATAAGAGAGTCGTGAATGTGCTCACCACAGTACACAAGGGGGAAATGCTGGCCACAGGGAAGGTCGACAGAAGGACTGGCAAGCCTGTGATGAAGCCTGATGCTGTCATTGACTACAACGTCAATATGCGGCTGGTGGACAAGTCTGACATGATGATCGGAGAGATAGACTGCCTGAGGAAGAATCGTCGTTGGTACAGGAAGGTGTTCTTGCACTTGATTGATGTGTGCATGCTGAACGCCTTCATCCTGTATAAAATCAAGAACAGGAAGCCAGCAAACTACTCTCTCCGAAGATTTTCTAAGACTTGTGTCTACCAGCTGCTTCAGCATTATGGCCAGGTACTTGCAACAGGTCCCAAACGCCACCCTCAGACACCTCCAGACCGCCTACAGTGTCAGGCCTACCTTCAGCGACACCGCCTGGAGCCACTGCCTGCCACTGCCAAGAGGGGAATAGCACTGAGGAGGTGCCATGTGTGCAGCCACACTACCAGGCAGGACAGAACCTTTAGGCGCACCTCCTTGCAGTGCAAAGAGTGCAAAATTCCCCTCTGTGCTTACCCGTGTTTCTTTGACTACCACAGCCTGACTAGATATTGAAAATAAGGGTAAGATTCTTGGAAATAATACTGAGAGTGACAGTGATACTAGTGTTTAGTTTTCTTTTACGTACTGACAGTGACAGTCTGATGAGTGTAAATTAGTGTATGTACTTGTAAAAGCACTGACAGTGACAGTGTTTTTTGGTGTAAATACAGTAGAACCTCTTTGGTCCGGACCCCTTTAATCCGGATTTCTGTTAATTCGGACAAAATTTAAAAATAATAAGCTCCAAAAATATGTTGAAAGTAATTATAAAGTCATTTTCAGTATTGGCGCGGAAAGCTATCGACATTCGTTTAGTCTCGGATCACGCTAGGTCGCAACATGGGTGCCTGTTTAAACACACGCTAACATTCGTTCCATCAACTTATATTTTTACGCTGTATTTCAAAAGTTAATCCTCTTTACCATGCCCCTTCATGCAAGTGTAGCTTCTGCAGTGAATAAAGGTGTTAAAAGGAGGAGTTTGCTTACATAAAAATAGGTCAGAATATTGTGCAGTGTTTAATGATTACTGTAGGTTATTTTTTGTACTTAAATGTGCTTTACTTGTACATCAAACATTAGCTTCTTGCCCATATGGGCATTATCAATATGCCAAAGATGACAGTGTATGTTTTGCCTACATAAGTTTTATTTTTATTCCAAATATTACAGTTACCGTATTTCGCGGCATGTAAGACGCAGCATTGTGAAAGACGCACCCTAATTCTGGCAGGGCAGTTCTGTGAAAAAAAAGTTTGCCCCAACCAAGACTGCAGTAAGGTTTCTTGATAAGAGCCATTACCACACAGATACACACTCACCTTTCAGAATCTATTCATTACTGATCATCAGCCTTTGGTTTCTTTTTTTATATACAAAGAATGGTACAGGAAAAGAAAACAATGCACCTTCTTGACAAAACGTGACTGATATGAGCCACTATCACTTAGATACAACACTCACCTTTCAGAATCTATTCAGTACTGCTCATCATCCTTTAGTTTCTTCTTTTATGTACAAAGAATGATACAGGAAAAGAGAAAACAAAACCCCGTCTTAACAAAACGTGACTCCAAACCACGAGGCCATCTCAACTTTGTTGATAAAAATGTATCAGTAAACTGATCTAAACACTGTTTTTAATATTTTATGAATTTAAAACCACAAATGAAGTCAGTAAACTCTATTCTTTCATTCACTGACGAAAACATAAAATACAATGAATGTTCACATCAGTTCATTTATCCTAAAAGAACCCCGTCATATTCCACACCTGTTACGGAATTTCCTCACACTGCCTTGATTCAAGCACAATATCAGACGACTACCATCATTAATCATGCACTCTAACTAACCTGTAATTACCTCCACAAATAATATAATAAGGTAGCACTTGTAAATACACAAATTACAATGTTTTACAACCAAAGTTCAATATAGCAAGGCTGCTTGGGAACAGGATAGACAGCTGTTTTTACTCTCTTCTCTCAGTATCACTCCTTCACTGTCAGCTATGTTTGCCTTGCAGCATCAACAATTAAAAATGTATGCTTCACTGATCATAATTTACTATAAACATTCATTTCAAAACATACTATGGTGAAAACATCCATTGTTACACCTTAGTAACACTGCTGCCTCCCAGTCGCTAGACAGCAGTCTCTACCCCTTCCTCTCAGTATCACTTCCTCACTGTCAGCGATGTTTCCCTTGCAGCATCAACAGTTAAAAATACGTTCTTCACTGATCACAATTTACTAAAAACAGACATTCATCTCAAAACATATCGAGAATGGTGAAACTATCTCTTAGCAACACTGCTGCATCCCAAGCGCTAGAAACTGGCTCAACCCTCTTCTCCCAGTATCACTCCCTTACTGTCAGCTGTTTTCCTTGCAGCATCAACAATTAAAAATGCATATTTCTCTTACCAGAATTTGCTAAAAAGACATCCATCTCAAAACATTCGAGTACTGTGAAAACATCCATTTTTGGTCTTAACACTGCTGCCTCCTAGTCGCTATGGTACACACACGCACACATGTACACACCACATGCAACATTCGCTCACCTCTGAAACATTTACATCAGTCCGTTTTAGAGTACCCAGTGGCTTTATTATATGCCAAAAACATCAAAATGTATTTGGTTGTTCAATATAAATATCATCACTTAAGGACATGAAACATCTCAAACAATTTATTCATCCAAACATCGTCAGTGCAAGACTAAAGGTGTACAGCACCATTGATCCTAAATTTTCCATGGTTGCATCTGTCATGATCACCTAAAACCTATATTCACTTCATATTACTGACATGGTGAAAATTTCACTCGTCTTCAAATCCTGAGAATTCATCACTACTTCCCCCGAGTCCTGAAGCATCACTGGAAGTCATCACCACGGTCATCATCACTGTTTCACTGTCACTTTCATACAGTAAATGGTCCTCAGTACCATCCATTGAATTGCTTATACCACACTTCATACGATTTTAACTTGGCAATCGTTTAACTGAGCACAGGCGATATTCAGACTTGGGGCATTTGATACAGCCCACATTAACCTCCTCAGTACATGTTTCCTGAACTGAATAAAATCATATGGCGAGCATGAATAAACTACCCTATAAAATACATTGCTGGGCTGAAGGGATTATAATAAGCGGATTATCAGTTCCCTAGCCTGACTCTTCCCACTTCTACTTCCTTAACTACACCCACACCAAACTCTCACCTACACCTTAGGATTCTGGTCGTTTCGGCCGTAACGTCCAAAATGGCAAACGATTTTACAACCTAACCTAACCTAACCTAACCTAACCTAACAAATTTGGACGTTACGGCCTAAATGATCCCCATTGCCGATCATGAGAGCTTTGCTTAGGCAGCAGAGATGCAGAGAGTGAACGTTGTCAATCATTCTGATCGCTTCGTCTGCTAAGAATACAGCAGAAATGGCGGACGCTGATATGAATGCCCGTCAGGCACTGCTATTTCAGATATTGCATCTGTTATGCTACTCAGTGAATTTTATCCTATTTTCATAACAAAATACTGTAATTGGGTGTGCCCTGAGTTGCATAGACATTGCTAAAGTACTTCACTTAGCTGAAAAAGTGAAGCTGTAACTTCGTTAGCTTGCTAGAGTAGGGTGTGCGCTAGACACTAAACTGCTAAGTTGCTAAACCGCTAAACCCCTTGACGGTATTGGCCAGTTGAGCTGAAAACAATCCCGTGAATGCTTTGTGTTCTTGAACTTGCATGTTTTAATATCTGCTGCATATATACACTCACAATATATCACACAAGTAACTGACCTAATTAGGGTTACTGAATTTCCATACGTGACGAAAGTCTGTTTTGGTGACTTGGCAGTTTCACTAGCCAGCATCTCTCCAGCATGATTGCTTTGCCAGTTAGTGAATGGATGGCAAACAAATAGTTATGATTGCCTTTCAGAAGGTTAGCAGACAGTTCACCAGTGAGCACGTTAGCTTGCTAGAGTAGGGTGTACGCTAGACACTAAACTGCTAAGTTGCTAAACCGCTAAACCCCTTGCCGGTATTGGCCAGTTGAGCTGAAAACAAACCGTGAATGCTTTGTGTTTTTGAACTTGCGTGTTTTAATATCTGCTGCATATATACACTCACAAAATGTCACAAAATTAACTGACCTAATTAGGGTTACTGTATTTCCATACGTGACGAAAGTCTGTTTTGATGACTTGGCAGTTTCACTAGCCAGCATCTCTCCAGTATGATTGCTTTGCTCGCTGGTGAATGGATGGCAAGCAAAGTGGTCATGATTGCCTTTCAGAAGGTTAGCAGACAGTTCACTAGTGATCATGTACGTTAGCTTGCTGGAATAGTGCGGATGCTAAACTGTTAAATTGCTAAACCGCCAAATATCTTCACGATGTTAGCCAGTTGAGCTGTAAACAAACCCGCGAAAGTTTTATGTGTTTCTGATCTCGGGTGTTTCTTAAATCTGCTGCATATACACACTAGTGTATATTATTTTTAAAAATAAAATTAAGTCTGCATACTGTAGAAAACACCTGTGGTTGCTATGCATTGAGATGATCATCTTTATAAGAGTTTATTCTCAGTGAAGCCTAACCTGCCTTAGTCTAACGTGCAGGACGCATGGGGATATTTTAAGGTAACTTTGAGACAAAAAAGTGCGTCTTATATGCCGCGAAATACGGTAATTAATTAATTTATTTTTTTGCCTACATGGGCCTTAGTCACTTACTACAATTTAAAATGTAGGCTAGTTTCCTGTCATGGCCTTACCTGTAAATTATGCAATACAAAACTATCGTACATGATTAGTATGGTTATTTTAGTATCCTTTCATCTTTTGCAGTTACATAGGGTTGACATATGCCACATATGTTAATAATTAACAAACATACCATATGTAGATAGTTTTTGGTATGAACTGGAGATTACCTTGATGGTCTGGACATTCTGCTAATTCGGACAACCCTTCCCCCCATATAGTCCGAATGAGAGAGGTTCTACTGTAAGTGTACATAGTAATAATATAAGTATTGCGAGTGACAGTCACTCCAGTGTAAGAAGTTGAAAGCATATGTTCCTATTCTATGTTCTGACAGTGACAGTTTGTTGTGTAGAAAATATTATTTTTATAACAATGGACAGTGACACTGATGAATAAGGCAAATAACGGACAGCTACAGTGAAAGTGAGCGATAGAAATGAAGTGCGAGTGGCCGACCGGAGCGAGAATAAAGTGCCTGCCGTAAGGCTGAATAAACTCGCGCCGCGGTGGTCTTCCTCATTCCCGCTTCACAATACTGGCAGTGACAGTGATTTTTATGGCCGTAATAGTGACAAGCGAACGTTTGCGAAGTACTATGATGGAAAATAATGTAGTATACGTGTTTTTAGCCGTGAAAAGGCAAATGTGACAATAGTGACGGGAAGATCGCCGCCGCGCTGCATGTCGGCCGTGCACTCCGTTCATTTTAGCCTTATTTTCAGTGCTTATTGTACAAATACGGATTCCAAACAACCTGTACGTTGTTGTATAAAGTGTACTGTGACAGATTGAGGCTGTGGTAGAAAGAAAACCGGGTTTCTGAAGGTGTGAAAGTGAAGACTTTGTTACCCAACTTTGCAAGTCTTCACAAGTCCTTTGGTAGTCCACGAAGGCTCAACATGTGTCTCAGGAGAAAGCTGAATTTAAGTACTCATTCATTCATTCATTGCCAGATGCCATGTATCCCAAACAGGGTGGTCAAGGGCTTAGAGTTAATTGTTTTACAGGGAGGGGCACTAATCCTCCACCAACCCCACTTAACATGTAGGGAGTTATGCCAACAGCATCTGGTGTTCCCAGGTGGTCACCCATCCAAGTACTAGCCATAAAAATTTTAATGCTCTAGGGTTAATCTCTGATTTTTGGCAAATATTTTCCCACAGGTACTCAGACCCCGCTACAACCCCGCCACAGCGGGGGGATCGGCCGTACACAGCCGCGTTTAAGGGGTTAATCAAATGGTATAATATATATACAATATTATTCTATATATTATACCATTTGATTATTGTAGTGAAGGTATAACACAGTACAGTACAGCAATGGTAGTTAAAACAGTTTAAAAACTGTTCATGTGATCTGGACTATAGTCTCACCAATCTAAAACCAAGGTTTGGGTGGGGTCTGGCGCTGATTGCAGCCATGCAATACTTCCTAAACGAGCGATGAGTATATTCTGTTATATATGTAATAGGCATCACAGATAGGTACACACATACTAATACAATATAAACGTAAGTATTCTAGCATATCAAAGGAAGGTAAACTTGTAATGCATATGGCTCTTGTACATCAATAAAGAAACGTGGCATACATATTTTACAGTGTTGCTGAAAAGTGTAGTTACTTTTACCGACTTTCACGGTAGTTCTAAGTTGGGTAAGTAATGTAACAATTACGTTTATAATATAATTTGAAGGAATCAGTAGAACATACGCTATTTTCTTAATAGAAATAAATAAGTTAAAACACTCACGAGCGGCAACATCCAGGCCCATACTGGGAATCATAAATAATATATGAGAGAGAGAGAATGCGATTTTTAAATTCATTATTTTGGTTATATATATAACTTAAATTAGTTTTTCTTTACACACACACACACACACACACACACACACACACACACACAGAAGTGGGTGAAGTCATGTCAGGCCAGGTGGCGAGATGTGAGTGGCGAGCTCTAACGGTGTCAGGTCAGCCACTAGCCAATCAGAGTATAGGAAACAAGGCAACGATGTACGCCGGGAAATCCCCGGCTGGACTCCACCCAAACCTTGGTTTTAGATTGGTGAGACTATAATGTCTGATATATCGGAAAAAGTCCGGGTTAGCAGGGGGAAGTCCAGATGTCGCTTTTATCATTCATTCATTGCCAGACGCCATGTATCCCAGACGGGGTGGCCAAGGGCTTGGAGTTAATTGTTTTACAGGGAGGGGCACTAATCCTCCACCAACCCCACTTGACACGTAGGGATGCCAACAGCATCTGGCGTTCCCAGGCGGTCACCCATCCAAGTACTAACCAGACCCAACGTTGCTTTTTTTTTTTTTTCCCTAGATAGGTTAGAAATGAGAAAACATGGAGAACATCCATAAAAGTACAGTAAGACCTCACTATAACAGACTAATTGGGGCCCAAACCACTCCGAAAAATGCGAAATTATGATGAAAGCGTAAGTAACACTTTCATCATAATTTCGCATTTTTCGGAGTGGTTTGGGCCCCAATTAGTCTGTTATAGTGAGGTCTTACTGTACTTTTATGGATGTTCTCCATGTTTTCTCATTTCTAACCTATCTAGGGAAAAGAAAAAAAAAAAAAAAAAAAAAAGGTTGAAAATTGTCCAGCACCATGGCTCCATGAGGGTCCAAAGTCTGCTGGCACACTGCAGGTTAAGTGTCTTGGCAAACTTAACCTTTATGTAAGACTCCTACCTCCTGCCATTGGGAAAAAAAAAAAAAATCTGTTTCATGCTGAATATATATTTTTTTTTTTTTCCCAACTCTGGGCAGAGGCTTCAGGGCCTATTTCCAAGTCCCAATAGTCTTCCTTGGGGCCCAGTAGTCCGCCTACATTTCCACATGTCACCACTTTGGTGCTAACACCCACCATCCATGTTGAATACATGCTATTGCTGTCTCATACAGGATTGGTATACTGGTATCAGTGGGGGTAATTTTATGACATGTAGGTGGGTCATCTGGTAGATCAGGAAAGTCTGCTTTTATAAAATTCAAATCCTTAAACTGTTCCCTGCCCCAGCCGGGATTCGAACCTGGGTCCGTTAGGACTGCATGCCGCCTCTCTATCGATTCTGGCACCGCCTCCCCCAACATAACAGTATGAGGTATCGTAGCTAACCTTCCTTAGTGATTTTCTTTTGCATATTACAACTTGACATACTGTTGCATGCTGATTATATGCCTTCAGTGTTGACATCAGTAACATAAATGAAGATATTATGGTGCAATGTGCAGTATAAATTATTAAGGAAAAGGGTTACAAACTCACCAGTGACACTCTGGAAAAAAAAGAGAAGAAGGAAGCCCTAATGGTAATGTACATTTTTTTTTCTTTCCTTTTTTTTCCCAGTTGATGGAACTGGACCACTCATGAGCTTGTTGCTAGTTTCCATTTTATGTCATATATTCCTCTTTTTCTTTAATTTATTGATAATGATGATGATGTTTCAGTGATCCCGCGCTCTACAAAAAGGAAACAGGCAGAGCTGGAGACAGAACAGTCAGCTGGCAAGAAGCTGTTGCTGTAACCCTCCACTTCAAATACGAGAGCTGTGCCCATTGAGCAGCAGCTCTGGGAGAGTGGGCAGCAGCTCTGAGGATTGGTTGGGGTTTGTAGATCCATGTGTCTTACTCCCATCAGATGAAAGCAAACAAGTTATAGTAACCAAGGAGATTCATTCCTATAGTACCTCATAACCAAGGCTCATTGACTTTCATACAACCACAACTTGAAGGTGTACTTGTGGCCAAATTGCCTCACATGAAAACAATAGACCATAATTCTTCCCTTCATTTATTTGTTCATTTATTTAGTGACATATGAAAAATTTGAATATATAGTTCTAAAATTTTTCTAGTTCTCGTGTGCCCTACCTCACCTTAGATGATGATCATTATGATTTTTTTTTTTTTTTTTTTCCAGCTCAGCCTGTATGGCATGACTCAGGGCCAGTGAGCCATTTGGTTTGTTTTCAAACCAAGTTTCCAGCAGGCCCCACCTTTGCTGAGTTCAGCAATGGGGACATTGGTTGAGTCAGCACAGGTATGTTTTCTTTTGCTTTGTGTGTGTGTGTGTGTGTGTGTGTGTGTACCTAATTGTGATGTACAGGAAATGAGCTACACTCGTGGGGTGCCGTCGCTGTTTCTCAATAAGTCAAATTTAGCTTTAAACTTGTTTAAGTTTTTAGACTGGACGATCTCTTTGTCCAGGCTATTCCACAGGTCTATACATCTATAAGGAAAATTATTTTCTTGATATCCTTCAAGCAGCTTGGCTTCTTTAGTTTCATTCCGTGCCCTCTTGTTACTCTCTTATCCCATACAAACAGATCTTCTTTGTCAATTTTATCTACTCCCACCATGGTCCTGAACAATGCAATCATGTCGCCTCTCTTTCTTCTTTCCTCTAAGGAAGGCAAATCCAGTTTTTTCCAGCCTGTCTCTGTATGACAGGTCTGCCAGACTGGGGACCATCTTGGTTGCTGTTCTTTGTATTCTCTCAATCTTGTTTATATCTTTCTTTTGTGTGGGCACCACACTACTGCTGCATATTCTAACCTGGGGTGGATCATTGCCACTATCAATTTTTTCATCATCTCATCCATGTAATGAAATGCTACTCATATGTTAGTCAGGAGTTTATGTCTGTCTAACTGTCTTGTTAATGTGTTTTTCAGGTGACATTAGTCTCTTGGGTACCTTGTTGAAGGCTTTTTCCAAATGTAAATACTGTACCCACAATCCACCCAACCATCTCTCTCCTGTACCACGTCAATCACTCTTGAGTAAAAGCTCAACAAGTTGGATACTCATGACCTTCCACTTCTGAATCCAAACTGACTATCAGCCAAAATATTCATCTCCTTCAGATATTTTATCCATCTGTCTTTCAGAATTCTTTCACACAATTTTGCCACCATGCTGATTAGGGACTTTGGTCCATAATTCAGGAGTTCTTCCCTGTTTCCTCCCTTATAAATTGGTACCACATTTGCCCTCTTTCCATTCTTGAGGCACTTTCCCCTCTTCCAGAGAACACACAATTAAACTGTGAATTTTATCCGCCAGTTGTTCTCTGCATTCCTTCAGTACCTAATTAGAAATTCCATCTGATCCTGGGGCTTTCCTTACATCTTGAGTTTCTAGTAATTTTTAAACTTCCCTTTACTTCGACTTTTATATCTTTTATCACAACATGTCTAGTGTGTGTGTGTGTGTGTGTGTGTGTGTGTGTGTGTGTGTGCATTAATTATTTTTAGTGATGGAGAGAGAGAGACGCTTCATATGGTAGCACTGAAATAACTAGACAGTTCCACTGCCTGGTTATGTTGCTCTTCTCCTGCCCTGTCCTGTGACTGGAGTCCTGTAAGCCAAAGGTGTCTTTCCCCTGCAGTGCACATTCCTCTATTTGGAGGATGGGGAAGGAGTTTAGGCATTGGAGCCAGGTGGTTATATCACTGCCACCACGTGAAGGTGTCCCTACCCAACTGTTCACAGATAAAGTTATTCAGTTTATGATAAAGGAGGAGAATATTCGCCGGCTCAAACGTACAGAAATGACAATGATTAGGTGGATGTGTAGTGCGTCCCTGCGTGCAAGGTCTGGGGGGGCTGGGTTTACGATGGACGAGTTGAGAGGTAGGATGGGACTGGAGTGTATTGGTGTTGTGATGAGGAGAGGTAGATTGAGATGGTTTGGACATGTGGAGAGGATGGGGGATGATAATTGGGTGAGGAAGGTGAGAAGTGTTAATATTGGGGGTGGGGTTACGAGGGGTAGACCGAGAAAGACATGGGACAAGGTCATTAAGTGTGACCTCAGGGTTAAGGCACTGAACAGGGAGGCTGCAATGGATCGTGCAGCGTGGAGAGCCGCCATTTGGTGACCATAGGCCGACACATGCAAGCATGTTGGAGCCTTCAAAAACAAATGAATAAACTTCATTAACTCCTTTATTACATACCATTTTCTTAAACCCATTTAACCCTACTGCTGTTTTTATATATTTTTCAATTCAGCTTATGGGAGACCTGTTCCTTTCACCGCTGTTGCTGGACAAGTGAATTCGGACTGGAAGATAAATTTTATATTGGCTGATAACCAAGTCACATGGAGAGACAGACTGACAAATGAGGAAGTGAAGGAGCGTTGTGGTGTGGACGTGGATGTGACAGGAAGCGTTAGGAGAAACACACTGAGGTGGTTTGGCCATGTGGAGAGGATGGAGAGTGAGCGACTAACTAAGAGAGTGTATGTGAGTGAGGTGGAGGGGGGCAGAAGGAGAGGGAGGCCAAAGATGAGATGGAGAGATGGAGTGGAGAGGTATATGAGAGAGGGATGTGTGAGCTGGGAGTAGGGCAGTGAAATGGCCGGGGACAGGGCGACATGGGGGCGATTTGTTTGTGGCCACCCCATATGGGATTATGGTTTCCGGCAATAGATGGATAGATAGATAGATAGGTAACCAAGGAGAGTCATTCCCACCTCACAACTAAAGTTCATGGAGATTTACACAGCCATGGCTTTTAGTTCCATCATATGAACACACACAAGCTGTAACTCAAAATGAACGGATCTTGAATTTGGCTCTCTTTTGTATTGTTTTTATTTTTTCTTGGAAGGAATCGTTTGTGGGCTCCTGGCCTTTGGTTCCTTCTTTCTTGCCTAAAAAAAAAAAAAAAAACTATCTTTCCCTAATTGACAGTTCACCTGTACCGTTGACATGGAATACCTGACTGAGGTGTACCGTGCCGCCAGAGTCCTCCACCTCCCAGTGACGGTCCTTTATTTGTGTTTGAGGAACCAGACCCACGAGCCGGCTGATGATCCACTCATCGGAGAAATTAAGGTGTGTTATTTGGCATCTTTTTACATCAACTTACCCATTTACACCTATTTTCAGTACCATTTGTGCTTCTTTTATACATAATTTACATTTACTTACCCCCATTTAATTATTAGCATCTTCATTTACACCTAGTGACAGTATCTATCTATCTGTCTATTGCCAGATGCCTTAATCCCGTAAGGGGTGGCCACAAACAAATTGCCTCCATGTCACCCTGTCCCCTGCCATTTCACTGCCCTGCTCCCAACACACACACCCCTCTCTGATATACCTCTCCACTCCATCCCTCCATCTCATCCTTGGCATCCCCCTCCCTTTCACTCCTCCACCTCACTCACATGCACTCTCCTCCTCAGTCTCTCACTCTCCATCCCCTCCACATTAGAAAATGACCAGTGGTGCTTGTGTTTTGTCCCAGGTCCATCAGAAAAGCATATACGCAACCCAGCGCACTAAACTGATGATGTTTTGCTACAAAGAAGGACTGAGGCTCGTTGTGCACACCTTCAACTTGCTGCCCACCCAGTCCATCAGTGGCTTGTGGATGTCACCCCTGTGTCCTGCCCTGGGTGAGCTTGTTATTATTACCGTGAACCGGGGTGAATTTGGACACGGGGTGGCTTCGGACGAAATTTGCATAAAAGATTAAATGCTACGCAGCTGCTAAACGAAGAAAGATATCGTATATCTTTAAACGGATAATGTTGCATAAGGTTTTTGTAAAATGTTATGTATAATTATCTTTTTAAAATATTATGTTCCACTGGTGAATATATTGTAATAAAGACAATGCAATTTTTTGGTAAAAAAATGAATACAGGAAAAACTTGGTCTGGTGTGAACAAATCATAACAAAAAACCGCACGCTTATACACATTTAGAGGTTTACTTTAACGTCTAACTTGAAGAATTGGAACAGAGAAAGGGTTAAAATCTTTGCATTTTTAAATGTATGTGGGAAACATGACATGAGTGAATGTGTACGCATTTTTGGGATTTAAAGGGGTGACTTCCGGACAATGGATATTTAAAGGGTTGAGGTCAGACAGCATATCTAATTTGCTTTTTTTATATGTAATAAAACATATTTTTGTGTACAATGTACATAGTCTGCATGCTTATCTTTGTTTTGCATTTATATAACAGATGAAGTGGTGAGATGAACTAAGCCACAATGCCCTCGAAATTACAAGAGAGTGAGTGTATCTACCAGTGATGGTAGAAGACACTTATACGGTGGAACGCCGTGGCAGCCTTCTTTAGAGTGTGCTAGTGCAGCAGGCGTACGTGATGGAAAGTTAAGTGTCAGACAGGCTGCTAAGAAATATGATGTTTCTAAAAGTACTTTACATGACTATATGACAAAGAAACATGTAAAAACCAGGTGGACAAACTGTCTTTACTCCAGAAGAAGAACTACATATTGTGAACTGAGTCATTACACTGGGAGAATGGGGTCTGCCTATTGGACACTTTTGAACTGTGAATGTTAATTAAAGTGCTACTTAGACGAACGTGGGATTACTGTGAAACGCTTCAAGAACAATCTTCCTGGAACTGATTGGAGTTCGTGTTTTCTGTTGCGCCAACAAAAACAAATTGGCTCAGAGAGGATATCTCAAAATATTAAAAGTTGCACGTGCTAAAGTTGGTCCAATTGAAATCAATCAATATGTTGATAATCTTGACAAAACACTGAAAGATGTGCCTCCTAGGTAACATCATTAACTATGATGGAAACCAATCTCTCTGATGACCCAGGAAACAAAGAAAATCTTAGTTCGCCGAGGTACCCAGATATCCAGAGGAGTGGTAATGAACCACACAAAATCCAACATCTCCACTCATGTTCTCTTGTTCCGGGTCTGGAAAGGCATGCTTCCACCTTATGTGGTGTACAAGGCAGTAAACTTGTATGACACTTGGACAGAAGGTGGCCCTTCAAATGTGCGAAGGACAACAGGACAGAGCTTAGCGGGGTGGTTCGACAGTAATACGTTTGAGGACTGGTTCTTTTAAAAGTTGGATTACCTCATGCAAAACGTCAGGATGGCAAAAGGTAGTGTTCATAGGGGATAATTAAGCTAGCCACCTTTCTCTGTCTGTTGTGGAAGCTTGTCAGGAGGAGCACAACATTGATTTTGTTTTATTGCTCCCCCAATTCTACACATCTCACCCAACCCTTAGATGTTGCTGTAACTTCCGTGCAGTGAAAACTCATTGGCGTAAAATTCTAAGTGAAATTCAAAACATCAAGTATTGGAAGAAGAAGTGTGTCCCCTTCCAAAATCAGAGTTCCTAAAGCTTCTAGGACAACTGCTCAATAGAATAAGCTTAGATAATATTATGAAGAATACTGCGAATGAATGGCTTTCATGCAAGTGTGGGATAACGCCACTTAACCAACTTAGGAGGTACTAAGCTCGGGCTCTACCACAACACACTGATTCCGGTACTGGATACCTGGTACCAACTGTTACTTCAGGAGATTAACACTGGGATACCGTGTACCAGGTACCAATGCCTCATCTCAAGCATCTACCTCGGGTTATGCAACAACCCCACATGTACCTGCAAGAAATTCAAGTGCCAGTATTACCACCGGTAGTGATTTTTGCATCACATTTTGATGAGTCACTGGTCAGTGTTCTATCGGAAATGCGATATGGAAAGAAGCAATCATGCCAGAGGAAGAGGAAACTAAAAGTGCCTGCAGGCAAAAGAGTGTAACAGCTAAGTGACTAAGGGAAATGAGAGAAGAGTGGAACCAGGGTAAGCACAGATTCTGAGTCATCCAATACTGGTACCGGTACTGCTGCAATACTTAGTGAAGTAGAGCGCCCTATCATATGATAATGGATGGTGAGGACCTGCAATATACAGCCAGTGAATCAAGCAGAGAGAAGATTCTCCTGAAGCAGCAGGGGCAAGTAATGATGGGACACTTGAGACACAAGAATTAGAGGCAAGTACCAGCACTGATGGGATGGGACAGCTATGACTTTGCAAGCAACAGTGAACAAGTACTGGTACCGGTACTGGTACCAGAACCACAACTGAGACAGCAGGAGACAGATGTAGGGCCCAACACGTAATCCTAAGCTACATGACTGGGTGATTGTACAACTTTCAGATGAGACAGGAAAGAGGAGGAAGTATTTTTTGTTGCTATTGTCATTGATGTACAAACATTGAAAGTTAGGTTCTTAAAACATGTAAGAGGTACAAAGAATGTGTTTGTAACTTCTAATGTTCCAGGTGATGAAATGTGTGCCATAGACAGCAGTCAGACATAGTAATGTACTTACAGGAGCCAATCCTGGACAAACGAGAACGATATGATTTTTGATCTAGATGTTACCTCATGGCCACAGTAGAAGTCATTGTGTGATCTCTTAGGAATTCCAGTTGTTCACTTTGTTGTAATATTTCTAGTTATTGTGCCTTATTCTTGTCATATTTTCTAGTCTGTTCTTGAAAAAGGAGAAGATATGATTTTCTAATCTTTATGTTAATTCACATGGCCACAGTAAGTCACTGTGATCTCAACAGAATGGCATTCTGTTCTGTACCGGGTATTTATGTCACATTTCTAGTCTGAGAAGAGATATTATTTAGATTTAATTGGTTTTGTGCAATGTGAGAACACATATTATTTAAGTTACCATATGGTACCGGTATGATATCCCTTATAGTTTGTGTCCACTCCCTCCTCTTGTTCCTCATCTACTTCCCCCTTCCATTCCTAACTCCTCATGTTTCTCCTTCCCAAGCTTCCTTCTACTCTCTCTTTAGCTCTTTCCTTCCCTATCTTCTGTTCCTCCATTCCAAGTTCCACCTTTAAGTTAGGCATTTAAATAAGCCGGCACGCTTTAAAACCATCCTGTCAGTCAGTCACAATCGTGCCTTTAAACCTGCGCATAAGCGTGGGAATGTACTCCCTATAATGTATATGTATAATCAACTAAACTCAGTTGTAAGTCAATGAAAAATTTTATTTTTTCATCTATTTTTGCTATATATCACTGTGTACTATTTACTTGTAATTTTTTCTGTATTTTTTTGTATTTTTTTCAGCAATTTTTTAAAAGTCGCGCAGTGTCCGGAAGAACCCCCTAGAACTGTCCAAACATTCAGCTGAGCTACTAGGGGCCCATTTCAGTGCATTTCTAATGAGTGTCCGGGGTCACCCCAAGGCTGTCCGAAGTCTCCCCAGTCCGGGGTGACCTCGGACACCTATAAAATATTTTACTACGTCTAGGGATGGGAGATACTGAGATTATCAAGCTGTTAGATACCTACAGGTTATTGGCTCAACGTGACGTATGTAATACTTAACATCAGTATTTTGGCCAAAATAAATTGTGTCAGGATGAAAAAACTTCAAAATCGTCCGAAGTCACCCCGGTTCACGGTATTCCCCTTGTTCTTATCATTCCTGTTATTATTAGTATTTATTGTTATGATGATGATGATTATGATTATTATTACTATTATTATTATTATTATTTAGTGGTGTGGTGGAAGCGCTCACCATCCACCCAATCGATGTAGTGCTGCTGTTGGGTGCCTGCCCTTTCCTCTCCCTCCATCCTTCTTTCCTTCCATCTTCTATCTTTCCTTCGTTCTTTCCTCTTCCTTCTGCCTACGGGTGACTTAACACTCCCTCTTCTATTTTTCTTCCTTTCATTCTTTCCTCTTCCTTCTGCCTGTGGGTGACTACACTGGAGTGACAGGTCAAATGGTTTCCTGAATACCTCAGGAAACCATTTGCTGCGCTGGGTGAGAAATCATATAACCAAATTTTTGCTACTTGGTGGTTTAGCGGGTAATTATTGTACCTCATGTCTGGATTGAGCCGGTGAAGGTTTATATCCAAGGGATGGTTGGGGTTTATTGCTCATGTAATGTGCCACTCAGGGATGAGTGAGGGGCTGGTCACTTCCTCATCTTAAATGTCAGAATTCAATGGCCCAGCCTCAGGCTTCTACACTCCTTAAAAATGTAGGATTGGATGGTGGATGGATGGATTATTATTATTATTATTATTATTATTATTATTATTATCAGTAGTCTATCCATCATGTAATCCTGTGTTGCCCTATGAGGAGGGTAGGAGTCGGGGGCTAGGCAAGTTGGTCCTGACATTTGGGTACGAGAGCGACCAGCCTCAC
>NC_137033.1:142500-193325 GCF_032717465.1 Coenobita brevimanus | reverse complement strand
AGTTGACCTGTTATAAATGGGACCTGGGTGTAACAGTTAACTCTTGCTTTAGAGAGTTAAACGGAAAAAGGGATGAGGAGTTTACTGCTAGACGGGTGCTACGCGCCCACCGTAGGAATTGGACGAATTCATGCAGACAGTTCAGAGGAACAGTGACCATTGAAGTAGCACGATAGAAAAGAGACAAAGATGCAACAGTGTGATGAAGAGACAGGGATTTAGAGAAAAGTCAGTAAGAGAAGGAGAGTTAATGAGACGAAAAGCCTTTGATCCACCCTATTGAGAAGAGCTGTATGTGGAAAGCCTCCACACACATGAGAGTTGTACTCCACACAGGAGCGGAAAAAAACCCTGTATAGAGTCCCAACAATTGTGCCCTGATAAAGAAGGAACGGAATAAACAGCTTAGCACACCTAATCTCTTGGAAGGAGATTTTACAAGAAGATATAATATGATGTTTCCAAGATAAGTCCCAAGTAAACCGAAACCCCAATAATAATTTCAAGGATGATGCAGGATTCAGCTGAATATTGATAAGCATTAGTGGGTATACCTGTGGAAGATTTTGTAGGGTTGATAGATGTAAGAAACTGAGTCTTTGATGCATTAAAAACAACCAGATTGACACTACCACCCCAGTCAGAGATACAAGGCTAGTCAGACATTAGGTGTGCCATAGCCTCATCCCCATGTTTGTTAAGGCTTAACTGCTGAGATGGACGTTGCAGGAACCGAATGGAAAGATGAAGAGGTGGAGTTGTGACTCTCGATTCTTGTAGCAGGAGGTTAAGATGAATGCAGGGAGTTGATCTTGATTTATTTATATTCAGAGAAAATCTTAAGTTGAGCAGTGTATGTATTACAGAGACTTAATATACTAAGTAGAGTCTAGTTGGACCCCTCTTCTTGTTCACTCTCTCACACTACCTGTCGGTTCTATAGCTAGCCTCCTTCTGAGCTCTGCCTCCTAAATTCTGGTGTAGCAGGGGTCGTGTCACGTGTGTTTTACTGTTGTTGGAATGTTCTAGAAACCTGTGTGTGAGTATGTGTGTATGTGTGTGTATGGTCACTAGGCATTGTTCGTGTGCTTATCTCGCTGACACACTACCTATATCATCCCCTGACTTGCTGCTTCCAGTGTATTGTCAACATTTCCTCACTTACACTTGTCAGCTACATAACCAATGATGTATCTGGATTCTGGGCTGTAGCTTTCAGCCTCAACCATCAGTAGATAGACAGGACATGAAGTTGACAGTGATTCAGTATACTGCTTTTAAAATATTAGCTGTATAATTAACTGAGAAATCAAATAAATAAAAAAATCAAATAAATTGAATGAATAAAAATCATTGATGTTTTATTTGTTATTTTAATTCAAAAAATAAGAGAAAACACCAACCCTGAACCAAAATGATACCTAAGCCCGAGAAACAAACCATACTAGGAGCATTTAGAAGCTCCCAGATCTCTTCACCCTGCTAGTGCAGATTACGAGGAGATTTAATTCCAAGTATTTAAAATATTCAAAAAGGCACGATAACATGGCTGTTGATAAATACTTCACAGCTGATCACTCGATTTATACTAGAGGCAATGGGCACAAAATAATTGGCAAACGATCCCAGTCGCATGAAGCCCAAGCATTTCTTCTTTAACACATTTGTAAATATATGGAACAAATTGCCCTCCAATGTAGTAAGCCATACATACAGTACTAACCTTTAAAGGTCGCTTGGATCAGTGTCTGTCGTCTAACCCCCAGTTTCCAATACGTTTGCTCCAGAATAAACGACTTGTGTATATACTCGTATGAGCTTTTTATTTTTTTCTCCTCTCAGTGCCCAGATCAATTTATTAAATGCAAATATAGTAGAAAGCACAGACTTGGATATGCACAGATAGCCCTGAGTTGACTGTCACTACTCTTCCTTTCGACCTGTGATGGGAGCTGTGGATCACTGAGGGTCCCTGTTAGTGAAGTGGGGGAGGCGGTGGCTGAATCGGTGCAGAGGAGGCCTGGAGTCCTGATGGACCCAGGTTGGAATCCCGGCTGGGGAGCAGGGAACATTTTAGGGATTTGGAATTTCATAAAAACAGACTTTCCTGATGTACCAATAGATGACCCAGCCAACATGTCCGTAAAAATACCCCCGCTAATACCAATACACCAGTCCTGTAGTGAGGACAGCCCTAGCCTGTATTCAATATGGACGGTGGGTGCTTAGCGCCAAAGTGAGGAGTGCCATGTGGAGGGTGTAGGAGGACTACTGGGCCTTGGGATAAGCTAGTGTCCCCGGGATATAGGACCTGAAAGCCCTTGCCCAGAGTCGGACACATAAAGAAAAAAGAAAAAAAAAACGTGCACCAACTATTGGGATTTTTTTTTATGTACCAGGGAGTCAAGAGAAAACTTGTATACTTCTCCTCACATGGAAAAGTTCCATGTCTCAGTGGAGTAAACGGAGCTGTGGCCTGATTGACTGCTGCCTACCTTAAAAAGCACCAGGCAAGGCTGCCACACCACTCACTGAACTGTGCACTGAGCAATTTCCATGCCTTGTCTACAGACACCTCCGTTAACTGAATGTACCCATACATGTCATGCCTCCAGTTATTCATTATTTGATTATTCATTTTACTTTACTGCTTTCACTTTCAGGTTATTCCAAAGTGGTAGCTTAAGATAAGTACTATAGAATGTAACTTTTCCTTTCAGTCTTTCACTATGAAATTTCCCCTGTCAGTTTTTCCTGTTTTTTCCTCACTTTTTCCTGCCAGTTTTAACAGGGGAGAGGGTTTGGAGGCGGGGAGCCTTCTTGCTTTTACTGTCCCTTATCCTTCAGCATGTAGAATTAGATCTCGCAGTTATAGTCTACTCTGTAACAAGTAGCCTCGAAAGGACAGATAAGGTCTGTTGCTGTTTGCTTTCCTTTTGTACTCCTTTGTACTAACTTTCATCCACCATCTCATAGAGCTCCTTATTCCATTCCTGAATCTCATCCTCGATCTCCCCCTCCCTTTTCCCCAATCCACCTCATCATCCAGGGTCTCCCTTTCCCTTTCCCCTCCTCCTGCACCTCACTCACACTACGCACTCCTCGTCAGTCTCTCGCTCTCCATCCTCCCCACATGGCCAAAACCACCTCATTGTATTCTGCTAACGCTTTCTATCACATCCAGATCCACACCACAACAGCTCCTTCACTTCTAATAATTTAACTAGAATAAAAATTAGCGATTCTGACCGTCAATTAAGTAGAGGAAGGATGAGCGTCACTGCAGGAGTGTGAGAGTCTGGCTTCTTCAAGGGCATATTGATCCTCTAGAAAAACAAAAGCATGATGGAGGGATTGTGGACGAATTGCATCATTGGCGGGCCCCTCCAGGGAACGGGACTTGAATACTCTTTGAAACTCTTACCCCTTGGCTTAAAATTACCATCTCCTCATCTTCATCTCGTAGACTGGACGCTAGATTAAGATGCTAGTCACGAAGAAGTGCTGTGGAAAAGCGTGTAGAGCGGTATTATTGTCTCCGCCACAGAGTTACGTGAAGGAAGCTGCAAAAGAGGACGAAAATCTCGGCCAAGTTAGAGTGAAAAAGGAATTGAGTATATCTAGAGTATGTGAAATTGTTAGCTCCTATATAGATAAATTAAATGCAGAGAGAGAGAGAGAGAGAGAGAGAGTAGAATGTGTGTAGTGGATTTTATTTGTAAGTCTTTTAGCTTGTGTATGCATGTGTACAGTATGTAGGTCACGTGTACGTGTGTTCAAGAAAGTGGATCATAAATTCGAGGTAGTATTTCTTCCAGGTGGAGGTATGCTTGGTGGGGTGACGTGGATCATGACTAGAATTTCAATGCAGGGTGTTCAGACGCTTGTTTATCCACTGTCTGACCCTTGGCCCGCACGGTCACTGGGTGCCGGAGATACCCTCAACACCTCTTCCTTAGCGATTTATTGTTTTTTGTTACACAATGGCCCAACTTGTTCTTTGTAGGTCATTTATGCAGGAATATGGCGATATTGGAAAGGACTTTTATAACACGTGGAAGAGGACAGCAAGCTGTAATGAGCAGATTAAATCGCTTAGAAGAAAAAGTGTTAGGGAGGAGTTTCTTAACGGACGAAAATATGTACCAATCTTGACATCCACGCAGACATTACCGATATTTTTATTGTTTGTTGTTGTTGTTTGTTGTTTTTTGTTGTGGTTGTTTGTTTGTCGTTGTTAGTTTGTTTGTTTTGTTTGTCGTTGTTAATTTGTTGTTGTTTGTTTCTTGTTTATTATTGTTGTTTGTTGTTTTTGCTTTGTTGTTTGTTGTTGATGTTTGTTGTTGTTGTTTTATGCAAGGAAGAAGGGAACCAAAGGCCGCAGAGCCCCGCAATTATTGTTCCTTCCAAGAGAAAAACAATACACAAAGAAGAGAGCCAAATTCAAGATTCGATCATTTCGAGATGCCTGGACACACTGCGTCTGAAAGAATGGAGATCATAAGAAGCAGGAAACTTACAGACAGAGGGAGGCAGATCCAGAGATGAGCTGTTGCATAAATGAAGGACTGGGAGTAACGGTTAACTCTTTCATTAGAAGAGTTGGAACAGAAAGAGGAATAAGGAAGTGTGCTGCCAGACGGTGTGGTACGCGCCCGTCGTAGAGGTGGAGGAATGCATACAGACAGTTCAAGAAGAGCAGTGACCATTGATGTAGCGATAGAAAAGAGATAAAGATGCAACAGTGCGACGAAGAGACAGAGGTATAAAGGGAGTCAGTAAGGGGAGGGAGAGTAAATAAGACGAAAAAGCCTTTGACTCACACCCTATTAGAGAAGAGCTGTATGTGGAGAGAGCCTTCCCATACATGAGAGTTGTACTCCAGCCACAGGGATGGATAACACCCCTGTATAGAGTCAAAATTGTGCAAGGGTTAAAGAAGGAATGGAGTCGTGAAGCTTAGCTATGTCCTAATCTCTTGGAAACTTAGATTTTAGCAAGAGATGTAATATGATGTTTTCAAGATAATTCCCGAGTAAATGAAAACCCCAAGCATGTTTAAGGATGATGCAGAATTCAGCTGAATATTATTAAACATTAGTGGATATGCCTGTGGAAGATTTTGTTGGGTTGATAGGTGTAAAAACTGAGTCTTTGATGCATTAAAAACAACAAGATTATATTTACCACAGTCAGAGAGATACAGGAGCCAAGTCAAGAAATTAGGTGTGCCTTAGCCTCATCCCTTCCTTGTTTGTTGAAATAACTGCTGAGATGGATTTCAGGAACCGAATGGAAAGATGAAAGGTGGAGTCATCAGCGTATTAGAGTGGAATAGGGTTAGATGTACAGCTTAGAAGGTCATTGATGAATAAAAGGAAGAGAGTTGGTGATAGGACAGAGCCCTTGAGGAACACCACTGTTGATAGATCTAGGAGAAGAACAATGGCCGTCTACAACAGCGGCTAATAGAACGACCAGAAAGGAAGCTAGAGATGAAGACACAGATAGAAGGATAGAAAACCGGAAGAGGCAGTTTGGACATTAAAGATTTATCCCAGACTCACGATTCGGAAAGCGCTTTGAGACGTCAGAGTGCAATGGCAAAGCTTTTGCCAAAATCCCGATAGGAGGATGACCAGGAGTCTGAAGAAAGGTGGAGGTGAGAAGATCGCCAGTGGAGCGTCCCTGACGGAACCCATACTGACGATCGGAAAGAAGGTTGTGATAGGAAAAGATGCTTTCTAAAATTTTTCTACTAAGAATTGATTCGAAAACTTTTTGAGATAGCAGGATGTTAAAGCAATTGGACGATAATAGTTAAAGGGTTGAGGAATGGTCACCCTTCTTAGGGACTGGCTGAATGAGCAGCAAACTTCAGCAAGAAGGAAGGTACAAGTTGACAGACAAAGGCGAAAGGAGTTTGCCTAGGCAGCGTGTAAGCACAGTAAGCACAGTTCTTAAGAACAACAGGAAGGACTCCATCAGGCCCATATGCCTAATTAATCTTGAGGCCTGTGATGGCAGAAAATACATCAGCTGAAGAAATTTTAATGTCAGCCATGTGAGGAAGTCAGAGGGGGAAGTGATGGAGGAACAGCACTGGAATAGTCTAAGCTGGAATTCGAGGAGGAAGTCTGGACTAAGAGATCTGTTATTTCAGTAGAAGAAATAGCTACAAAGCCATCAGGTATGTAGAAAAAGGGAGGGAAGGATGAAGTGAGGTAAAGTTGTTAGAAAAGATTTTTGGCAAGGTACCAGAAGGAGACGGGAAGAATTCGAGTTGGAGAGTTGAGGAGGCATTTTTAGTATGGATGAAATTAATTTTAGCAAGAGCGAAGAACAGACTTAGCTTATGATTCCGAAGGCAGAAACGTGTAAAAGATGCGATTCAAGGGGTGGGTTGGCTCCAGTACCTTTTGTAGCCCTCTCACTTGTTGCGGACAGCATTAGAAACAAGCGTGATTAAACCAAGGCTTTTTTACATTAGGCAAAAGGATATGAGAAAGGAATGTATGCTTCCATGCCCAAGAGAATAACCTCCGTAATGCGCAAGGCACACTCGGATTGCTCCCGGCCAGCAGGAAGCAATAATCATTCCAGGAAAATCAAAGAAGTACTGCTCTGAGGGCCCCAGTCCGCGGCTCCAAAATGCCACAGGTGTTTGTTGTTTATTGTTGTTTGTTTATTGTTGTTTTGTTTGTTGTTTGTGGTGTTGTTGTTTGTCATTGTTGTTTGTTGTTGTTTTTTCTTTGGTGTTATTGTTGTTATTTGTTGTTTGTTGTTTTATTTTGGTGTTTTTTGTTTTATTTTGTTGTTTTTTGTTGTTGTTTGTTGTGTTTTTTGTTTGTTGTTATTGTTGTTGTTTGTTGTTTTTGTTTGTTGTTTGGTGTTGTTAGTTGTTTGTGTTGTTGTTTTTGTTGTTTGTTTGTTTTTTTTGTTTTTTTGTTGTTGTTGTTGTTTTTTTTTTTTGTTTTTGTTGTTTGTGGTTGTTTGATGTTTTTGTTTGTTGTTTGTTGTTGTTGATGTTGTTTGTTGCTTGTTGTTTGTATTCGTTTGTCGTCGTTTGCTTTAGCGGGTTAATCATTAGAGACTATTAAGTATTACAGATCCACTTTGTGTTGAGGGTGGATGAAAAGATGGATTTAGCAAGTATATTCTTAACATTTCTATACAGCTTGATGCATACAGGTGTAATGAACCAAATAAATCGCCTAGGAAGTGTGTTAGGGAGCCAGGAGGGCGCAGCGACAGCCTACCAAGGTGGTATGATTGTGAACAGGGCGTGGGGACCAGCTGAGTTGGTAAGATATGTGAATGGGAGTCAAATCTGTAAATGTTATTATCTCTCTCTATCTCTCTCTAGCCAGACGCCATAATCACGAATGTTAGTCAAATCTGTAAATGTGTGTAAAATGTGTAAGTGATGCCACCACACAGAGCTGCCACATCCCCTCATGAAATAACGAATGAAC
Organism: Coenobita brevimanus; assembly: GCF_032717465.1. NCBI lineage: Eukaryota > Metazoa > Arthropoda > Malacostraca > Decapoda > Coenobitidae > Coenobita > Coenobita brevimanus. The sequence goes on along the minus strand of NC_137033.1, from coordinate 185,850 downwards.
AGCTAATACACTCCATTCATTCATCATTCATTGCCAGACGCCATGTATCCCAAACGGGGTGGCCAACGGCTTAGAGTTAATTGTTTTACAGGGAAGGGCACTAATCCTCCACCAACCCCACTTGACACGTAGGGAGAACGTTATGCCGACAGCATCTGGTGTTCTCAGGCGGTCACCCATCCAAGTACTAACCAGACCCAACGTTGCTAATACACTCATTTACATATAATGATTAAGAATAAATATTTACTTGAGCGGTATTACGAAGAGCAACCAGTATATGGTGTTGTTGTTGTTGTTACCTCCGCCGATAAAAGCTGGTGTAGATTATGTATTCACTCCTGATTGTCTGTCTGTGCGCAAGATATCTCAAAAAGTTATCGATGGATTTGAAAGAAGTTTTGTGGACATGTGGGTCGTGGGCCAAGGAAGAGTTGGCTGCATTTTGGCAGTGATCTGAGTAGTCTGGTATAAGCGTTGGCGGAGGTATGCGCTCTCTGAATGCCCTTACCATGTTTATTATTGTATTTTCTAACGTCCAGCAGATATATATAAATACCCGTGGTTTCTTTATCATAACTTGGTGATTTTTCGTCCTTTTGCGGATTATTTCACGTAGCTCGTTGACAGCAGGGCAATATTACGGCTTTGCATCCTTTCCCCGGCACTTCTTCGTGACTAGCATCATACTCTTGTGCTAATCTATCGCTACAACTCAGCATTATAGATGGAGAGGTGGCGGTTTTAGGCATAGTGTAACGTAGAGTAGCAAAAAAAAAAAAGCTAGGTCATGAAGTGTGACCTCAGGGATACAAGACTGAATAGAAAGGCTACTAGAGATCGAGCAGCGTGGAGAGCGGCCATTAGGTGATTAAGGCTGACTCAAGCAAGTAAGTAAAAGCCTTTATAAATTGAGAATTTTGATGATGATAATGATGATGATGATGGTGCTGATGATGACGGTGATGATGATGGTGATGATGTGAAGTTGATGATGATGGTGATGGTGATGATGATGATGATGGTGAAGGTGATGATGATGATGATGATGATGATGATGATGGTGATGACGATAATGGTGATGATGGTGATGGTGATGGTGATGATGATGATGGTGAAGGTGATAATGATGATGATGGTGATGATCATGATGACAGTACCAACTATTATATGTCTTTGTCACATTTTTCGGATGAACATGGGGCTAGAACAGCAACGACAGTCACAACAACAACAACAACAACAACAACTACTACTACTACTACTACTACTACCACTACTACTACTACTACCACCACCACTATTTGGCTACTACTATTGCTACAACCATCACCACCACCACATCCACTACAACTACTATTACTACTGAAATACCACCCACGACGAGAAACACCAGGACGTCGCGACCCCCACCCCAGGGGGAGACCACGGAGGGGCTTCAAGGGCGCATGTGCTACCCAGGTGGTATGGGCCTATGTCCCCTACTTCCTTGTGCCCTTATTCCTCGGAATGGACCCAACCAGAAGTAGTCAGTGCTAAGGCATTACCCTCCAGCCAGACCAGCCCTCGGTAGGTTCTGGATGGGGCTGAATTCTCAGTCCCAGACAGTGCCTGAGTGACGGCCTGTAGCCACTTATTAGCTGCATCCCCCCCTACCACAAGGACCAGTGATGGCCACTAGTCACACTAGTGGAGAGTTAGCCACTAAGCACTCTCCTCCTGTTGCTGCCCCAGGGAGCTGGACCTCGATGATGGCCAGTAGCCGCACCAGCAGGCAGGTGGCTGTCACTATTCACACTGTTTCTGCTGTCCCCTCTCCTTCAAGGATCTTGGTGATGGCCATTAGCCGCACCAGTGAGCAGGTGACGGCCTCTAGCCGCATTCAGCGAACAGTCTACCTGGAGAACAAGGGCCCGCTGATGGCCACTAGCCTCGCCGGGAAATGGCCGACAGTCACTAGCTGCGCCTCCCCTCAAAGGACCTTGGTGATTGCCACTAGCTGCACCTGTCCACCCACGCCATTAGCTGCACCTCGCCCTCAGTCCTGCTAAGAAGAAGGGTCCGGTGATGGCCATTAGCCGCTCCGACACGAGAGGGATGGCCACCAGCTGCCCTACCCCTGTTGCCCTTGGGACCTCAGTGACCCAATAGCTGTGTCAGGGAGACATCAGCCACCATCTGTCTCTTGCCCTCTGTGACTTCCCCTTCAGACATCCCTTGCTCAGCCCACCCTTCCTGTGGCCGAGTGGGACACCCCTCCTGTTCTCCACACAAAGGCAACCCCCAGGAGGAACTACCCTGTCTGAAGGAGGTCTGGCAAGGCCCCATCATGACCCTGGGAGTGAGAGCAGCCTAGCCAGCACCCAGGCGAGACCACCTGCTGTCGGACTTCCAGAGGAGAGGATGTCACAGCGCACACCTGACGGCAACCCAACCCGAGGGAGACCGCAGACCTCATACTCCACAAGGCTCCCCTCGGACGCTGGGGCATGACCTCCCCAGCCCAAAAGGATGATGACCCTCTCTCCAGGGTGGGCGCAGACAAATGCACCTCCTCTCCCTCTTTTGGTCCCGCCCAAGGGATCGAACACCCCACCGAGGCCCAGCTTGACGAGGGCCCCTCTTCACGCTGCCCAGCAGCCCCTAGATGACAACATAGACCCTGAGAGCAGTCCCGAGCCCTCTAAGGGAAGGCACACCTGACGAGACCCCTCCCACACCCAGCCGACACCTATAGGAGCCCAGGACTTCAGCAGCCCTGTAGAAACCCTCCTGTCCCGAGATTGACTTTGAACCCAGACAGTGTATTATGCCTTTGATATATCTACATTGTATCTAGTGGTTTGTGAATTTAAGATAATGTAAAGTTGTTTGCCCAGAGATTTATGTCCTGTTCCTCTCGTAGTGTGTTCTAATTTCGGTCTCGAAAGAGAACCCTGGCTCAGCAGCTAGTGTTCTTAGGGCGAGGAGTTGACCTAAGAACACCTAGCATAACAACTATTATTACTACTACTAACACCAGCACTATTACCACTACCACTACTACTACCACCACAACTACTACCACTACTACTACTAGTACTACTACTACTACTACTACTACTACTACTACTACAACTACATGTCTCTCCCCCACAGGCATCTGGGGTCTTCCTATACTGGGGAAACTGCCAGACTCCTCGACTCGTTTAGATGAGCAGGTGAAGAAGTTGAGGCCAATTTACGGAGATATCATTACGTGAGTCACTATACACCATCATCTTCCTTCTCCTCCTCTTCTCTTCCTCCTCCTCCTCTTCGTCCTCTTCCTGTTCGTGCTCCTCCTACTAGTCTTCATCCTTCTCTTGTCCTCGTTCTCTTCCTTCTCCTATCTATCTGTCTACCTACATATCTATCAGTTTATCTAGCTACATCCATGTTAACAGGCGTTTGAATGAAAGAAAGGCTGAAAGAAAGAAAATGAATAAAGAAAGGAAGAAAGAAAACGAATATGTTATATCCCCATCCCACACTGCCACAGGCCCCAACAGCTGTAGTTCAGTATGGGAAGACTTTGCCCAGTGAGCTGTTCTTCCTATGGTCAGCCTACCAGTGTACAGGACACCAGATCACCTCAGGCGTCGTAAAAAATTCTGGCTTCTTAAGTTCACTGTCTTTATATTCCAAATTTTCATTCATTCATTGCCAGACGCCATGTATCCCAGACGGGGTGGCCAAGGGCTTAGAGTTAATTGTTTTACAGGGAGGGGCACTAATCCTCCACCAACCCCACTTGACACGTAGGGATGCCAACAGCATCTGGTGTTCCCAGGCGGTCACCCATCCAAGTGCTAACCAGACCCAACGTTGTTTACACTTAATGCTTTCCATCTTCACCACTGTCCTCACAAGCACTGGAGCTATATAAACACTATTGACTATAATTTCACTTAATGCTTGACCACATTTCACTATTATTCACAAGTACCAGTGATACACAAAAGTTCAAGAACACAACACTGTTTGCCAACAACACTTCACTATTCTCACAAGTACCGATGATATATAAACATCACTGGCACTGCACTACATTCAAACTGAACTGAAAACTGACTGAACGAGCTCAACTCTCTTCCTCATCCTTATATAAGCTTGCATTGTTCTTTACTATAAAGTTCTCATCTATTCCCCAGGGAGCATGGTTGCAACAGTTACCATCTTGAAGACATCCAAAACATGCCAGATTTTTTTTTTTTATACTGCATAAGACTCTAAGTTATGTAGCATACAAATTTAAATTAAAATAAATAATTGAACAATCACATAAATAAAACATTAATGAGAAAAAGAGCATAAGAACTAATGTAAAACTTATGAAATAACTACGCTCACAAACAGCATGCTAAGTGGCAACTCTGACTTGTAACGGAACAACGGTATGGGAAAATTCTCGACTACCTAACTGGCAAATCCCACTTTTTAACACTACCCCCGTCCCTAGTCCTTTGTTGTCCCGACAAAACTACACAATATATACAAATATAAACATTAATCATAATGTAACATCTAACGATACATAAAATAATCTTTCGGCTTATCAGGTCTTCTCCTATGCTACTCCTCCATACAGCCCTCTTCTCCAGGGAGGTCTTGGTCCTCTTCCTGATGCACCTCTTCTCTTGGGAAACTGTCATCATCCTCTTGTACTTCAGCTCCTTGGTTCTCCTCAATATCCTCGGCTGTGAGAGAGCATAAATCCTAAGAGACGTCCCAGTTGTACTGTCCTGGCCCATGGTACTGCCGCAGACAATTCACGTACACCACCTTTGGGCAGAGATTTCCTGCCTCCCCGAATCTGGTACGCTACATCTGATAGGCGGTCCAGCACAGTGTAAGGCCCATCCCATCGGCTTTGCAGTTTCGGTGACTGTCCCTTCTTTTGATGAAGATTGTATAACCAAACTCTGTCACCATCCTTGAAGTTCACCTCACTTGCCTTGGCATCATACTTGATCTTCATCACTTCTCCTGAAAACTTAAGGGCTCCTCACACTTGATGATGTACCTCAGTCAGCCTTTTGCTGAAGATTCTTCGCATAATTGGAGGTGTCTGTAGGCAGCTCTTCACAAGGTGATCTTCCCATTAAAAAGCCAACAGGTAAGCATAACTGGTGGCCCAACATCAGTCTTGCAGGTAAGTAGCCAGTAGACTCATGGGATGCAGACTGATATGAAGCCAGTAATGCAGGTAATTTCTGGTCCCATTCTGTTTGTCCCTCTGTGCAGTACTTGGCCAGTTTCTGTCCCAGGATCCAGTTGAATATTTCTCCACCATCCCATCTGACTGTGGGTGGGGTTGTCCTGGTCTTCTTGATCTTCAGTAACTTGCAGCATTCACAGTACACAGCAGACTAGAAGTTTCTACCCTGGTCTGAATGTAGCTCTTGTGGCATCGCAAAACGACAAAAAAATTGGTCAACCAACACCTGAGCAACAGTCGCAGCCTCTTGATCAGGGATGGCATAGGATTCTGGTCACTTTGTAAAGTTGTCCCTGGAGACACATACATACTGGTTTCCTCTTTCAGTGAGTGGCAGAGGTTCAGCAATGTCCACTGTGACTGTTTCCATTGGTGGACCCACTTGGTACAGCTGAAGAGAGGTGCAACCACGTTTCTTGGGTCCCCTCTTGGCACAGCATACATCACAGGCCCGACACCACTCTTCAACATCCTGGCGCATGCCAGTCCAGTAGAACCTCTGTCAAGCCAGTGTAGAGTTATCTTCACTCCCAGGTGGCCACTAGTCATCTGGTTATGAGACTCATGGAAGATCCCAGACCTCCTTTGCTTTGGAACCACCAGTTGCCAGTACTTTTTGAGGCCATCAGGTATCTCCCACTGACGCTCCAGAAGTCCGTTGTTCAAACGAAGAAAGTCCAGTGACTCCAGTAGCTCTTGGTTGCAGGGTTTATCCTGGAAACTTCATCCCAAAATGGTCGCACTGTACTTCGCTGCAGCCACTCTAGCACTGGTTGTAAATCTGCATCCTCCACCTGCATCATCTTCAGGTCGTCTTCAACTGATGCGGGCCCCTTTCACTGCAGTACAGCTGCATTTCTTACTAAGATTCCCATTCCTACCACACTGCTTGTCGGCTGTTCCTCCGTCTTATCACACACTATTCATCAAGGTTCTCCTGCATTTCCTCCGTGGTTGGACTTCTTCGGAATAACTGGCTTGTTGTTGCCTCTTGTCACCGGCCTTCACTAATTTCCCCTCATCCTTCTCTTTTGCACACTCATAGCTGAAGTGTCACACCTCATCACATTTCCAACACCCATTTGTTGCAATCGGGGATTTCCTTGCACTGTTCAGTTCTTGCCCCTTGTTCCATTTTTAACATTCCACCATCTTGTGTCCCAGTTTCTCACAGAACCAGCAACCTCCTCCAGTCTTCTCCTGTTCTCTCATCCACTTGTTGCAATCCACTTTCCTATGTCCTGGCTCTTCACAGTACCAGCACCTTCCTTCAAATTTTTCCACTTCACATGCCTGTGCCTGGGTTGTGCCTGCTTCACTTGCACGTTCAGTTCTGCACTATCAAGAGCATCGATGAACTGGTCCCCCAGATGAATAGCCAACAGGTTAGGTGCTGCTCCAGGATAAGCCTTGTATGCCACACTCTCAAGGGGATGAGGAAGCTGCTGTAGGGATTCACCTCAAGCCTGTACATGGTTTCGGAATCTTTCTCTGTAAACCTCAGTCTGTTACATGGTCCCATATCTGCACTCCAGGACTTCTACTAAGGACTGATTAGTGTTCCTCTCCTCTACTGACATCTGGCCCAGAATTTCCATTGCGGCACCCTTAGGGCTAGTAGCAAGCTGCACTGCCTTCTTCCTATCATCCCAACTATTTTGATCAACAAGTAACTCAAACTGTGCACGGTAAGCTTCTCAAGATACTCTATCATCAAATTCCTGAGGTTTCTTTTTAATTGGACCCCAATTATGGGCATGAACTTCACTGGTTTGGGGCCTAAAAACTGGGGCATCATAATTAAGGCCTGGACTTAAAACGTCTGCATTCTGATTATTCAACTCTGTATTGATACCTTTAGTTGCTTGGGATCCGTCAAAATTCACCATACACTGTCCATTCCTTTCATATGCTCCCTGTACACTAACCTGAGGCTCAGCAGTGCACTATTTCTCTACAGCCTCAATTTCTTCATTAATTACTGTATCTTCAAATGGTTGACTACATGCTTGAACTGATTATCTGCATACTGTCTGCACTCCATGACTATTCCCTCACTAATCTTCAGCTGGTTGTCCACAAGCCGTTTGCGCTCCGTCACTATTTCTTCACTAACCGACTTAACTGGTTCTCTTCATGCGGTTTGCACTTGGTCACATTATTGCTTACCTCGTACTTCTGCTCCTGTAGCTCAGCGTATACCTCCTTCTTCAATTATTGTTCCTGTTCTTCCTTCATTTCTCTCATGAAAGTATCTAGCTGTCCTCTAATCCTCAGTTGTACGTCCCTCTTTTGCTCCTGTAATGCCTCTTGAAGCTGGTCATATCGTTCTTTATGTTCATCACTTTGTGCCTGTAATTGTTCTTTGATTTCTTTATATTGTGCCTGTAATATTATTGTCTTTTAGGTTCTTTTTGTCCTTCTTTCTGTGCTCTATTTTCGTTGTATATCTTCAAAATAAAATAATTTTGTACATAAGTATTTTTTTTTTATTTTTCAAAACCGGGAGAAATTCTCCCGGGGTTTCTGTTAACTTTACTGAAATACAGAGTTTCCTTTCCAGGGTTAAGAGTTGACCAGAATATGCTATTGTCATTAGGCTTGTTAAGTAGTTTTGATGCTTGCTTTTGAAGAAAGTTTGATTTAGATAGATTTAATACAGCTTTTGCATGATTTCTAGCAATTTTAAATTGGGAGAGTGATTCAGATGTTTTTTATATCAAGTAAGAATTATGCTAATGACTTTTGGGCTGTTGCTCTGGCACTGTTGCCATCAAACCATTTTTCGAGAGTTAGATCTTTTAGTGAACTGTTGACTTGGTATGAATAAGTCCATACCAGCTAGTATTAAGTCACTAATGTGGGACTGAGTAGAATTGGGATCACTAGAGAAGAAAGACTGCCATGGAATGTCAGCAAGATAATTTCTAAATCCATCCCAGTCTGCCCTATCAAAGTGCCATCGGGTCACCCTGACAGGTTCAGAACGGGGAGGTGTGGGAGGGTTAACTAATGAGGCTTTGATGGGATTGTGGTCAGAGGATCCAAGTGGTGACAGTACCTCTATCCGATATTGATCTGGATTATTTGTCAAGAATAAATCCAAGCGATGGGCATTATGGTCAGGAACAAGCCAATTCAATATGATCTCTCCACACAGCTGGTCACTCAATAGTTTCCTCTCCACACAGCTGGTCATTCAATAGTTTCCTCTCCACACAGCTGGTCATTCAAAAGTTTCCTCTCCACACAGCTGGCCAATAATTTCCTCTCCACACAGCTGGTCACTCACTGTCTCCCGCAGATGGCGCATTGGCAGTCGGGTCAACGTCTTCTTGTGCAACTATGAGGTCATCAAGAGAGCGATGGCAAAGCTGAAGTTGTCAGACAGGCCAGACTTCCATACCTACGGTGCAATCGGCAGTGGCTCCATGCTGGGTGAGAGAAAGAGAGAGAGAGAGAGAGAGAGAGAGAGAGAGATACAGGCAAACAAATGGACAGACAGACAGGCAGACAGACAGGCAGCTAGCTAGCTAGCAAGAGAGAGAGAGAGAGAAAGGACAGATAGACAGGCAGGCAGATAGATAGATAGATAGATAGATAGATAGAGAGAGAGAGAGAGAGAGAGAGAGAGAGAGAGAGAGAGAGAAACGGGCAGACAGACAGACATTCAGACAGACAGACAGACAGATAGATAGATGGACATAGATAGATGAATATATATACAACTAAACTCACATCCTCTACTGCAGGCATAATCTTCAGCAATGGGGCCCTGTGGCAGAAGAATCGTCGCTTTGCCCTTCATCATCTTCGGGACCTGGGCATGGGGAAGACTTGCTTCGAGGAGGTGATACAGAGGGAGGCAGGGTGTCTGGTGCAAGACTATATGAAGCACACGGGCAAGGAACAACCACTCCCTCTGTCTCTGGGGGTGGCCATACTGAATGTGGTGTGGAAGTTGGTCGGTGGTGAGTTTAACACTAGAATAATGTGCACTGTATTTGCTGGACCCTCTAAAAGACATGACAAAACTACGTGTCAATGAGAACTTTGAGAAATTTGGGGAAGGACTGAGGGAGGTCGGAGTGGCCACATAAACCCCTCCTCCAGTCCATAAGCAGACCGAGAGTAGTCAGGCCCAGACGTTGCCAAGCTGAAAAGCAATTGCTTCTGTTAAGTTACATGTTTTTAGTCATATGTTTTTGTGACATGTATGCAATATTTCTATTTAACATAAACTATACTCCTGGAAGGTCTGAACACGATTCACGTAAGAGTTCTAGTCTTACACTGTGACAATACAGGTGCAGTCTGGTTGACAAGCACTGGGTTGACTGTTGCAGGATGAACAAGGCCTAAAAAGGTCTCCAAAAAGACCTTAAACAAAGGTATGAATAGGTTATCGTCGCTAAGCATCTTGTTAGACACAGAGAAGGATGCTGGAGCCGTCCAGGGTGCTCTACTCTGGAATAATTCTCTGTTCCGATACAGCAGGTTAAGTGACTAAGAGACCTTAAATGACAGAGACAAGAGTGACTGTAGTTGGCCCCTGCTGCTAACAGGGTCTGGCAAATATGCAGTACTGTATGACAATAGCAGTGGCAGTGGTGCCGTAGTAGTAGTGATGGTGGTAATAGTAGCAGTACCTATGATGGTAGTAGTAGTAGTAGTAGTTGTAACAGCAGCAGCAGCAGCAGCAGAAGCTGTGTTAGTATACGAGTAGTAATAGTGTGCTTCACCAGGAACTGCCTGCAGGGTCGTGTTCCTCCCCCTCTTCCGCCTCCTCCTCATCATCATCATTATCATCATCATCATATCTCTTAGCTGTTCTTCCATATTCTTGGTCCATCATTCTCTCATCAAGCTTTACTTCCACACTGTTTTTATTCCTTCAACTTTCCTTCTGCTCTGCTCTTGCTCCACTTCATCTTTGACGTTCCCATTCATTTCTATTCTGTTTTTCTCCCTTCCTCTCCTTTCCCAGACGTGCATTACGAAATGGACGACCCGCGAGGACAGGAAGCCATCGAGTTAGTCTGCTCCACCAGCAAATCTCTTGTAGGTCGAGTCTACCTCTTCAACATCTTCCCTTGGCTTGGTAAAGTAGCCCCTCCCTTCCTCAAGAGAAAACTGGGCTACGATAAACTTCAGCGATGTGTGGAGAGATGCCTGGTTATAGTTTCCGTAAGTATACATGAGGGTCGGCTATATATTGCGCCTCTTGGTGGGAGATACGGGTTTGAGCTTGAACTCTCTTTTCTCTAACGCTTCGGGCTACACAGAACCCAGGGAGTGTAGCCCAAACCCATTGAGAAAAGAACGTTTCGGGCTACACAGAACCCATCTTCAGGAAGTGTAGCCCAGAACGTAAAAATGAATAAAGAATTGAAGCTCTGTGTCTACCTCCCATGCAACATTTCCACTTGTACTGGATCCCCTATATATTACATCTTCCATGTCAATTCTATACGTTGTGGGAAAGGCACAGTCTGCTGATGTGGGTGTGGCAGTGTGTTATCTGTGTACAGTAAAATGCCACAGCTAGTTACAAGTTACATTTAATTGTAATAAAAGTAGCAGTGATTAGCATACTTCTTCTTCTGTTCTTATTTCTCTTCTGATGCTTCCTCCTCCTCCTCTTCGTCTTCTTCTTGTGACGAAGACATGGTATGGACAGGATGTGGCGTTGCAACATTGTCTTTTTCTGCCACTGAACTATGAGAAATAAATTAGAAAGGATGAAACTCTGGACCAAGTTGGAAAGGACATATTAACAAAGACAGGCAATTCAAGGTCATATTAACATGGACAGGCAACTCAAGGTCATATTAACGCTTTGAGATTCAAATGACTATTTCGATCGTCATTTCAAATCCAACCTCAGAGATTCGGATGGCGCTTTTAATCGTCAGTTTAAGAAACTTTTGTAAAATATTCACCATAAATCGCATTTACGCATCACAACAAAGAGGCTCGAGCACGATGTCACGGAATGGTTGCTCTGTGTGTGGCGATACTGCACAGCTGGTCTGACTCATGGCTTTGTTTCTTTATAACTTTATTCTTGGTGAATATTTTTCTTCAGCAAGGTATAAAATTGTTGGTTTTTGCCTAACTTCAACTCGCCACTTTGACTTTATTTTCTTTGTTTTCCTTTTATGAACATACTACGATAAAGGATAACTATTCAGCTTCAAAATAACACCACAACCAGCATCCTATCATAAAATGTGTATTTACACTGATCGATCAAACAAAAACATCGCGAAGCGAATATGCGGATGAGACTAAAATAAAATTGTGCATCTCTTTCCTTTTTCTTTACTGCACAATGAAATGCAAAAATTACCATAATCTCTATATCATTGTATAGGTAATTTATTGTACTTTTGCTTGGTTTGAGCCAAATTTATGTATCTTTACTCATTATTTTTTGCCGAATATTTTTCTATGACAAGGTATAAAATTTTTGTTTTTTGCCTAACTTCAAATCATCATTTTGACATTTTAATTTCTTTGTTCTCCCTTTTTTTTAACATACATCGATAAAGTACAACTATTCAGCTTTAAAATGACACAAAAACCAACATTCTATCATGAAAAGTGTATTTACACAGAGCGATCAAAGTATAATATCAGGCTGCGAAGATGTGGATCAGCATGAGTGGCTGATTCTGGCACAGACATAATCTGCCCGGCCCAAAAACCTGATAGGGTTAACGAGGACAGGCAACTCAAGGCCATATTAACAAGGACAGGCAACTCAGGGCATGGTGTGGTGTTGCAGGAAGTGTTGAAGGATCACAAGGACACACTGGACCCGTCTCACCCCAGAGACCTCATAGACCAGTACCTGATTCAGATGGACCACAACAAGGGGGAGGCCACGGACGCTCCATACACAGGTGAGATTAAGTCCCACAGGAGGCGTCGTGACACCATCTCCTAAGTGATTTATTCAAAGGTGAGGCCATGGACGCCCCATACACAGGTGAGATTAAGTCCCAAAGGAGGCTTCGTGACACGTCTCCCTGAGTGATTTATTTAAGAGTGAGACCACTGATGCTCCCTACACAGGTGAGGTTAAAGCCATTATTCTATGTGGATTAGGGGGCATCTAAGCCTCTCCCTGAACAATATAAAAGATGGTACATATATAACCCCTTAATGATAGGTCAAAGGTCAAGGTCACAGGGTAAGGTCCACTTAAATCATTTTTATTTTGTTTAGACCAAACTTTGTGGAAGGGTTGAGGATATGGTAAGAATAAGTGGATTCAGTTTTATAATCAGTTAAAGATCAGTGTAACAGGTCAGTGTCACACAGCAAGGTCAGCTTAAATAGTTTTGATCTTAACGGAGCCAAACTTTTATTTATTTATTTATTACATCTTCAGAAATGTACATGTAATGATGAGTGACTTACTATTTGCTGGGCTCAAGGCTATGATATCCACACTGCACCTGGACATCTTAGATTTTGCCAAGTGTAATACTTTAGCTAGGCTCAAATTCCAGATAAATAATTTTCTCACTTCAAATTGCCTTTTTCATTATTGGATTTGCATGTAAAAACTAACTTGCGGTTTGCTGGGATCAACACCACCATATCCAGATCAGTATTCTCGTTGGTTAAGGATGCTCCCTGGCACCTCATTGTTAGTGAATTATTTTTGGATATGGCTGGTCTACATCAATTTGTATGTTAATTATGCTGAGTATGGTGGTATTTGGAAGACTTAAGTGACGCAAAAGAGAAACACAAAGAGTAATAAGCAAAATAAGTTGCTTGGGAAGAGGTCTTAGGCAGCTTGCTCAACCGACGAAAAGATGGGCAACTTTCCTCTGAACAGTGCCAGAATATTCTGCCTACATTCAAACCACCAGTTATCCATTTCACATTTTTCAGAGTTGGATTTTGGTTTTATGGTTATCGATTTACTGTTTGCCGGGATTGAGACTACCATATTCACTCCGCACTGGGCAGTACCAGAATATTCCAGCTACATTTAAGTCACTGGTTATCTATTTCATACTTTTCAGTGTTGGATTTAGGTGTTATGATAATCAGTTTTTTAGTCTGCCCAAGCTGAGACCAATATAACCTCCTCTGGGCAGTTCCTGAATATTCTGTTGACATTCAAATTCTGCTTACATTCAAATTGCTACTTAATCTTTTCATATTTTTCAGAGCAGGATTTGTGTGCTATGATTATCAACTTACTGGTCGCCGGGACTGACACCACCTTATCCATTGTGCGCTGGGCCATCTTGTATTTAGCCAAGTACCCGGAGGTGCAGGCCAGGGTCCAGAGGGAAATTGATCAAGAGGTCCCGAGAGACAGCCTTCTCTTCTACTGCGAGAGGAACAAGTAAGAGAGTTTGGTGGTAGAATATCATTGTCTGTCTGTCACTCATAAGATTCCCGGTTCCAACTTTCCATATGACCACCACAGTGCCATGAAAGTACATGTATTTTGGTGGTACAATTATTCTCTCTCTCTCTCTGTCTCATGTACGCTTCTTCCTCTCTCTCCCCAGACTACCGTACCTGGAGGCAGTGATTCATGAGGTGCACCGTATTGTCTCTCTGTCACCTTTTGGCACCGCTCACGTCGCCTCCGCAGACACCATGCTGAACGGGTACCTCATTCCCAAGGTTGGTGTCTGTGATTCGAATTCATGAGACCCAGATTCTAAGAGGTTCCGTAGTACCTCTCCCTAAGCGATTTATCATGCTTACCATGCCTTGAACACTATACTGTATTGTATGCTGTTTATATAATTTCGATATCACAGTAATAACACAGAAGTGGTTATTGAGGTACTCTGTACAGAACAAATCAGTGAGAAACAAATGTTGCAAAATATCCGAAGCCTCTTAAAACAGCCAGGAAGAAAATTAGAAAGAACAAGTAAAAAATTTCGAATTCAAGTTATTAAAATAGTTAAGAATATAAGGAAAAATCTTTGAAAATACACACTATCCACATTATTATTATTAGTGATGCTGCTATTGTTTTCAGTTCGTCTGTGTGTAAAGTGTATGACTGACTCTGTGTGTGTGTGTGTGTGTGTGTGTGTGTGTGTGTGTGTGTGTGTGTGTGTATGTTAGCACGATAACATCGCAGTCACTCAAGATACAGTATCATCACAAAATTTTATACGTGTGTAATAGGCATGAAAATCTCGAATGAGTTCGACATTGGTGAAGGTAGGTGAAAGGCACATCGCGAGCTGTGCTAGATATGGATCGGCTCGTGGAGGGTGTGATTCCCTCTTTGGGGGGATCCTCTAGTTATTATTATTATTAGAGTGGGAAATGTAGCAGTTGAAGGTGTAGTTGGTATGCATTGTGTGCCTGGAAGAAATGAAAATGGGGAACGAATGATAGCGATGTGTGTTTGCAGATGATACTGCACTGGTGGCTGATTCAGAGGAGAGATTGAGACAGTTGGTAGAGGAGTTTGGAAGGGTGTGTGAAAGGAGGAAATTGAAAGTAAATGAGTATAAGAGTAAAGTGATGAAGTGTACGAGGTTGGTAGATGGTAGGGGGATGAATATAGTTTTGAATGGCGAGTTGCTTTTGGAGGTAGAGTGTTTTAAATATCTAGGGTCACATGTTGCTGTGGATGGAAGAATAGATGCAGAAGTGAAGTTTAGAATAAATGAAGTAGGAAAGGTGCTGGGAGGAATGAAAAAAAGTGTTTAGATGTCGTTCGCTTAGAATGGATGTAAAGAAGGCTGTATGAGGGTGTTGTTGTACCGACTGCGTTATATGGGGCTGAAACATGGTATAACCTGTATGGGTGTAGCAGAGACGAAAAGTTTGAATGTAATGGAGATGAGGTGTCTGAGAAGTATGTGTGGAGTGACGCATATGGATCGAGTGCAAATGATGAAGTGCGAAGGAGAACTGGAGTTGTTCGGGAGATGGCTGGTAGAGTTGAGCAGAGGGTGTTGTGATGATTTGGGCATATGGAGAGAATGGATAATGAGTGATTGGTGAAAAAGATAACTAGATCTGATGTGAGAGGTGTAAGGCTGAGAGGAAGACCACGAATATTGTAGGATGGATGGACAGTGTGAAGAGAGCGCTGGGTGCGCGAGGGATGTCTGTTGAGCAAGGAAGATTGGCTGTGGTGACAGAAATAAATGGAGAGAAATTGTGAATGAATAAGTGATGACGCAGCCCTGAGGGGATATTCTCCCGCATTTGGTCTGATCAGCTAGTCAGGTCAGGTGCGGGTAAGGGGATGGGTCTGTTATGATGTGGCAGGGGTAAACCAGCTCTGCTGTCGGGCTCTGCTGCAGATGTCACCGATTACATTGCGCAGTTGACCCTTGTGCTGTGTTGTGTGGTGAGGATCTGTCCGTTCTCCCCTTTGGGGCTAAGATGCGAATGAATGTGTTTGAATGGATGTGTAAATGGGGAGTGTGTCGTCCTGTCTCGGCTACCTCCCTTTCCTTGGGGGAAGCAGCCTAGGTATATAGATAGATAGATTATTATTACTATTATTATATTACCAGGGCACAGTGGTTGTTCCTCACTTGGAGTTCTGCCACAAAGACTCTCAGTTCTGGGACCAACCAAACGAATTCAACCCAGACCACTTCCTCAACCCAGACGGCTCATTTAACAACAGGAGGGAGGGGTTTGTGCCATTTGGAATTGGTAAGTTGATGAAATGGAAAGAAAAGGCAAAGAAAATAGTCATCATTATCATCGTCATCATTATCATTGATCTTTATTGACACTATGCTATTTTTACTTTAACTTTGCCAGATTTTTTTTTTTTTTTTTCATTTTTTTGCAGCTTATTTCTTGCAGTGTTAGTGAGCCCGGATGTGCAGCAGAGTGTAACTGAATGGATGGAGGTGTCATCAAGACTGATGTGGGTGAAAGCGAAATTTGAACGTGAGTTGTGGGTATTTGTGAGTAGCATATGGCCCAGGTAGTCAAAGGGATGAAGAAGAGGAGGAGTCTTTCTGGAGTGATGTTGATGAGTATCTGCAGAATTTGGGAGCGAATGTGAATGTGGTAATGATGAGGGATCTGAATGCTAAAGTGAGAAATGTAGCAGGCGAAGGTGTAGTTGGTATGCATGGTGTGCCTGGAAGAAATGTAAATGGGGAACGAATGATACGGATGTGTGTTGAGAGAGAGATGGTGACTGGAAATACTTGAGAAGTATACATGGGTGAGACAGGAGAGTGGAAGGGTTGTTGACAGTGTATTGATGGACTATGTGGCTGTGTCCAGGAGTGTAGGAGGAAGATTGTCGGATGAGAGAGTTTTGGGAGGGGAGGGTGGAGGTGTGTCTGACCACTATCTGGTGGAGGGAAAGTTGAGAGTAGGTAGAAGATGGTGAGAACTAGGAGAGTTTGGTGTGGCCGGGTGGTTTTGAAAGAGAGTGAGTTGGATAAAAGAGAAAAAATTATAGAGTATCAGGAGAAATTGAATGATGAGTGGAATGCAGTGAAAGATCAGGAAAATCTGCTTTATCAGTAGAAGAAATAGCTACAGAGCCATCAGAGTAGAAAAGAGGAGGGAAGGATGATGAGGTAAAGTTGTTAGAAAGGTTTTTGGCAAGGTGCCAGAAGGAGCGGGAAGAATTCGAGTTGGAGAGTTGAGAGCATTTTGTACGGATGAAATTATTTTTTGCAGAGCGAAGAACAGACTTAGCACGATTCTGGGCAGAAAGGTATAAAAGATGTGATTCAGGAGTGGGTTGGCTCCGGTACCTTTTATAGGCCCTCTCCTTGTTGCGGACAGCATTAGAACAAGCGTGATTAAACCAAGGCTTTCTTGCGTTAGTCAAAGGATATGAGAAAGGAATGTATGCTTCCATGCCCGAGAGAATAACCTCCGTAATGCGCAAGGCACACCCAGATGGCTCACGGCCATGGAAGCAATAATCATTCCAGGGAAAATCAAAGAAGTACTGCATGAGGGCCTCCCAATCCGCAGCTCCAAAGTGCAATAGACGACGTTTTTTTGTAGGGTCCGCAGGCCGTACCGGAGCGATAGGACAGGTTAAAGTGATAAGGTTATGATCAGAGGAGCCCAACGGAGAGACAAGATTAACAGTGTAAGCAGAAGGATTAGTTGTAAGGAAGAGATCAAGTATGTTGGAGCTCTCTCCAAGGCGGTCAGGGATACGGGTAGGGTGCTGTACAAGCTGCTCTAGGTCATTAAGGATAGAAAAGGTGTAGGCTTGTTCACCAGGTGGATCAGTGAAAGGAGAGGAGAGCCAAAGGTGGTGGTGAACATTGAAAGCTCCAAGAATGGAGATTTCAAAGAAAGGAGAAATGGATAGAATGTGTTCCATCGTAGAAGTAAGATAGTCGAAGAATTTTGATAGTAGAATTAGGAGATAAGTAAACAGCACAGATATATTTAGTTAGAGAATGACAGGAAAGCCGAAGCCAGAGTGTAGAGAATTCAAAAGAATCGAGTGAATGTGAAATGTATTGCTACGCGCACGGTGGGCAGTAGGCCTATAACTCCGTGTTCCTGATTTATTTGTTTCCCAGGATTTCAAATACAGATGCTATGGTTTTGAAGACCAGTGAAGGAAAATTCTTGTGACTGCAATACACTCCCTTATTTTCAAATGCTATGGTGATGATACAGCAACAATAAGGACGCTATAACAACGAAATTTTTCTTCGCAGTGATGCCCTACCTGCGGTGGCAGCAAGACCATACTGCCTTTTAATCCGCCTTCCTCTTGCCAATTATAATTATAATTAGCAACCTTATTCCCAAATGGTGCAATTATTTTTAGTTGTAAGGAGGTATGACAGATTCTGTCTTTTTCTCTTACACTAGGCAACAAACAGGACCAAAACATGAGTTCATAAACTCTTGCAATGCAAAAGCACGCACTATTTACTCCATCGTTTAATCTTCATATCTCTCTTAAATAAATCTTAATGTCCTGCTGAATAGAAAATGCTGATTTGGAAGTTTTGAACTCAATGATTTGTTTATGGACCTCTGCATTTTATTACTCTTGCTAATCGATTATGCACTGAGGATATCAGACTACGACAGAAGTTAGCATTCTCCGAGGAGCTCTGACTCTAGGCAAATTTCGATTTTTTATTTTCTAATTTCTCTCGCCGATAGCCCTCTGGGTTATATTTCATAATCCAGAGATTTATCTTAATGGAAAACTGGCCAAAGGCAGCGTAATGACTGCATGAATTTGA
The DNA here is from genome assembly GCF_032717465.1 of Coenobita brevimanus. Taxonomy (NCBI): domain Eukaryota; kingdom Metazoa; phylum Arthropoda; class Malacostraca; order Decapoda; family Coenobitidae; genus Coenobita; species Coenobita brevimanus. Next base: position 167,391 of record NC_137033.1, on the reverse strand, counting down.
GTAAATGTTATCTGCTTTCGTGCGTGTTGATCGAAACATTTAAAATAGCTTACTGGCTTCCGCCACCTTACCGCTGGCTGTCGTCGTCCATGGAGACATTGGAAACGGAAATATATGACTTTAAATTATTCCCTAGTATTGTACCGGAAATTATTTTATGAATAATAATTGTTAATTTTCATTGTTTACTGAAGCTCCCTTTTGTTCAGTCTTACGCTCTAAAAATTATTGCATGTTACCATACTAGATTTGAACTCCACAAATTATTCCTGACTGTCCCTGAGCGATAGTTGTGAAATTTCAATTAGTTCCGTTTAGGATTTCCTATTATCGTAACTAACGAACTGCTTCCTACAATTTTGAAATGTACAGGTACTTTGGCATTGATTTATTGTTTTATGTAACAGTTTTACGTATTAGGTTTCACCTCGTAGAGATATAAGGAAGGGTATGTGCACTATCCCTGACCGAAAACTTCTGGATACTCCGCCGTCACTTCTTAGGCCGAGTATAGAGTAGGTAAGGTGTATGGTAGAGTGCTAATTATGAGAGTTAGAGAGGGTACAGAGTGAGTGATTGATGATGATGCTGTGTGGCTTTAGGAGAGGGAGGAGATGCGTGGATCAGGTGTTTGCTGTGAGACAGGTGTGTGAAAAGTATTTAGCGATAGGTAAGGATGTGTTTTGGGTGTTCATGGATTTAGAGAAGGCGTATGATAGAACTGATGAGGAGTCTTTGTGGACTGTTTTAAGATCGTATGGACTTGATGCTTAATTGCAAAAAGGAGTGAAAAGATTTTATGTAAATAGTAGAGCATGTGTAAGAGTGGGAAATATGGTGAGTGATTGGTTTCCCATGAGAGAGGAGCTGTGGCAGGAATGTGTGATGTCTCCGTGGTTGTTTAGTATTCATATGGATAGTGTTGTAAGGGGGGTGAATGCTAAGAGTGTTAGGTGGAGGCTTGAGTCTGGTGAATGTTGATGGTATTGAGTGGAATCTGAATCAGCTGCTGTTTGCGGATGATACTGCACTGGTGGCTGATTTAGAGGAGAGATTGAGACAGTTGGCCGAGGAGTTTGGGAGGGTGTGTGAAAGGAGGAAATTGAGAGTAAGTGAAAATAAGGGTAAAGTGATGATTTGTACGAGGTTGGTAGATGGTAGGAGGAGGAACATAGTTTTGAATGGTGAGTTGCTTGAGGAGGTAGAGTGTTTTAAGAGTTTAGGGTCACATGTTCCTATGGATGGGAGAATAGATGCAGAAGTGAAGTGTAGAATGAATGACGTAGGAAAGGTGCTGGGAGGAATGAAAAAAAAAAATGTTTAGATGTTGGTTGCTTAGATGGATGGATATTATGGTACCAACTGCATTATATGTGGCTGAAACATGGAATATGGGTGTAGCAAGGAGGAAAAGTTTGAATGTGTTGGAGATGAGGTGTCTGAGGAGTATGTGTGGAGTGATGCGTATGTATCGAGTGGGAAATGATGAATTGCAAAAGAGAACTGGAGTTGTGCGGGAGATGGCTGATCGCGTTGAGCAGAGGGTGTTGTGATGGTTTGGGCATGTGGAGAGAATGGATGATGAGTGGTGAAAAAAAATAATTGGATCGGATATGAGATGTGTAAGTCTGAGAGGAAGATCACAAAAGGGATGGATGGACAGTGTGACGAGAGCACTGGATGCGAGAGGGATGTCTGTGGAGCAAGGAAGAATGGCTCCTCGTGATAGAAATGATTGGAGAGAGATTGTGAATGAACAAATTATGATGCAGCCCTGGGGGTGATATTCTCCTGTATTTGATCTGATCAGCTTATCAGGTCAGGTGTGGGTAAGGGGATGGGTCCACTATGATGCGGCAGGGGTAAACCAGCTCTACTGTCGGACCATGCTGAAGATGTCGCTGACGGCACTGCACAGTTGACCCTTGTGCAGTGTGGTACGGTGAGGATCTGTCCCTTCTCCCTTTGGGGCTAAGATGCGAATGAATGTGTTTGTGTTAATGAGTAAATTGGGAGTGTGTCGTCCAGTCTTGGTTACCTCCCTTTCACAGGAGAAGCAGCCTAGGTATATAGATAGGTAGATTTCCTGCAGTTCAGAGGCTAGACAATGTTATGGTTCTCCCTCCTCTCCACAGCACTTCTTCATGACTAGCATTCTCTTATGCTATCTAACGTTAAAACTCAGGATTCAAGGTGGAGGGATTGCAATTTTAGGCCAGGCTACTGCAGAGTGAAAGGATTATAGTCTTATTATCATTCACTATCATTATCCCGGTTCTTATTCCAGTCCACACCAGACCTTATTCCAGTCCACACCAGCTTTTATTCCAGTCCACACCAGCTCTTATTCCAGTCCACACCAGCTCTTATTCCAGTCCACACCAGCTCTTATTCCAGCCCACACCAGTTCTTATTCCAGCCCTTATTCCAGCTTTTCTCCCAGCCCTTAATCTAGCCTTTATTCCGACCCATACCAACCCTTATTCCAGCCCCTTATCCACAGGTCGTAGGGTGTGTGTGGGGGAAGGTTTGGCCAAGGTAGAGATCTTTGTGTTTCTGACGGCGTTGTTGCAGAATTTCACCTTCTCACCGGCGCAGGGAGAGACGCTGGTGACGGAGAGAGACTCTGATGCGTTAGTTATGAATACGCCGAAGTCTTACAGGGTGGTCATTGAGGAGAGGCAGAGCGTGAAGAGGAAGGAGTAAGAGGGAAGGCGAGAGGGAAGTTGTGTGTGTGTGTGTGTGTGTGTGAGAGAGAGAGAGAGAGAGAGAGAGAGAAAACATCAGTTCCCAAGGTTGCATCACACACCTTGGATCCATATTCAGTGTAGTGTCACCTAAACTCAGCACTACTAATGTGTAGTTAATGTATATTAACAGATATATCTTATATGTAGTTATATTAAAAGATATATCGTATGTAGATGTGTCTCATTAGCCACCGTATGTACCGTATCTCCATCTGTCTGTCTGTCTGCCTCTCTATCTGTTTATCTATCTATCTCAGGATCCCTCTCACTACATGAATTATTGAGCAGTAAAATGTTAAACACAGAAGATTACTCCTGTGTAAGATTTTGTCGGTCAAAAAGATGCGGAAATTGAGTTTTTGGTGCAATTAAAAACATTTTTTTTTTTTTTATCCCGGTCAGAATTATTTTGCTGGTCCTCGGGGGCGCCCATCATCCACCCACTTTGTGTAGTGGTACTCTGCTTTTAAGGAAGCTCTACTCTGATCAGAGTCAGCCACTTATCTTGAACTGTGATTCTAGTGACCATGGTATTGGTGGAGTTCTGTCACAGAAAAAGGTTGACAAGGAGTATGTGAAGGGAGGTGGAAACAGCGAGGCCAGCTTGAGATTTATTCTAATATGTACAGGCAAGGGCGTCACCTCCCTCTATAATGGCCTGAGGCAGACTGCCTGCCCGCGCCAAGCAAGCCCCAGGCACGGGCGGTGATGGGAAACTTCCCACGTGAATTCAAACTCCAACACACACACCCTCCATTGCAGAGAACTCTGAACCTAGTGCAGTATTGATATAAAGCACATTAGTCGAGGAGGAGGAAGGTCATGCAACAACAAAGCAATGGGCAGGTACTGACGCTCATCATGACTTGAGACTAGGCATTACATGACACAAGAGTGGCAAAATTTACATGTCATATACATTCTGACTTTAGAGTGGCATAATTGCATCAATAAGGAAATCAATTGCATGTGCAGGAGCAACCATTGCTCTGGTAATATAGTACAAGTGCAACAAGGTCATACACATTACAAAACACCTTGACATGCTCAGGGGTACACAACACTGCAATGTCACGGTACATAGTTTTCTAGTTGTCTTGGGGCGCGCCTAGCATGCTGCAGCCTCTCTAGGGTAGGGAGAGGCTGAGGGGCCTCCCCCCTGTGGTCAGCCTCCCAATGGGGACCATCCTTAATGTGCGTGGTGGGTATCTGTTCCCTTGACTCATCGTAAGGGCATAGGTGACGACGATTTCTGAGGGCGGCTCGCCCACTGCCGTCCAGCTGCACCAGGTATTTGCCTTGAGGGTAGGGTGTCAACTGCAGTATACACCCGCCGAGAGAGGCAGTGTATATCTGCAGTCGAGGTGAAGGAAATCTTGGTAGAGACGATGGTGATAATGCAGGGTCGGGAGGTAGTGTGTTCAGAGTAAGTGAATCCGTGATAGCAATGTCCGTAGAGTTTTGTGAAATACGGTTCTACTGGGTCTCGAGGTGGCGTGGCCCGAGTAAGTGAAACCGGGGTAGCAATGTCCGTAGAGTTTTGTGCAAGAAGTTGCTGCTGGGAGAGACGTCTTTTCGCAGCAGCTGCTCGAACGGATCTGTGTGAGGTATATGAGAGAGCAGGGGTGAGCTGGGAGCAGGGCAGTGAAATGGCGGGGGACGGGGCGACGTGGAGGCGATTTGCTTGTGGCCACCCCTAACGGGATTAAGGCGTCTGGCAATAGATAGATATTATTCAAAAGAGTATATGATATTTTGGCAGGCTCGTGCAGAGATCCTGACCACGCTGCTCAGCCAGTAAGGAAGGACAGGACAATCGGTAGCACCTGAAATCGAATGTTTTGGGTTAAGGTGGGGCCACACTTGAGCCAAACATGTGACCGACAAGAGGAAATGAAGCTCAGGGGCCCTTCCAACCATCAGACTCGGATATTACAGCGGCTCTAACCCGGTGTTTTGTGTCGTCTTCTCGGTCACATGTTTTGCGCAAGTTTGGCCGCACACTAAGAGTTGCTCGCTGCTGCAAAATGAATCTAGATGTAATTCTTAGTCCTGTGGTCTCATCAGCTTAAGTACCGTATGCTTTCCTTAAGCTTTCTCCATAGCAATATCCCAGTACCCCTGCTTGTCGTAAGAGGCGACTAAAAAGGGCCTTTTTGTCTCGCATTTTTCTCTCCTTACTGTCCTCTTCTTCTCCTCTGTCCTACCACTGTTCTTGATATTTCCTTGTTTCTCCCGGCCTATATTTTCCCTCTACTTCTGCATTGCCATATAGCTATATTATGGCTCGGTGCTTACTCTTGATTATTCCTTCCTTCCTTCCGTAGCGATATTTTGTTTATTGCTCCTACATACTGTATTGTGCTGTCTGCAACTTGTATTTTTGTGATGTCAGTAAAGACTGCGTGAATAACATACAAGAATGCATTAACTAACCAGATATTTAAGTAAACTGGTAAGTTACAGATATTAGGGAGTTAACATGTGTGGTAGGCAGATTTCTGGAGAGTGATTGAAGGGAGGATTGACGGAAAATGAGAGAGAGAGAGAGAGAGAGAGAGAGAGAGAGAGAGAGAGAGAGAGAGAGAGAGAGAGAGAGAGAGAGGTGTTTGGGGGTTGTGCGTGTTCTATTTGGGGTGTGTTTGGGGGGGTTGTGTGGGTTCTGTTTGGGGTGTGTTTGGGGGGGCTGTGTGGGTTCTATTTGGGGTGTGTTTGGGGTGTTTTGGGGGATATATTTTGAGTATTTTGGGGGTGTATTTTGGGTGTGTTTCAGATGTGTTTGCAATGTGTTTGAGATGTGCTTGGGGTGTTTGGGGGTGTATTTGAGGTGTAATGTATATGGGATGTACTCTATACATCCCAGATACACTCCATAGACACCCCAAACACCCCCCCCAAACACAACCTAGATACACTCCATACACGCCCCAAACACACACACCAAACACACCCCAGATACACTCCATACATACACCTAATACACCTAATAAACAGCCCAATACCCCCCCTCCCCCGAGTCCGACACACCCCTTCGAGTAGAATTTCGTAGTGAAACTTGGGTCGCTTTATCCGTAGACTTTTCTCCTAAACCTTAGCTGGGATGTCCGTATACTTTTACCACAAACTCTATTGACACGCCTTCGCGTGGTGGCACTGATGAGAGAGAGAGAGAGAGAGAGAGAGAGAGAGACAGAGACAGACAGACAGACAGACAGACAGATAGACAGACAGACAGAGACTGAGGGAAAAAGAAACAAAGAGAGAGTGAGAGAGACAGAGACAGAGAGACAGAGACTGAGGAAAAAACAGAGACAAAGAGAGAGAGAGAGAGAGAGAGAGAGAGACTGACAGACAGACAGACAGACAGACAGACCGAGAGAGAGAGACAGACAGACAGAGAGGCAGAGATAGAGAGACAGAGACTGAGGGAAAGACAGAGACAGACAGAGAAAGGGAGAAAGAGAGAGAGAGAGAGACAGACAGACAGACAGACAGACAGACAGACAGACAGAAGACAGAGAGGCAGACAGAAAGAGACATAGAGACAGAGAAAGACAGAGATAGAGACAGACAGACAAAGCGAGAGAGAGAGAGAGAGACAGACAGACAGACAGACAGACATACAGAGACACAGAGAGACATACAGAGAGGCAGACAGAAAGAGACATAGAGACAAAGACAGAGATAGAGACAGACAGACAAAGCGAGAGAGAGAGAGAGAGAGAGAGAGAGTGAGACAGACAGACAGACAGACAGAGAGGCAGTGAGACAGACAGACTGAGAGACAGACAGACAGACAGAGACAGAGAGACAGAGACAGACAGACAAACAGAGTGGCTGGGGACGAGAGGCCAGAAGAGAAGGGCTGGGGACGCGCCTGACGTATCATATTCTCTCGTCTGGCGCGTCCCCAGCCCGTCTCCTTGACTCTCGTCCCCAGCCACTCCCTCCACCCCCCCTCCTCTCCCTTAGTCATTTTCTCTTCCTCCTTACTTCCTGCTTCCTTCTTTCCTTTCTTCCTTCCTTCCTTCCCTCCTTCCTTCCTTCCTTCCCTCCTTCCTTCCTTCCTTCCTTCCTTCCTTCCTTCCTTCCTTCCTTCCTTCCCTCCTTCCTTCCTTCCTTCCCTCCTTCCTTCCTTCCCTCCTTCCTTCCTTCCCTCCTTCCTTCCTTCCTTCCTTCCGTCCTTCCTTCCTTCCTTCCTTCCTTCCTTCCTTCCTTCCCTCCTTCCATTCATCCATCCTCTCTGCCTGCCTGTCTGTCTGTCTGTCTGTCTGTTACCTATTACGTATCTCCATATATACATACTAATGGCCTAGCTACCGTCCTACCTACATATCTACTTACTTACCTACCTACCTTCGTATCTACTTACCTACCAGCCTACCTACCTATTTATCTACTTACCTACCTTCCTACCTACTTACCTACCTACTGACCTATCTACCTTCTTAACTTTACTCTTGCCTACCTACCGAACTGCCTACCTACCTACCAACCTACTTACCTACCTACCAACCTACTTACCTACCCACCTATTTCTCTGTCTACCTACCTACCAATCTACCTACCTACCTACCTACCAATCTAAATACCTACCTACTTTGCCTACCTCCTTATCTACATACTTACCTACCTACTTACGTTTATTCTTGCCTACCTACTTGCCCAAGTTCCTCAGTTACATGTAACTGCCCAGCTTCAGTACTGATGCACACACACACACACACACACACACACACACACACACACACACAGTCAAAGGCCTTCCTCTCTCTGTCTCTGTCTCTGTCTCTGTCTCTCTCTCTCTCTCTCTCTCTCTCTCTCTCTCTCTCTCTCTCTCCCCCTGGATGGATGACAATTCAAAAACGTACACACACAGACACAGACACACACACACACACAGACACACACAGTAAACGGCCTCTCTCTCTCTCTCTCTCTCTCTCTCTCTCTCTCTCTCTCTCTCTCTCTCTCTCTCTCTCTCAAGTGCCTAATTGTATGAAAATGTAGAGCTATAAGATAACGTGTATACACCTACATGCGTACATACATACATACACACGCACACATTACGTACACACACGCACACACTTCGTACACATGCACACACTACATACACACACGCAAATACTTCGTATATACACGCACACTTCACACACACACACACACACACACACACACACACACACACACACACACATCTACATACATGTATCACAAATGTGCACACACCACATACATATATGCATACATACACACACACACATCACGAAGCATACACGTACAGTACATACACACGCATAGACACCAACACATGTACGTCAAACACACTCACATACACACCTACACATGTACGTCACATACACACACGCACACACGTCATTCTGATAAGACTGTTTATACTTACACACCTACAAATGTACGCGAAATATACTCACATGACTACACACACGCACACGTCACACTGATATGATTGTACACACACACACACACACACACACACACACACACACACACACACACACAAGTATTCTAAGGTAGAACTTGATGGTGGGGAAAGGAGTGTGTGTGTGTGTGTGTGTGTGTGTGTGTGTGTGTGTGTGTGTGTGTGTGTGTGTGTGTGTGTGTGTGTGTGTGTGTGTGTGTGTAACACACTCTAACCAAGCCACACTCTAACCAAGGCAAGACTATGAATATTGTCCACTATACTCTTTTTACTCTAACTTGGCCTAAAACTCCCCTATTTCCGTCCTGAATGCCGAGTTGTAGCAATAGATGAACACTGAAGATGATGCTGGTCACGAAGAAGTGCTGAGGCAAGGTTGTAGAGCCATAGCATTGTACTTTCTGCCACTGAACTACGTGAAATCAGCTGCAAAAGAACGAAAATCTGGGCCAAGTGAAAGTGAAAAGAATATATCTCCCGCAGTTTATATATAATGTTTTTGTACGAACATTTATATCAACAGTTACCTTTTTTTCCTTCATAATATGTAAGAACGACGTCGAACCAAGTTTTTGAAAAGATCCAGGAATGTAAGAGTTCTCTGTGGTAAGAAATTAAGGAGAAAAGTGTTGTGGGTGTTGGCGGAGCATTGCGGTGAGATGTGCAGGCACACGCATGACTGTACACACACACACACACACACACACACACACACACACACACACACACACACACACATTACTCTCTAATGGAACTTGCTGGTGGGAAAATGTGTGTATGTAACTGGTGGTGTGAGAGGTTGCCATGGTAACACACAGGCACCTCCCACTAGTCAACCAAAGACTTCCTTAGCGATATATTTTTGGACAAGGCTGATTAACATCCTTTTGTACGTTTTTTATGCAGATTATGGTAAAGCTTGAAGTATTTATACAGCACAGTAGGAGAGCAAGGTGTAATAAGCAAAATAAATAGCTAAGGAAGAGGTGCTAGGGAGTTGTAGAATGAGTTTATAGCTGTAATTTTTACCAGAGCGTTCCATTAAGCTGTATGTATAGCTTATCAGACTTAACATGGCTGAGATCTTCATTTTGATGCTTCTTTCCCAAAGCTGATTACAGGCTGAAGAAGACAATACCACAGCTCCTCATCCCTCGCACAACAACTTTTTCGTGACTAGCATCATATTGTATCGTCAGGCTCTTGTTACAGCTCAGCATTCAAGATGGAGAGATGGCAATTTTAGGCCAAGTTAAAGTGAAGTTCTATATCCATTCCATATCACCTTTTCGTGACTATGCCGTTCTTCCTCTAACACGGGCCAGATTTCCATCCTTGTGTAGATCATTTTACTCATTTCACGTAGCCCAGTGCCATGAAATGACAATGGTATGGCTCTACATCCTTGACATAGCACTTCTTCGTGACTATCATCATGTTATAGTGTTCATCTGTTGTTACAACTCTGCATTCAAGATGGAGAGATGGTAATTTTTGGTCCAGTTAGGGAAACGAGAGTATTGTTCTATATTCTAATGTTAATGTATCCTTACAGCTCAGCATTTAAGGTGAGGAGATGGCAATGTGTGTGTGTGTGTGTGTGTGTGTGTGTGTGTGTGTGTGTGTGTGTGTGTGTAATTCACCGGGTCGGTCAGGATCACTTGATGGTCGTGATCGTCAGCTTTTACCCTCCCGGAAGGGAGCTGAGAGCTCATATAGTCCGATCTAAGGGCAAGGCTGTGACCACACATGCACACACCAGTCCCCTTGCTCAAGGGGGACAGTAACCACCCACTTCGTCAGTGAAACTTTTCGCAACGTGTGTGTGTGTGTGTGTGTGTGTGTGTGTGTGTGTGTGTGTGTGTGTGTGTCTGTGTGTGTAAATTTAACCCATTAGCTGTGGTGGCTTCTCTTCAGTTAACATAAAATCGCTTACTGTATGCTGAACTATATATACATATATATTTATTTTCCGGTCACAGCGTTCATCTAGCACGTCATATACTGTTCAGTTCTGCCGAGTTGCTCTTAGCTGAACGTATCGATGTAACGTTAGCCAAAACAAAATACCGTCTTTGTAACTAATTCGCATCTTACAGTTTCGATATCTAATCTCATTGTTCGTACATCACGATACTTTAGGCAGACAAGAAAATAATCTACCGAAATAGAAAACGCTAGTTACATGGATAACTGATATATTTTTCGTTCCTGGACTAGGCACATTTTACCCCTCTCCTATTCTGTCCTACTTTAGCCTAAACCAACCCATCCTAACCTACTTTTCTCTGCCCTACACTACCCTACCCCAGCCTACCCTGCCCTAGCGTTCCCTGCCCTAGCGTTCCCTACCCTATCCTACCGCTGAGGTCTCCTGTAGGGATACTCGTTCTTCGGTTTTTGCCAGGCTTAGGGAGGTGGAGGAGATTAAGGTGTTGGACATCCGTTCTGGGGGCGGAGAGACTTACAACATTCCTTTGTCTTGGTGTAAACTTTGGTCTACCCTTTCCCTGTCATGACACTTCTCGGGAGTCGATAATATTCCCCATGCAGCGCTGAGGTACCTGGATGATGAAGCAGTGTCCTTCCTCCTGAGTCTTATAAATAGAATTTGGAGAGATTCGTCCACTCCTGCTTCTTGGCGGGGGGCTGTTGTCCTACCGTTTCACAAGCCAGGTATTGCAGGTCACCATCTTGGTTTGCGTGGTAGGTTGCCTTTACTGATTATGGAATTTTTCCGTATTGGTGCCACCTTGTTTCCCTCATATCCTTAAGAGGAGGGAGTGCCTCAAACTAGTGTCCTTAGTGTCACCGTCTTTGCTAAAGTTCAGGAAGATTTTGTTGGCTCTGTTCCGAAGGGAGTGTCTGCCTCGCCGTATCCTCGCTATCCACATCCGTTTGGGTACAGGGTGAAGGCTGCCATGGGGGATGTGGATGTTCCAACCTTTCTTGTTTGTCCTGTGCGTGTACCAAGGATGGCTCCCTGGCTCCTCTCAGGGGTGCAAGCGTGTGTTTACTTTCCTGAGAGAGGGGCCTTTCTTTCCTCACAGGCGGCTCTTTGCTATTTTTTTAGAACATGCTTCCTCTCACAGTGTCTCGATTCTCGTATGTACTGATGGATTGAAATCCCGTGAGGGGACAGGCTTGGGTGTTATATTTCCCGATTTCATTCGTGGTAGGAGTCTTCCCATCATCGTATCTACTTTTATCGCAGAACTTACTGCTATTTTACTCGCAGTCAAATTGATATTTAGCTTCCCTCCTGTTTGTTATACAGTTTTTAGCGACTCTGCCGATCTCCATTTTGTGTTTTCCCGTCCAATCCTCTTTTGTTGTCTACAGTGTTTTAGAATGGCTGTGCTTGCTAGGGACTGCTTTGTGGTTTTGTACCATTGTGGGCAATGAGCATGCTGACGCTCTGGCAAAGGCTGCTGCCTCTCGCCCATCCTCACCTCTCCCCTGCCTCGCTCAGTGATATTCATCTAACCACTCACTGTTTGCTCCCACTGGCAGAGTAGGTGGGATGCGGTGGGGGCCAACAAAATGTGTGATATTTGTGGGTAAACGGGCCCCTTCATTTGCCGAGGTCTGAATGCAGGTGGGAGACGGCTTTATGCTGGCTCCGAATGGGCCATTCCTGGTTCTCTCATTGATTTTTAATGGAGGACTCTCCCCCTACTTTCTGTGTGGAATGCTGCGTCCCCCTGACTCTTCGGCTTTTCCTAATGGTGTCCACTGTTGGGGAATTGCGCCATCGTTACCTCTCTGAGCACCAGGCAGGAGAGGGATTGTAGTCTTCTGTTGGTACTTGGAGAGGATGCTTGTTGTGGTGGAGGGGGAAACCTTTGCATGGTGTAGGCAGCTGCACTACCGTGTAAAATTTAGTATACAGTGGTTTTAGTGTTCTTAGTGTTTTAGTGTTTTTCTTGTTTTAATTATCAATTGTATTTTGTGTGTGTGTGTGTGTGTGTGTATGTGTGTGTGTGTGTGTGTGTATGTGTATGTGTGTGTGTGTGTGTGTGTGTATGTGTGCGTGTGCGTGTGTGTGTGTGTGTGTGTGTGTGTGTGTATTTCATCTTTTCGAGTGCTTTTATTCTCGTTGTCGTCCGGCGGCATATGACCCTGGTTGTTGTATCGCCAGATTTTATTGTATATACTTATTCAGTTCAATTTACCCTACCCTACTCTTCTCAACCCTACACTAGCCTACCTCAGCCTACCCTACCCTACCCTGCCATTGCCGACCCAACTCTACCCTACTTTAACCTCCCCTCCCCTGTACAGCCCTTTCACCACTACATTACTTTTCCTGTTTTCTTCTCTCTACCTTCGGATGATTTTCTTCACCTCTACAGTAGAGAGAAATTTCGAACTGGAAGGGTTAAATACTGCCATCATCAACCCCATCTCTATCAGGGGATCTCCTAAGCTGAATAAAATCATGCGGTCAGCTAGGACAATGTAAATAAGTTGTTCTCGGCTTGAAAGATTAAATGATTCTGTCCCGTCATCCTAAGAGGGTTTTATTGAAGCTGTAGGATATCGTCAGAAGCTAGCAAAGAGTAAAAGTGACATCCGCAAACCGAGAGCTCTGCGTCCAGCGCTCCGCAGTTCAAGTCCCAGAGGTGGACAGATGTTTTGACGTGTAGACGTTACCAGGGCGTAGCTTGGTGGCCTACCCTTTAATATTCTGGACTAATGGTGGTCTAGCCTCGTGCCCCTGTGCTCCACCTCATAAAAAAAAAAAAAAAAGGAAAGCCAAGGGTCATGAATGAACTAAAGGACTGAACTAAGCGGAGAAGAACAAAATCGTAGAGAAGATCGCCCCAAATTTGATGAGACAGTGTAGTATAACTGAGTGAAATAGGCGTTGGATATGACGGAACTAAACGGCAGTTATACCCACCTCTCTTCTGTACCCTACACTACCCTGATTCAGCCTACCCTACCCTACCCAGCCCTACACTACCCTACCCAGCCCTACACTACCCTACCGAGCCCACCACCACCCAGCCCTATCTTACCCTGCCATAACCTATCCTACCCTCCCCAACGCAACCATAACCTACCCATGCTTACCCTCGCCTGCCCTAATCGACCCACCTCTATTCAACCCTGCCATAACCGACCCATCCCTACCCTACCTCGGCATAATCAGCCCAATCTAACCTCACTCTGTCAAAACCGACCCGATCCTACCCCACCCTGCCAAAACCAACCCTGTCCTACTCCACCCTGCCAAACCCGACCAACCCTTCCCCACCCTGCCAAAACTGACCCAATCCTACCCCACCCTGCCAAAACCGACCCAGTCCTACCCCACCCTGCCAAAATCGGCCCACCCCTACGCCGTCCTGCCAAAACTAACCCAACCTTACCCCACCCTGCCACAACCGTCCCATCCCTACCCTACCTTAACTAAACCGGTCTTATCTAACTCATTGTCCACATTAACGCTTTTTTCCATATTCATCTTTCTTCCTCCAGACGATTTTCTTCAACTCTGGAGAGAAATTTCGTACTGGAGGGGTTAGATACAGTCACCATCAATCCCTTCACTACGGGGGGATCTCCTAAGCTGAATAAAATCGTCCGGTTACCTAGAACAAAGTAACTAAGTCATTCTCTGTCTGAAGGGGTTATTGTGTCTGTCCCATCATCCCGAGAGGGTTTCTTTAAGCTCCAGAAAATCGTCTAAAGGTAGCAAAGTGTAAACATGACGTCAGCACTTGTTCTAGGCACCATAGATCGAATCGCGGAGGTGAACAAAGGTTTTTATATCATATAGACGTTTTATATTTTATATTTTGCAACTTTCAGAGGCATTTACTCAGCTTTAGGAGTCTTATGGATAGGCTCAATCAAACGTATCGAACCTCCCATGTTAGAAAAAATAGCTTACAGAAATGCGTCCTCGTACTGAAGGGGCAGAATGGACAGATCGAGTGACTAAGATATTGAATTATGTATATGACTGGTTTCGTTGTTATTTCTATTATTATTATTATTATTATTATTTCAGGCAAATGTCCCAGGCTTCTAGACTGGCTGACTAGCGAATATTATTAAGTCTCCCGTGGCTCCGTGCTCCTTCCACTCAAGAGCCTGCACTTCACGCATTCCACGCACAAGATGGCGCCACCGCTGCATTCCTGCGAAGACGAGAGGTCAAGAGGACGACACTTGCTTTTTGTTTGTTTGTTTACTGTAATTGCTTAAAGTTGTGATCCCTCCAACTTGAATGCTCAGTTGTAACTATAGATAACTAGAATACGATGCTAGTCACGAAGAAGGGCTATGAAAAGATACAGAGCTCGTAGTAATGGCTGGATGAATCACTCTTGCGTGATAATCAAAGACGGTGAATAAAACCCACACTTGTAGACGAAGAATATAATTACCAAACAGTTTCGGTGGACACTGCCACCATCTTCAGTGGTCAAGATAGTGAGAGGGAGTGACATAATGACTATTCAAGGGTTCCTTTTTATGCGTGTGTGTGTGGAAGGGTGGGGTAAAGGTGAGGTGGGGTGGGGTAGATTGTAAGCGGGGATTAACCCAAGGGGGATTTTGGGGGGGACATTACCGGACAGGTCAGGTGTAATTCCTATCTGACCTTACCTGTGTCGTAGCAGGAAGGGACAACGACACAGGTAAGGTCAGATAGGAATTACACCTGACCTGTCTGGTAATGTCCCCCCCAAAATCCCCCTTGGGTTAATCCCCGCTTACAATCTACCCCACCCCACCTCACCTTTACCCCACCCTTCCACACACACACGCATAAAAAGGAACCCTTGTAGTGTCAGTAAGTCACTCCCTCTCACTATCTTGACCACTGAAGATGGTGGCAGTGTCCACCGAAACTGTTTGGTAATTATATTCTTCGTCTACAAGTGTGGGTTTTATTCACCGGCTCGTAGTATTTTTTTCTTTTAACTAAGATACATGAAATAAGCTGCAAAAATACGAAAATACGAGCTTACTTAATGTAAATGAATTATAGTACGTTCAGGATGGAGGGAAGGCATTTTGTATTTTGTTTGTGATGTTATAGTGCAGTGGTTCCCAACCTTTTTGGTCCTGTGGCCCCCCGAGAAAATTATGAGAAGCTCCATGGCCCCTATATAACTCAGATCGTATATTTATATATTTTTGATATTTGATATTGTGCAGAAAACGGTAATTACCCCAATATACTTAAGGCTAAACTAGCACAGTAAGGTATATTTCATACTTGATTTCTGTCAGGTTTTACCCAGACCAAATAACTTATAATATCTTATATTACCAATAAGGCCCATGGCCCCCCAGTCAATGTCCCATGGCCCCCTTGGGGGCCATGGCTCCCGGGTTGGGAACCGCTGTTATAGTGTCTCTCAGGATCCTAGGATCCTGTCTCGGCTGAACCAAATTGTCTGGCGTCAGCTGGAACATGATGCTAGAGTTATTTCGGTCGTGAGGGGGTTAATGGTGACGGTATTGACACTGTCAGGCTCCTATGACTCGCTGAGTTGAATAAAATCGTCTGAGTCAGCTGAAATGGGGTACTAGAGTTGTCCCGAGCATCACTCAGGGGGTTAAAATCCTAACCCTCTAGTGCTTTGGACAACTCTAGTATTCCATTCCAGCTGACAGACGTTTTTTTTCGGCTAAGTGAGTCATAGGAGCCTGACAGTTACTACACTCACCAATAACCCCCGCATGACCGGCATAACTCTGGTATATCATGTTCCAGCTGACGCCAGACAATTTGGTTCAACCAAATTGTCTGGCGTCAGCTGGAACATGATGCTAGAGTTATGTCGGTCGTGAGGGGGTTAATGGTGACAGTATTGACACTGTCAGGCTCCTATGACTCACTGAGTTGAATAAAATCGTCTGAGTCAGCTGAAATGGGGTACTAGAGTTGTCCCAAGCACCAGAGGGTTAAGAATATGGTGCTTGGGACAACTCTAGTATTCCATTCCAGCTGACAGACGTTTTTGTTCGGCTGAGTGAGTCAGGAGCCTGACAGTTACTACACTCACCAATGACCCCCTCACGACCGACATAACTCTAGCATCATGTTCCAGCTGACGCCAGACAATTTGGTTCAGCCGAGTGGGTCTGGGGCCTGGGGGGCACTAAATGAAAATATCCAAAAAATATTAAAGGGGGGGCTATATCAATTTTGCCACAGGAGGTATACCAAAATTGGACTTTTTAATAAAACCCCCTCCTCTCTCACTCCCTGTGTTTTGTATATGTCCCTCACGGTCTGCCTGTGGTGTATCTGTCCCACCGTCTCTGTGTGTGGTGTGTCTACTGTGTTAAGGCTGTGTACGTGTCTTGTGTGTGTGTGTCTACTGTGTGAAGGCTGTGTACGTGTCTTGTGTGTGTGTGTGTCTACTGTGTGAAGGCTGTGTACGTGTCTTGTGTGTGTGTGTGTGTCTACTGTGTGAAGGCTGTGTACGTGTCTTGTGTGTGAGTGTGTGGTGTGTCTACTGTGTGAAGGTGGCTGTGTACGTGTCTTGTGTTGTGTGTGTATGTAGTAGTGTGTGTGCGTGCGTCTTGATGTGTGTATGTATGTAGTAGTGTGTCCGCGTCTTGATGTGTGTATGTATGTAGTAGTGTGTGTAAGTGTCTTTGTGTGTATGAGCTGAAGTGTAAGTATGGGGTCTTGTGGTTTTAAGGAAAGCCTGCTACGCAAACTTCCCTCAGCCACATTTTAAAGAAACCTCTATCACACCGGGACTTGAACCCGGGTCCTCCTGATCAGCAGGCCAGCACCATACTGACCATGCTACCGCGGCCCCACTAGTATATCGGCTAAAACTTCTACTGTATTTTATTTCTTTACAGGTTACAAAAAAATGGGAAATTGAACAACATGCACAGACTAAACTCAATTGTCATGTATCTATTAATGTCGCTTTAGGAGGAGATATCTCGAAATTCCCTGAGCTACTTGGAATACCTAAGCCTGCAGTTTAATGCTAATCATGCACAAGTGCTATGGAAAGAATATAGAGCAGTTGCTACTTATATAAAGGGAGAAAGTAAAAACTGCAACTTAGACTGCTATCAACGGCAGGACTTAAACGATTAACCATATATTACATAAACTTAACACACTGAGTGACACAGAAACTAAACATATGATACAAATTCTTTAATGAAACTTATAACGAGAGTACAAATGACAAAATATACACTGCACAGGAAGACAGTACAGTACTCAGTGGTCATACTCTGAGAATGAAAGCCTATCTGTTGTACCGATTTATAAACGGAAGAGATGAATCGCTAAATTTGATCCACAGTAAAATAATAATAATAATAATGAATACATAAAACAATAAAGACAAACCATATCGACTACATGTCCACCCTAAACTGACAAAAACCTGGCATCTCTCCACCTTGAATGCTGAGCTGTTTCTAGAGATAAAGACTAGATTATCATGCAAATCACAATGAAGATCTATTGGGAGGATGCAAAACCATAATACTGTCTTATTCTGCCACTTAGACACAAGAACTAAGCAGCAGAAGGACTAAAATTTGTCAAGGTGAGCCAACTACAATGACAGATGAAGTCTGAGATTATATAATGTGTAATCATGAACTGATTGCATCATTCAGTAAAGATTACAGTACAAAAGGAAAAAGCCATCAAATCTGAAAGTGTAAGTACTATACAAGATATGATTAACCTTGTACATCCATATTCTGAGATATGCTTCCTATATCATAGCCTACACACAAATTCATCCCCCTCAACAGTAATGGTATATTCCTGCTGTCTCCTGACTTCCAATCAACTTATGAAACCTCTCTCCTAATTTTAGAAGGTATGTTAAGAGAAAATGTGAATATTGATGAGATACAGTTTGCGTTTATGTCAGGCAAAGGGACCACAGATGCCATATTCATTGTTCGACAGTTTCAGGAAAAAATATATAGGAAAGAAAAGGGAATTGTACTTTATTTTTGTTGATCTGGAGAAGACCTTTGACAGAGACCCTAGAGAGGTGGTGAAGTGGGCAATGAGAAAGCTTGGGATCAAGGAGTGGCTGGTTAGGGTGGTTATGGCCATTTATGTGGGTGCTCACACCCAGGTAAGTGTGAATGGAAATTTGAGTGACAAGTTTTCCAAGAATGCTGGTGTGCACCAGGGGTCAATTTTGAGCCCCTTGTTGTTTATCATGGTACTTGAAACCCTCTCATGTGACTTCAGAAATGGACTCCCGTGGGAGATGATGTATGCTAATGATCTGGTGTTGATTACAGAGAATGAAAGGAAGGCGGAGGAAAGATTTGGGAAGTGCAGAGATGGTATGAAACACAAGGGCTCAAAGTAAATGCAGATATTACTAAAGTGATGGTGTATAGGGCTGGTGGTAGTACTGTCAAAGAAGAGGGAGAGTGGCCATGTGAGATCTGCCACAAGGCTGTGGAAAGTAAGTCCATCTTGTGCAGTCTGTGATAAGTGAGTGCATAAGATATGTAGTGGTACTAGAGGTAGACTGCAAGATAATGCTGATTTCATGTGTGCCGTGTGTCGGGGAGAGCAGGTGAAGATTGTCAGGCATGGAAGGACTGACCTTGTTGGTGAGTCTCTCGAGTATGTGGAAGAGTTTTGTTATTTGGAAGACATATTATGTGCTGGAGGTGTGGCTGAAGCTAGCTCTGTGGCTAGAGTGAGGAGTTGTTGGAAGAAATTCAGTGAGCTGTTGCCTCTCCTGACACTGAGAGAGCTTTCCTCTGTGCTAAGGACCTCTGTATGTGTCATGTGCCAGGAGTGCAATACTGTATGGTAGTGACACTTGGGCAGCAAAGGAAGAGGATATTTGCAGGCTTAAACATACAGAAATGACAATGAGTGGGTGGATGTGCAGTGCGTCCTTGAACGCGAGGCCTTGGGGGGCTAGGTTTATGACTGA
This sequence comes from Coenobita brevimanus, assembly GCF_032717465.1. Taxonomy (NCBI): domain Eukaryota; kingdom Metazoa; phylum Arthropoda; class Malacostraca; order Decapoda; family Coenobitidae; genus Coenobita; species Coenobita brevimanus. Next base: position 148,267 of record NC_137033.1, on the reverse strand, counting down.
AGAGTTGAGAGCAAGGATGGGACTGGAGTGTGTTGTTGTGATGAGAAGGTGCTGACTGAGATTGTCTGGACATGTGGAAAGGATAGGAGCTGACAACTGGGCGCAGAAAGGGATGTGTAAACGTTGGGGGTAGGGTTGCGAGAGGCAGACCAAAGAAGAGCTGGGATGAGGTCAAAGAGTGTGACCTCAGGGATAGGGGACTGCATAGGGAAGTTGCCAAAGATCTAGCAGCATGGATATCACTAGCACTCAGAAATTTTATGCTATCCTTAACCATGCTATACCTAGATCTAGGTTTGGCTGCAATTATTTGGAGAGGGAACAAAATGATGAAAATTCCAAACCTGAACACTGACAGAAGAGCCAAACCCTCCTGTTTTGTGCCCATTTTGGGCCTGTCTGAACCTGAATCCCTGGGTTACCCACAGCACATCCTACCAACTCAGTTGCCTGGCCAAAGCTACAATTCCCTACATCGTCATCTAAAAAAGTTTGGAAGGAATGAGAGAGTGTTTTTGATTGGTGATATGAATGGTAAAGTTGGGAATGCGAAGGTGGATGGAATAGTTGGTGAGTGGGGTGTGCCTGCTGAGACAGATGAGAATGGGAATGCGTTAGTGGACATTTGTGCTGGGAGGGGGTTGGTGGTAGCCAATACCCTCTTCAGGCATAAAATGATCCACAGGTATACATGGCGAGTGATGAGAAGGGTGGGTGGTGAACTGAATGAAAGGAAGGCAATGATTGATTATGTGTGTGTGGATGAAAGGATGCGAAGATGTGTAATGGATGCAAGAGTTTATAGAGGTTGGGGGAGTGGACTCTCTGACCACTACTTGGTGGTGGCCAGAATCAAGGTCCAGTTAGAATGGAGAAATAGAAGAAGGGAAAGACGAGAGGAAGGAGTAGTTGCAAGGAGAGTGGAAAGGTTACAAGAGGATGAGAAAAAGGCAGAATATAAGAGAGAAGTGGAGGAACGATTGGGCAAATATGAACTGGAGCAGATGGGAGACGTGGAAGGTGTGTGCAGCATATTTACAGAAGAAATATGTGCAGCATGTGATGTGGTGTGTGGAAGGAAGAGACGACGGAGGGGGGTGCACGGAACGGCGTGGTGGACTGAAGAGGTGAAACAGGCTGCGGCACAAAAGAAGAAAGCATACAATGAATGGATGAGAAATAGGGGCGTGGAAGAAGTTGAGAGACGGAAGAGAGAGTTATATGTAGAAAGAAAGAGGTGAAAAGATTAGTAAGAGAGAGTAAGAAGAGAGTGGATGAGGAATTTGGAAGGAATTTGAGTGTAAAGTGGAGGGACTGTAAGAAAATGTTCTGGAAAGAGGTGAAAAGAGTAAGACAGGGTGGAAGTGAAGTTAGCAGGGGAGTGAAAGATAAAAATGGTAGATTACTAGTGGAGAAGGAAGAAAGAGTGAGCAGATGGAGAGAACACTTTAAGGAATTGTTGAACGTAGAGGATGGAAGTAATGCGAGTATAAGTGGCTGGGGAATGGCTGGGAGAAGGAGGGAGGTGAGAAGACAGGAAGAAATCAGTAGGATAGAAGTTGTGGAAGCAATGAAGAAAGTTAAATCTGGGAAAGCCCCAGGAATTGATGGAGTGTGTGGTGAAATGCTAAAGCATGGGAGAGAGATAGTAGTAGAATGGATGTGGAAGATGTGCAGATTGGCCTGGGAGGAAGGTACTGTAGAGTCCCAGAGGATTGGAAGTCAGATATAATTATTCCCTTGTACAAAGGAAAAGGGGAAAAAGAAGTGTGTGGTAATCATAGGGGCATTTGTCTTCTTAGTCTCTATCTATCTATCTATCTATAGCCCGACGCCCTAATCCCGCAAAGGGTGGCCGCAGACAAAACGCCTCCAAGTCACTCTGTCACCCACCATTTGACTCCTCCCCCAACTCACCCCCCCTCCCTCATATACCTCTCAACTCCATCCCTCCACCTCATCCTCGGTCTACCCCTCCCTCTCCCTCCCTCCACCTCACCTACATACACCCTCTTAGTCAGTCTTTCATTCTCCATCCTCTCCACATGACAGGGTGGATAGACAAGGATTGTGGGCAGTGTTAAGAATATATGGAGTAAATGGGATGTTGTTGAATGCTGTGAAGAGTATGTACGATGGTGCAAAGGCTGCAGTGCGTGTGGATGGTGAACTAAGTGAATTCTTCTCTTTGAAAGTTGGGTTGAAACAGGGATGTGTCATGTCTCCATGGTTATTCAATCTGTACATGGATGGGGTAATAAAAGAGGTACAAGGTAGGGTAGTGGATGTTGGAGTGGCCCTGGTGAGAGAGGATAGTGTTTGGAAACTCCCTGTACTGTTGTTTGCAGATGATACTGTGTTGTTGAGTGAAGACGAAGGGGAGCTGCAAGGCTTGGTGGATGAGTTTGGGAGAGTGTGTAAGAAACGGAATCTGAAGGTGAAGGTAGGGAAGAGTAAAGTGATGGTCTTTGAGAAAGGTGAAGTCAGTGAATGTACAGCGAGGTTGGATGGTGAGGAATTGGAAAATGTGAGTACGTTTAAGTACTTGGGTAGTGTAATGAGTAAGGATGGAGGTTTGGAGGGTGAAGTGCTTGAAAGGGTACAGCAGGGAAGAAAGGTTGCTGGTTCTTTGAAAGCAGTGATAAGAAACAGGGAAGTGAGCATGGAAGTGAAAAAGTTACTACATGACAGTATTGTGATACCAACTCTAACGAATGCAAGTGAAGCTTGGACGTTGTTGGAAGGACACAAGTCAAGAGTGAGAGCAGTGGAAATGAGTTATTTAAGAGGAGCCTGTGGAGTCACATGGAGAGACAGGCTGACGAATGAGGATATAAAGGAGCGTTGTGGTGCGGATGTGGATGTGATAGGAAGCGTTAGGAGAACACACTGAGGTGGTTTGGCCATGTGGAGAGGATGGAGGGTGAAAGACTGACGAACAGAATGTATGTGAGTGAGGTGGTGGGGGGAAGAGGGAGGGGGAGGCCGAGGATGAGATGGAGGGATGGGGTGGAGAGGTATATGAGAGAGGGGGGTGTGAGTTGGGAGCAGGGCAGTGAAATGGCGGGGGACAGGGCGACTTGGAGGCGATTTGTTTGTGGCCACCCCAAACGGGATTGAGGCGTCTGGCAATAGATAGAGATAGATAGAAGATTAAATAACTAAAGCTAACACTGATTTGAACTAATACGCATCCGGTCCACAGGTCTTGCTGGAGTCTGCTGCCTTGACGCTGCTTCCTTGCCACACTGGTCATACCCTGCTGAAGTTTGGTCTGCCCTGCCGTGAGAAGCCTGACGGTGGTGTGGTGTCTTCCCCTACTCTGAGATGCCTGGTGGTGGTGGTGGTGGTGGTGGTGGTGGTGGTGGTGGTGGCGGCGGCGGCGGCGGCGGCGGCGGTGGTGGTGGTGGCGGCGGCGGCGGCGGCGGCAGGGTGTCGTGTCTTCCCCAGCCGTGAGATGACTTGCTGCTGCTGCTGGTGATCTGCCCTGACCTGCCGAGAGAAGCCTGGTGGTGATGGTGTGATCTGCCTTGCAAGTCGGGTCGCTCCCCTCCAGGATGTTCTGTGGACAAATGTTACTTTTGAATGCATATTTTATATTGCTGTCTCTGTTAATGTATTCTATACTGAAGTGTTAATAATGAAAACTTAAATTTTCTGTCTTGTTTCATTACCTTTTAAACTGTGGCTTTGACTTAATATAGGTGATAAGTATATTGCGCTCTGCAGTCTTGTGTGTTCTGGGGACGGCTTTTGTGATGAGCTAAGACATTCTGATCGCTTCACCAAATTACTACTCAGCCTTGTGATCGTGGACATAAAAGATTATACAATACAATGATATACAGGTAAGCATAAAAAAGGTTATGGGAATTCTCCACCATGCAATCAGTGGACCTAAATTAAAGCCTATATTATAAAGCTAAGCCTGAAGAGGGTTGTGGGAAATAGATAATGATGCAGGGTAGACACTGGTAATGTTCACTGAGCCGTGACAGCAACACACAAGAACTGGGTGGCGTAATATATGGACCACCTTGTATAATGAGAGGCCGTAAGTGTGTGCTGACTCACAAACTTGCCACCAATGCCCCGTCATAACTATTACTGTGTCTTGTAGGAAGCACAAAGAAAACAGGCCACAGAATACCTCCTTGTCTCTTGTTCCTCCTACACAAACATACACGCCTTTCACTTTAACTTGGCACAGAGTTTTATTTAAAGCATACCAGAATGTCAGGCAGATCAGTAGCAGAAGTAGACAATACTACAGCCCTACATTTTTTCCACAGCACTCATTCGTGACTAACATCATATTCTAGTGATAACTATCGTTACTACTCGGCAAACTGTATGGAAACTATAAGCTATCTGTCTATCCATCTATCTATAGCCAGACGACTTAATCCCGTAAGAGGTGGCCACAAACAAGTCTCCTCTATGCCACCCTGTCCCCCGTCATTATGCATCACTCCCCCTAATTCACACCCTCTCTCATATACATCCCAACTCCATCCTCCACTTATAAGTAATACATTAAAACAACCGTGAATTACTGCTGCACAAGCTGAGCCGTAATCATATCCAACACAAACACGAAGGAGCTTTAAAGAACAGAAAACAATACCTTGATAGCAGAAGACACTAAGACCACAAGTACTGACAGCCTACACCAAGAAACATAACTAATTTCAGTCAGAGACCAAGTGAATATGAGAGGCACACAGTTCATCACTTCAGCTCAAGATCCGTCCCACCTTTGTAACCTTATGTTGCATCATCCTCTCCACAAACAAAATCGAACAACCGCCCAACACTACACAGATTATCTTTGCAGCATATCCCCTCCTCCACCAAACTCTACACTTCCCAGACACATTCACAAACTCACAAACACCCCAGTCAGCCAAAACTTTCTGCCAAACACATACATAAACACACAGACACCCCAGCCAGCCAAAACTTTCTATACCAAACACATACATAAACACACAGACACCCCAGCCAGCCAAAACTTTCTCTACCAAACATATACATAAACACACAAATACCCCAGCCAGCCAAAACTTTCTATACCAAACACATACATAAACACACAGACACCCCAGCCAGCCAAAACTTTCTATACCAAACACATACATAAACACATAGACACCCTAGCCAGCCAAAGCTTTCTGCCAAACAGCATCCTTCATGTGCCACCACCAGGCATACACCCTTCAGACACTACCGAACCCAGAGACACGAGTACACCAACCTTCCCTGCTACAATACTAACACAAAATATAACACACATACAATCTCCTGTGCTCATACTGCAAAGTGGCACCCCCACACCACAGCACACCCACTCACTTCCTGCACCACACCACCACAACACAGACAATCCTTCAATATAACACAGGGTTCACATCCAGAGGACCCTAAGATGTAACAAGAACAACAACAACAACTCAGGCCAAATTAAAGTGAAACGAGTCTAGTTACGAAAGGAAAATTATTTCAAGTTATTTTGTAAGCGCTTCGAGTACATAGAGTTACAAGGCCGCAGGGAACGAACTGCATACCGAGGGTTATAATACTGTGGCGGCTTAGGGGGCTTTATACCACCTTTTCTTCAGTGATTTATTGTTCAAGCGAGCGAGCGTACAGAGCAAGCGAGCGAGAACACTATATGACATGGTATAATAGGGTGGCAGAGAACAGCGCCAAGACTGTGTTGTTCTAGGAAACTGTTAAAGCAACAACGGATCTATGGACATCATTA